>NC_141700.1:464127488-464554988 GCF_964263255.1 Lissotriton vulgaris | reverse complement strand
GGCGCTGCAGAGCGGGGGCGGAACAGCAGGGCAGAGCAGCGGCAGTCCCCGGGACCCGGCACCTGGCACACGGCACCCGGCACTTGGCTTCTCAGCATCCTGCGAACACAGCACCTAGCGGGAGAGGACAGAGTGGCGAGATGAGCAAGAGGCGAAGGCAGGTGGGAAGAGAGGTGAAAGCCCCCGCCCCATCGTGCCTTGCCATGCATTGCCTGAATCCTATTGCTGCTCATTGAAGGAGGCAGTGTAAGCAGAGCAAGCAACGTGGCTGGAGGCAGGAGGCAGCCAAAAGCCAGTTGTGGGGGCACGATATAGAACGCAATATAGACACACTGAAACACAGAAAAACTAGCAACAGCCTAGCAGCACCAAACACCAAAGTAGCTGATGCAAGTGAACGCTGCCGCTGTTCGATCTCTAAGGCAGTCTACCACCCGAACAAAAATGTCTGAATAAAACCAAGCCTGCGATAAGCCTTGAATAGCTTGTGAAAAACTCGCGGCTGGAGCGCCCGAAAGACAACTTTCCCGTGGCATTGCTGCGCTGTGCATTGTGGGACTTGCAGTGCAGGAGTGTTCGGGGGCTGCAGAACTGGTGCCCCGCTGTGGGATTGCTGTGCTGCGCAGTGCATTGTGGGACTTGCAGTGCAGTGCAGGAGTGTTCCGGGCTGGCAGCATTGGTGCCCCGCCGAGCGCAGCAGCGAGCAAGACCCAGCAATCAGTGAGCAGAAGGGGAGACAAGGAGCTCTGGTGGCAAGGAGGAGCGCAAAAGGTGCATCTAGCGCGCACCCTGCGCCCAACTCCGTCCAGACGCAGCAGCCTCTGCCCGGCGTTCGGCACCCGACACACAGTATCAGTGCCTAGTACCCGGCATTGAGCACTTAAACTGCCCTTGGAAAGTCCAGTGGATCAAGAGACTGCGAGCGCGGCTGCCGTTAGAGGCAGCTGCGAAGTAAGAGCCCAGGGGTGGTGGCCTAGGCTGGTCTGACTAGGTCCGACTTGGTTGGCGGCTCCCCCCTGTGCGCCCCGCTCGCTCCAGCTAGCCCATCATTGGCCCCCAACAGAAGGGCGCAGACGCCGGGAAAAACGTCTAATCGGCGGTCATTGAATCTCCGCAGCGACTACCTTGCAACAGGAAAAAAGTGACTGCCAAAACAGGGAAAAACAATGAGGACCAGAAATTCGTCCTTACTGCAGGCACAGGAAAAACCGTGACCACACAGAACTGCCAGGAGACGGAAGGCAAAACTTTTCTACCCTCCAGGGGTGGGTGGCCTTTACTCCGGAACTGGGCTGTCGGAGGGGGGGAACCCCGGGAACACCTGGTGCCACTGGTGCAACGCCAACGTCACCAGGAATACCTGGGGCAAACACCCCCCTAGGAAACAGAGACATAAGACGTTTCTTCCATCCCATGGCCACAACTCCAGCTGCACCAATCAGACCTTTAAGCTGCACCCCGCCCAACAAAGCCATAGACGACAGCCTACCCCACAGTCCCACTGCTCCACGGGAGCCAGGAAGGCCCCTATCACCAATAATAATCACACTACAGGGTGGTATAACCCTTAAGACAGAGGCCCCGGGGAGTCGAACAACTCCTTTACACCACTCACCTGAAGAAGATTCTCATTCTAACGCGAACCTAAATGTGCCCCGGGCGGCTGACATATTGATCAGCACATGTAGCGCAACCCCGGCAACAGGGGGGTACAAGCTTGTTGCAACCAGTCACATACATGAAAGTCATGATGGAGGAGGCATTACAGAAATACAGGCCTGGCACCCGCCACCTTTGAACTTGATGAACCTGTCACCATCTGCAATGACCAGAAGCTCGGACAGGGGGGAGAGTTCGCCGATGGCCACACCATCGAACTTGATGTACCAGAGAACCCGCAAACAAGACAAAATGACCCCGTTACCGTCTCCGATGAGCAGAAGATCAGATAGGGGGGAGAGCTCCCCAGTGATCTCAGATCACCTAGCTCTGATCAACGAGACACTCATCTCTATGACAGGTGCGGCAATAATGCACGCTGATAAGCTCGATGCCCAGATAAATATATTACAAACTGTCGTAAACCTAATATCTGGAATTGACTGTAAACTGGATCATCTGAATTCCCTGATCCGTAGAGCACAGGACAGCACACACTTCAAGCCCGAGTCATGTAGTTGCAACCCTATCTTGAATAATTTAGGAAAACTCCCGGCTATCATGACTACATTAGTGGAGGACCTCAAGAACGAAGTCGGCAAGATTAAGGACCCGACATCTCAGGAACCAACCCCCCATCCTCCAAAAACAGAAGGCTCAAGAAACCAAGCAAACCAGTCGACACAGAACAACAAAGAAGTTAAAACCGCCTGGGAGGCGCCTCTACCCATGCTGAACATGAGCAGGCCAGACGCTACCACGATCAAGACACAAAATCACGAGCCCCAGCACATTACCACACTAACCAGCCCAGACGTCCATACCCTATCTAGGAAAAATAAGAAAAAATTAAAAAAACTTAACAAGGCAAACAGAAATAAATCTCTCGCCCCCAGAACCATCCGGGAATGGCTACGGCCTGAGAATGAGATGCCCGCTCCTAACGCGAACCAGGAAATGATCAATCTGGGAGCAACCGTCAAAAAACTGGAAACCATCGAGCCAAACGTCGAAGACACTCAGCCCTCCACAGGGGTGGGGGAATCATATCGCCCGACGCCCGAGCCATGTTGTTTTTTGTGAAGGGCAAGAAGATTTAATGCCTATTTTGTCGCACGGACACATAGACATTAAATCACGTAAGTAATACAGGCCCATAGTACCCACAGCCAATCAGAAAGGCTGGAAGAGAGCCAGAGACCCGCTAGAGGCCTCTGATTGGATAGCAACCCATGACTAGGCTCGAGCCTAGCCAGTGATTGACTGGGGGAGGGAAACATTTGTCTCTCTCAGCTAGTGGTAGTTTGTAGCCGACCGCTGCGAGGCTTACATTTATATTAAAAATAAGCACAGCCATAATGACCGCTAAGAAGGTGTAGCTTCTTGTAACCAACTCGCTCTAAACATCCATAGAAACTCATTGCCTGCTGTCACGGAAAGCGTCTAGTGAGGTGTTCTTGTGGCTGCAGGAAGGGCGGGCTCATATTGACCTAATCATTGCTATTGGACAAGTGCCATTGCCGGGCTGACTGCACCTGTTAATTGGTCGGCGCAGAGCAGATTCAAACGCCCCTTTCCCGCCAGGCGTGCTGCAACAATTCTAACAGAACGAAGCTGAGAGGCTGCCTTTGAGCAGGTCGGCGTGCAGTGCTTCTCCCGGTTTCATGGCGAGTGACAGCAGCAAATAGGAGCATTAGAGGAGACCGGCAGTGTATGCGCACTGCATCACTGCCTGTGAGTGCTGGTGTGCAGACTACGAGCATCGCCAGCCCATGTACAGCACCTTAGTGCAGCATCTCCTCAGCTGCGGGATGGCCTGCCTGTGCATCATGTCATCAGTGCTTTGTAGAGCCGTACTTGCACTTAAGGTACACAATTAGGAGACGTTTATGTTGAATATATGTCGGGCGGGGGGTATCTCCCTCTATGTATCTGCTCTTGCCGCTCCCCTGCCCCCACCCTTTACTAAGAGAACTCCTGCCTCGCCACCCCCATTCTCAACCCCTCTACTCTCTGTAATGGTAGATGGTAAAGGCTATCAGTAGTGACTGTCACCCCGTGACATGAAGAGCAGTTAAACTGACATTACGCACAGCAGTAGTGATTAGCAACACAGCAGCATCCCCCGGGCTAATAACTGCATAGCCCCCAAAGCCAGTGGCGGCAAAATGCGAAGCCCCAAAATGGACACTAAACTAAAGCCTCGTCAATCGACTCCCGCGCACACTTTAGTGCTTAAAACCAGCATAGGATCGAGTGGGGCAGTACTCTGATACCGGAATGTAGACTTATATAAATCATAAAAATACAATGCCTTACTCTATTGCTGTTTTGCAGCTGAAGCGATCTGGTATGTATATTGTTTTCTAGAGCTGCGTCGTATGCTTCAAAGCGCTACACCAAAAACAAAGAATTCTGAAATGCTAAAATGATATTGTTCTCAAGGAGTGAACATTACCCAGTGAGTCCGACTCCACCATGGTGTTATCTCTATTTCCCACCAGAGGCCAAGGCCGTGCTGCCTGGAGGGCGCATGAAGGCCTCAGTCACTGCTCACTGGGTGACTGTGTTGATATATATGCATGCATGGGTGGTTCATTTGGGCGTGTGTCTTGCGCAGATAAGGTCATGGTTTCACATGAGCATCAACTTGCCATTGTGAGCATTAGCATTGCTCCTCCCTTCCTTCCTTGTAAAGTTTTAAGGGAGTGTAATGTACTGCCAGAAAGATCACATTGCTCTCTGGTGTGCTAAACTCCGATGCAGAAATATGTATGTGGCCCGTAAGTGATTGGAATGTTTGTAGATGTTTCGGCTTATCTATTCATCCTTCCTCTCACAAAAAGGACAGACTTCAGCAGCCAGTTTGTTGAAAGGGTCTCCCACTTCAAATGTGAAAATATGGGTATTTGTTGCAATATCATTCTTTTACTTTCTGGTGCCTTTTTAAGGATTCCCCTTCCCCAGTATCCGAGGCCCTCAAGTAGACAGGTCAGTTTGCTGTGCGTGGCCTGTTCATCAGGTACGAGTGCTGAATGCTCAATAAATGGAAATGTGCTACCGTGGAGGTACAGAGTTGTTGCTATTCTTGTTCTGAGCCACATCCTCTGACTTTTTCAATGACGAAATTCCTAGTAAGTAGGAGGGTTTCCAGCCTGATGGATTCATTTGAAGAAAGGGCAGATAGAAGCACTCCCATACCCGAAAGAATTCAGAGCCCTCAGATAAAAGAGCTCCCAGCCAGCCTCGTTTTAAATGACCCGCAGAATCCAGGGAAGGGAACGCCTAGAGGAGTTTGGAAGCGTGGGTGTCCATAACTGAACTACTGAAAAAAGTGATCTTGCGTGATGTTATCTCCCTGAGCAGAAGTCGTTATCATGGATACTAAGACATTTGCACAAACTGTGTTCACGTCTTGCCCGTCAAGATCCTCAGAATTATGTACCAGCATTCCTGCGTCTCCCACCTCTAAATCGATTCATAGTGACCCAGAAGGCTGGCCACAGACTTCAGTGTAGTGTGCCTGCCCAACAAACATCAGTGGAAGTGACACCTTTCACACTTCTGCTCTGTTAGCAGCAACATGTGCAACCATGCCACGGGAATGTGATAAAACTGGGGGATAAGGGCAGAAACTGGCAGATGCTTTTATAACCTGCATTTAATTTTCATTAAAGCTGTCCATTACTGTACTACCTGAAGGTGAAAGAGCAAAAAAAGTTAAATATATATATATATATATATATATATATGTGTGTGTTTTTGCTACTGCTTTGACCGCAACCCCAGACTCATTCACCCTGTATTCATTTTGTGCAGCATAACTAACAGTTCCCATTCTTTTATAATACACTTCGACCACTGAGCCTACAGCACCTTCTCCAGCCTCACATACTGTACCTGCTACCACTGCTGCGCTCACACTGCCCCCTACATACAGTATTCAGAACAGGGCATGAGAAGGAGTAGGGCCAGGGACTCTTGTCACAGACTCAAGACTGAGCAAAGGGAGAAAAATGTCACATACTGTGAAGAGTGGTGCTGCTTCATCACCACATTACCAACCACCATCCCTATGTCAATCACACACACACGCATAACAACTCGATCCCAAACCGACCCCCCCTTCCCCCCCCTCCCAGTTACAACCAGAGCTGCCAATTTTAGACCTTGGGGACCACGTTCGAGTCTCAGCGTTGCTAAACATCCAGTGATTCTGGGCAACTCCCTTAATCTGCCCATGCCTAAATAACATGAAAATGACCTTGTGTAAATGTAACTGGTGTTCATTAGAAGTGCTCGCCTTCGGGTCATGTTTGCGCTATATCAAAAACCTGTCAAAAATTAACGCCCACACCAGGCTCACATAACAAGCGTGGTGCTTTCTTTTTACAGATGAAGCAGACTCCCTGTTCAAAGGTGAAAGGCAAGAATTGATGTAGGGACAGGAGTAGGTGGGACAAGTAGATTTTACAGGACATGTAGATCTCAGTAGCATTTTGTCCCTTGGCCAAGTAGATTATTTTAAAAATTCCACACCCCTGCCTCCAACCCAGCAATAACCTCACTTGCAACCCCACAGCCAGTTTTAACAGTATCACACCTAAATCAAGCAAAGGACCTCCACGGCCAAAGTACAGCCGAAGCAATTCAAGCAAACTCAAAAAGACACGACCCTCAGGTCGCTGCTCTATCAATGTTCACGAAGGGCTGCAGTTCGCACGCGCCTTTGAATGTCACAGACCCCGAGGAAACTAAAAAGCCGCCATCAACCATAAGCGTACCCAGCCTGTCACAGATGGAGGCCCACCGGCGGCAAATGGGGCCAGTAGGGCTAAACAGGCACGCAAATGACAGTCAATTGGACACAGCACAAATATCACAAACAGGAGGCCATGGGGCGGACTCAGCCTGCCGAACAATCCACCCCCAGGATCACAAGATAACGCTGTATCCTGACTACGTCTCCCAGGGGCCGTGGGACATTCTCAATCGTGGCAACTTATTAAAACTTTTTGTAAACATCCCAGGGCTGGAGAGAACCAACACCACAGACATCGAAACTATCTCCTTCCTCCCGCCAGATGCTGAGGAGAAAAACGAACCCACGGAGTTAACCTTCGCGAGCCCGCACATGGCCGAGGCCCTGAAAAGCCAGCACAAGCTACTGGAAAGTTGGGGCAAAAAAATAAAACCCATGCGCACCAAAAAATACCCACTCCTCTTAACTCAATCTGCACACTCCCAGATGGGAAACATTGATCAGCGAACTGGAGGGAACCCATGCCTGCATGCCCATTCCAACGATGCGCCTCACGTGGCGCCCATCCTCCAGGGGTCCAAAGGCTCAACAAATACTGGTCCGACCATCAGCACCCCAATCAAAATAACAATCAATACGAATCGGGGTACACGCATATGCGCAACCGTGGGAATCACAAGCAAAGACTGGTCCTGGCAGCCGCGAGCTTTAAACTCAAGATCCTAACACAGCCACGATGCTCCGAGCCACCGCTCGGCAAAAGGATCATCGTCCAACAAAACCTCCCAGACAGGTACAACCACCGGCTTGCCTGAAAATCATGACTTGGAATGTCGCAGGGCTTAGAAGGTTCCTCCTCAACAAAAATGCTGTGACATTCATGGAAGAGGCAGATATCATCTGCATACAAGAATCCTGGCAGCTCCACCCGCTCTCATCAAGAGGATACGCAGAATATGGAAAACCTGCAAAAAAGCTTAACATATTCGGAATACCGTCGGGGGGGATATGTGTCTACATAAAGCACTCACTCAGCCTGGAATTCGTGGCAATCCCCAATCTTCCAGACAATCTCCAGGCAGGCATCCTGAAAGGCTGCCGCCTGTCAAATGGCTACTTTTCGTTCTTATTAATCAACCTCTACTATAACTCACACAGGCCCATACCGAATCTGGCCATGCTGACAACCCTCCTCGAGTCCCTACTGCTCCAACACCCGGCCTTGGAATGCATCATTCTTGGCGACTTTAATACTCATAATATAGGGATATCAACCACACGACGACTTCAACCTGGGGCCACAATCGCCCTGAACGACCTACTAACAACTTTCAAGCTGGCGACAGCGCACTCGGTCCTCCTAAATCTCAGACCAGGGTCTTTTGTTGGCCCTACATACAATAACCAAACAACTATTGATTACATCATCCTCAGCGAAAAACTACAACCTCTCATGTCAAATTTCACAGTACACCCGCGAAGTGATAGCGATCACGCTGCTTTAACCATCACATTGAATCTCACAGCGGACTCTCGCCACAGGCTCGAACACATTGGTGCATCTAACGGCGAAGAACTGATAAAACTGCCCAGAAGAATTAAATGGGCACAGACCTCCATTACATCTTTCAATAACTGGGCAAACCAGTGGCCAGGCTGGCCACCGAACGAACAAAAAAACGGGCGCAATAGCCACCTGGAATGCCACAACTGGGATCCTGGCTGCAATCCTTCGTGGAACCTCAAACAATACAACTAACCGGGCCTCCCCTCTCACCTATGGACACAAGGTGGAACTTAAAAGCAGCGCTAAACAACTGAGCAAGAAACGTAAACTCTTTTATAAACATGGCTCAAGCATAATGAAGAAACATCTTCAAGAGGCCAGCAAAAGTCACTCCAAGAAGGTGTAGGAGGCAAAACGAGATCACTGCCAAGCACAATGGTTGAAAATCTTTGACTTGCTGAGCCCAGGAAAATCGCAGGAGGTTTGGCACTACCTAAGCACCCTCGGACGGTGTACAAACCATAGAGAAAACTCCCTCGAGGCTCCCACTTCGGTCGCCCATGTAAAATCCCTCTACATTGAAACCGGGACTGACACTAAGCAAAATGCAACAATTGACATGGGAGCCGACTCAGACCCAATCATCGAGATGACAGCCCCGCCGGGAAGATTGGTGGTGTCCAAAATCCTAAAAAACATCAGACAGAATGGTGCCCCGGGGCCCAACGGCCTTCCCGGACACTTATTCAAGGCAAACATCGACTTCTGGTCAAAAACCCTGACCCACTTGTACAATGAATGCTGGCTCCTGGGTGATGTCCCTGATTCATGGAGAGGCTCGCTCCTACAGCCCATCCACAAAAAGGGCCCTAAATCTGAACCATCAAACTATCGCCTGATCGCCCTGCTGGACATCGAGGGAAAAGCTTACGCCAGTGCAATCTTGAGGGACCTCACAGACTGGACAAACGCTGAAGTTCTCCTCCCATTCTGTCAAACTGGATTCAGACCAGGGTCCTCCACAGTTTATAACATCATTGCACTCTCTTATTTGGTCCACCATGCTCGGGCACCCAAAAGCCTCCCCTTATTCGCCTGCTTTATTGACTACTCGGCGGCGTTCGACGGGGTAGATCGTGCTATCCTGTGGAGAAAGTTGGCCCAATGGAACATCAATCCAGCCCTGCTGAGGGCGATCCAATCCTTGTATCACAACACGTGGGTAAGAATCAAACTCTCGAGGGACCACGTATCCACAAAGATCAACACGGACCGTGGTTTAAAACAAGGGTGTGTGCTAGCTCCAATGTTATTTAACTTATACACAGCAGACATGGAGAGGGCCTTGTCTGGGGCGGCTCTGCTTATTCCAAAGATCGGCGGGACAAAAATCCACTTTATGCAATATGCCGACGACTTGGTGCTCTTGGATCATACAAGAACATGTGCTACTAAAGGCGCTGACTGCACTGGCCGGATACAATGAGAAAAATAAGCTGGTAGCAAATTCATCCAAGTCCAAAATTATCATCTTTGGAAAGTACCCATAGAAAAAAACAGTAAAATGGAGGCTTGGCCACCTATTGCTGGAAAGTACTCAGCGGTACACGTACTTGGGAATTTGCTTTCAGGAGTCGGGGCTCTCAAGCGCGCACCTAAAGACTATCCAAGGCAAAACTATAACTTACGCTATCTGCAAGCTGCACGCCTCCTTATACAGCCCGTCCACATTGGCCATCCAACGAGTACTCAAAGCAAAATTAATGCCCGCCCTAAATTACTCTCTTCAAGCATTTCCAGGCAAACTGCATAAATAACTATAAAAAATCCATTGCAGAGCCTACAAGAGACTATTCCATCTTCCGAGGTGTACCAGAAACACTCTTGTCCGCCTGGAGTTCTCACTTAATCAGCAATACCTGGAAGAGATGGCCGCCCTAAGTAAATACTACTTCCTAACAACGACGGCAAAGGAGAACACTCTCAAGGCAACGCTGAATTGCATCTTCAGAGAACTAGGGAATCCCTGGTCGGCTACTCTCAAGGAGGCTAAGGACCATCTCAATCTCACCATTGAGTCTTGGAATCCAGAACATGTCAGCTATACGGCCATCAAACACTCCATCAAAAAACAAGTGCGGGCGCAGTCAAGAGAACTGGATCTGGAGTCGCTGGTAAAAAAAGATCTACACGAGTCCTTGTCCTTACCACATATCCTGCACAATCCCAAATACCACCTTAAGCAGGCCGTGGGCCGCGCAGCCCTTCACAAGATCTTAGCGTATAGACTACACCCGCTGCCTCTTAAAGAACTATATGCCTTTGGCACGGCTGGCCCAGGTGCCCGGGAATGCAGGCTCTGCAGGTACAAACGTGAGTCACTGGCTCATCTACTATTCTGCTGCCCGGCCCTGCGCACAGCCCGCAGCCTCTCCCTTAGGCCAATTTTAAGACCATCAGGAATCCGCACTGTAAAGGAGGCGACCATCTACCTCTATACCTTGACAACGGTAAAGCATATGGCCTCCTTCGGAAAGTTCATCTACCAGACACGAACTCTACTGAAGCCCACGGAGGGCCTCTGTTCATAGAGACCTTGTTGACCCATGCCTTAACATGATCCCCATGCTCTGCAATCCTGCCCCCTCAGCAGCAGAAATTCCTTTGGTTTTAACTTTTGTAATTTTATAACCTCGTATTATGTTTTTAATGTAATGGTTTTGAGTAACCAAACAATAAAATAATTCATATATGACTGCAAAACGATCCAGGCATGGCTTTTGCCAGCCACTGCTGCTTTATCCATGAGTAATGATGTTTGTTTGACTGCTTTCTTGGTTATCAGTTTGAAGGCGGAATAAGTCATGGGCAGAAGCCAAGATTCTTCTAGTTTTAATGCCTCCAGAGCTTGCCTCAAGATCTTGTATGTTGAGTCTGGTAGCCCGACCTGTTTCTCGACTTCTAACCAGCAAAGGTGGGCCAGGGATTCGTCTTCTGCGTCTCTCATACGCCAATAATATTTGGCGAGTGCTCCTTGTCTTGCTGGAAGCTGGTTAGTAAGACCGAACTCCAAACTAATTTGGGCTTGCGAAATATGTCTCGGGATTGAGAAAAGAGTTTTGAACAGCCTGGATTGGGCGAGATTTAACGCTGTGGCGTCCCGGATTGCCAGTAGTTCAGAGCCGTATGTCAGTGATGGCAGAAATTTGGCGGCTGCGATGTTAAGAATGTGGCCGGTGGAATGTCCGTTTAATTGCTTTTGAACAGTTTTGAATGCTAATTGAAGCTGCTTTGCCTTGGAGTCCCCCTGTTCTAGGTGCTGTTTAAACTTTATTCGGTGGTCCAATAAGATTTCCAGGTATTTATAATGGTCTACCTGGATTAGAGGGGTAGAATTTATCTTCCAGACGAAAGTTTTTTTTTTTTTTTCTGGAGCCACAGAAGCAGATGTTAGTTTTCTTTAGGTTTATAGTCAGTTGTGCGTTCGAGAGGTACTGCGACAGTTTGGAGATCAAGCGTTGTAGACCGATGGGGTTTTTTGAGAGGAGCACAATGTCGGCTGCGTATTGGAGACTTATTATAGGTGAGTGGGCCAATTTTGGTGGGTCTCCCTGGATGGTGCTTAGGTCACTTTCTAGGTCCGCGGTATAGATGTTAAAGAGGCTGGGGGCCAGAACGCAGCCTTGCTTTAAACTGTTGGTTGTATGGAATTTCCTTGTCCGGCGTCGACCATCTCCTTTTTTCACTTGGACCAAAGTGTCTGTGTTGTGCTCAATAATTGCTCCCAGCAACTTTGGCGGCACGCCCCAGGCTTTCATTTTGGCCCAAAGATTGGATCTGGACACTTTGTCAAAGGCCGCTTTTAGGTCCAGGAAACAAGTGTACAGCGGGGTGGAATTGTAGATAGCTTTGTTAACAAGGAGGGTTAACTCGGATTGGTCAAGGTGCCCAGTCCTGGCCGAAAGCCTGTTTGTGTCCGGGGAATTATCCCTGTACTGCTCACCCAGGATTCCAGTTCTACCAACAAGTTGGAAGGGTAGATCTTAGCCTCCACGTCTATTAAGGCTATAAGCCTATAGTTGTTAGGGTCTGAGCGGGACCCGGATTTATAGATTGGATGCAGAATGCTGCCTCTCCATGATTCGGGAATGTTCCCGGTCTTTAGACTCTGACCAAATAAAGGTGTTAGTTGACTGGCCCAAAATGATGGGTCTTTCCTAAATAGGGCGTTGGGAAGCCCGTTTGGTCCGTGCGCTCCGTCTTCTCTGAATGATTTTATGGTATTTGAGACCTGCTTTAGTGAGAACAATTCCATGTCTCCTGTACTCTTTGGTGTCGGTAAGTTCCCAATGATTTTTGGAACTGGCATTTTACTCGGGCTGGACCGGGGATGCTCCACAAGATGCTTGGCATTATTATCCATAAGGGAATTGTATAATAAGTCGATGTGACTACTCCAGAGGTGGTCCGTCATATCTGAGTTAAACTGGAGATGTTTGCCATTTAGCATAAAGTTTATTTTTGCCCAAAAATCCTTAGAATTCTGCAATTTGCTTGCATGGAGTATTGAGCACGCTGGTTTTTCCCTGTGCATTCGCTTGGCCAGATTAATCTCTCTTTTTAGTTCTTTTTTTAGAGATTTGATTGTATTCAGCGTGGGTTGTAAGAACTGGGGATCTTTTTTGCGTTCGGCTCTGAGGAATGCATTTATTTGCCTTTTTAGTTGTCGCAGTTTCGGTGTGTAGCATTCCCCACCTCTTTTTCTTATGGGTTTGCGTCCTCTGTTGTTGGATTGGTGTTTCTTATTGATCTCCATTATGAAGTTTTCCCAGGTTTTGACTATGTCTCTCGATGTTTCAGATAGTTGGAGCAATTCGTGGCATGATGCCATTAGGATAGAGAGATTTCCTTCGTTCCAGTTTAGCCGTTTTAGGTTAAAGATTTGTGTATTCAAGGACAAAGGCAAGGCCTTCTCTGACTTTGTAGGTTGAATGGTCAGGATGAGGGTCTGTGGGAAATGATCGCTTTCTACGCGTTCCTAAATCCGGAAATCGCTAATGTGGTGGAATAGGTCGGGGTCAGCCAGGGTTTAATCTAAGGTGGAGCCTGAGTTCTTGGAGACCCTCGTTAGGGTGGCTGGTCTGTCCAGATGGCCTCTCCCATTTAGGGTGTACAGATGAAGAGCTTCCAATTCTGAGGCACATTTCCTTCCCAATGCACTTTGTCTGCATTGATTGCCCTGCCGTGGCTCGATGTGAGCGGGGAGGGTTCCCTCCTGTCCACGAGTTCAGATTAAAGTCTCCCGTTATAATCATGTTTTCGCTTGGGTAGGTTGATTTCAGTGTCTTGATTATGGTGACTAGTTGTTTTATCCTTTTCCATTTGTGTTTTCTGCTGGGGTGCATGTAAAGAGTCACGATCAGGAGGCCCAGGTTAGGAGAAACTTCCACTTTGATGTATTGCATCCATGTAGAGTCTAAGTCGATGCAAATTGGTGACCAGGTGAAATTTGTTGATGTAAAGATGGATAGGCCCCCTTTGGCCCTGCCGGAACGTCCCTCCTTCTGTGCTGGAACAAAGAATTCTTTGTATCCCACTAAATGAGTTTTTGGTCTGCCATGTTTCTTGAAACAGAAGTATTTTGAATTGGGTTATAAACTCAATAAAGTAGTCTTCCTCCAGCTTTGTATTTAAACCATTGATGTTCCATGAACAGATCATGCAGCCCTGCTTTTCCCCCATCGTTTGTCTGCTATCAATTCAAGCTGCGTTCCTGTGGGATTGTGCCCGAATAGCGTGTTGGGGCCTTTCGGGCATATCTGCCTCTTGGTGAGCGAAAGTGATTGTAATTTGTCTTAGTCACTGCACTTCCACTTCGGTACTGCTTCTTAAATCTGGCCCTTTGGCATTTTTTAAAAGGCTTATTTTTGGGATTTGTTTCCGCAGCGGGCTGGGATATCGTGCAGGCTCCACTTTTTTTAGTTCAATGCCCCATGCGGCAAAAACCTCCCCATGAGACGGGATTTTATCTGTGATGGTATGATTGGTCCAAGTTGTAATCGTCGAGTCTGCGCCTAATTGAAGAGGGTTTGGTTTGAACTCTATTGATTCAAGGTCGCTCGATTTTAAGTAACGTAGGCCTGGGAGTTCTTCTAGAAGTCTTAAAATGGCCCCTCTATTCAGGATATCGTAGGACCCACTTGAACAATATTGTGGAATAAACTCGATTTTGTTGCTTGACGTGGACCGCTTTAGGATTTTTGGTCGACTGCTCTCTTCATTAGGTGGAAGGGCCGTTCCTGCCTGGTCAACCTCTAGCTCTGATGTATGTGAGTTTACCATCTGTACGCTCTTGGCGAGGTCTTGTCCATTGGGAACTGGAACATGAAATTCGCCGCCCTGTGTGTCTCGTGAGTTGACTCCCTTGATCTTTGCTGCATTAACTAAGATAACTTGGCTGTTGATGTCTGGGACTTGGCTAGATGAATTATTGTCGCTTAATTCCTTCCTTTGATTGATGTTTATGTTGATTCTAGGATCTTGAATTATTGTCGCTTAATTCCTTCCTTTGATTGATGTTTATGTTGATTCCAGGCTCTTGAAGTGATACCTTACAATCTGGTTTTTGTCCCGCAGGTTTAAAGATACTGAACACTTTTAATGCGTTCTGATTTGTCGTAGTGTGACCTGTTGCACCTTTTGAAATTGAGGGTGCCTTGGTGGGTGAAGAAACCCTCGGCGTGGTCCCTTGCTCTGACATTGTTTTAGTTTGGAGTGGGACGCACTCGGGGTGCTGTTTAGCTTCCTTAATCTCGGAATTTTTGATGGATTTTTCAGGAGAGGTTTGAGGGGCCCTTCGGTTGTGTGCTTTTGCGTTTCTGGCTTTCCTTAGTCGCTTCCGTTCTCTCTTTGTAAGCGTTGGAGCCTGTTTGATGTGATTAGCGGTTGGCGTGACGTTGGGAATTGGCTCCTGAATTAATTTGGCTGCCTCAATGTGGTTAACCAGGTTGTTGTCGTTTAGGCTTGCTGGCGACCTGTTTTCCTTTGCTGGGGCGGGAGTGTGGATAGTCTTGCAATTCCAGGCTCTCTTCGCCCCTGCTAGCATTGGTCAGCCTTGTCAGCCTACCGGGCTCCTCTTTAGAATGCTGTTTGCCGGTTGAGTCACTTGATGTTGTGGTTGTTTCCGTGGGGGAGTCTTTTGACGAATCCTTAACAGCCCCCAGTATTTGGGTCATCAGACTGGGTACTGTGGGCAATTTGTCTATTATATTGGAGCAGTGACAAGTGTAGAACGTATGATCTTTATTCAATTGAACCTTGGTAATCCTGGTATTTAAGTCTTGACGGTTTGCTTCAATCCCCTGGACGTGAATCGCCAGGAGGTTGAGCAGGTCGACTTGAGTGTCCAATTTGTCCGCATGGTAGGACATGGCGGCTCCTATGGTTTCCATTGTCTTTAATAATTGCGGCCAAGTGGAAACCGTTTGACTGTTCTCTGGCGATTCCCCCTGAGAATGTCTGTGAATGGGGATCGGTGATATAGCAGAGTAGACGAAGTGGTGTGGTTGGATGAGATGCTCACGCATTTGGTCGCACCCTGGTCTTTTGTCAGTGCTCTCTTCCTTCTCAGGACCTTGATTGTGTTGAGCTGATAACTTGCATAAGCTTCGTTCGAGTTTTGCAGTCTCAATTGCTGTTAAATTTAGTTCCTGTAGCTTCGGTATCGGACTATCTTTGATAGCATCGGTGTCTTCAATGACTCGTCCGTTGGAAACAGAGGAGTGCTTTTTTTCCAAGCCCAGCGTAAGATGACTGGACGTTGGACTGTAAGAGTTTGCCTGTGGCGTTGGGCACGGTTTTTCAACGCGGGGATGCACCTGAAACTGCGGAGGGGATTCCTCAGTTGTAGTCGTGGACGTATTCTGACTTGGATGTACATTCTGCAAACACGGCTCTTGAAAAACAGAGTCATCAGTTGCGTCCGGGGCCCAGTGTACTAGGGCGCGCGCCGGCAGTATGTTGGTCATATGTGATGGCTGAATGGATGGTTCTCAATTAACTTGCTCTAAGTCTTTAGCTATTTGTTGGATCTTTAAAACGTTTGACCAGAGAGGGCTGGGCCCCTTGCACCCAGAATTCCTTCTTGACTTTGTAGTCTGGGCTTTGCAGGGTTCGCTGTAACACCTTGGCCGGTATGGTGGTGATACGGACCGTTGGGCTTCCTTATTTGTGCCCTCCATGTAAGCGTTATGTTGTAAGCTGTTGCATTTAGAGCCGGAGTCTTGTAGTGGGGGTACCTTCCCGCTCCCACCCCCGGTGGAAAGTCTTTGACAAACTTTGAGGAAGTCTGTGATCAATGCCCTTTTGCTTGCTTTTAAATGCGGGGCCTGTTCACTATGTGCCGGGAGTGATGTTACATCTCTCGAATTATTTCCCTCATTATTCGCTGCTGGTTGTGCTGTCCTTGTTGTTGATCCTGTTGGCTCCTTCATCCGAGCTTAGTAAACCAGGATTGTCAGATTGATATTGCGTGCCCCAGGGGTTTTTAGCGAGGTCTGCAGAGTCAGTTGCGGGGGCTGTTGTGCTAAAGCCTTGAACTTCCTGGGCTAACTTTGTTGGACTCTTACCCCTGCCCATGGCTGCCCCTTCGACTTCCTCCTCCACCTCTTCCACCACCCCGTTGGTCATACATGGGGGACCCCCTTGACTTTCTTTGTCTTCCCCTGTGATGTGGATGCTATGGCGTCCTCTCCTCGTACTCTCCCAGACCTCATGCTACTACGAGGAGGGCAGTGCAGATTGACCCTTTGATTGATAATGAGGTGGGGCGATATACAGGCTGCGTTTATAAAACAATGTTCGCCTTCTTTGTTACTTATATCTCTGTTAGCTAATAGCTGTTGGCTTTTTAACTCAGTTCACTTTTGTAGTAAGCTTGTAATGAGTTGTGGCGAATAGCGTTGTATGTTTATTGCCGGTTTGTCTGATTTGTTGTCTAATTTGCTGCTGGTTTGGTTTTGCCGCTGATAAGAGTGGCAGAGAAAGGCAAATGACGGAAAATAGCAGCAAACTGTAAGTGGCGAGTGGCAATCGGCTAGCGGTGGGCAAACAAGCGGAGCACACGGGGGGCCGCAGGCTGGGAGGACCTAGTCAACCCGCCTCCCTGGGTCAACCCCCGGCTCTTACTTTGCGGCGGCCTCTAACGGCTGCCGTGCTTGCTTTCGTCTTCCCCTCCCTCCAGCCTCCGCCTCTCGCCTCTCACCTCTCACCTGGCAGGCACCTGTTCGCCTATTCTCCAAGGCGCAGTTGGCGGCTCCTCCGCTCCTGGCAAACTGAATACGAGAGTTTGTCAGGTGTTTTGCCGGGGGGGGGCCCGACTCACCGGATGACCAACGGGATAGCTCACTGCGGCTCCCGGCTACCAGCTCCTGCCTCCGTCGGGCCGCTCCCGCTCCCACTGCTGTCGCGGTTTTAAAACCTCAAGGAGCTACTGAAACTGCTCCTGCATCTCCTGGGCAACTCGCTATGACTCCCGCTTCTCTCGGGCCGCCCTAGCCGTTGCGACCGACGTTTTCTGCAAAGAACGCCGCCTGCACCTGGAAACCACCGTAGCTGTCAGGGGTCTCTGTGAGGCGGCAGCGGTCGGTGGTCGGATCTGGCGGGCGGGCGGCATTGCCTGTGAATCTGCGAGTGAATCTGCGAGATAGCACTGTCCTCTGCACATGCGCACAAGCTAACCTCTTCCACTCTGATTGGAGTTCCCAAGCTAGCCACCTGTTCCTCCTTGAGCATTGTCACTGAGGCCTCCAATAGATAGCTCTTAATTTCTAGGTCCGAAAGGTCTTATGACGTTTATAAAGAAGCGTAGAAGGACCTGAACCCCTCTGCCACTTGTTTGTCTCCCTCAACTAAGGTACCGTCCTCCCTTTGCAGAGATTCGACCACAGTGGCCTGTTTCTGCCCTTTCAGTTCATTCGCTAAAAACAGTCTACCTCTATTACCCCCACATAAAAGGCGTGTTTGAGATGCAAATGTGCGTTGTCCAGGTCCAGCCCCTCTAGCTTTTTTCTAGAAGCCTCCATTGTCATATTCTAGGTGGCCCAGTATGTCTGTGGATGCGTTTGAGTTTCCGCACCTGTTGTTGAAGCTGTGCATGTTTCTCTTTCCTGATCTTATTATCTGCAGCGGAGATGAATATAAATTCACCCTGCAGCACTGCTTTCATTGCGTCCCAGACTGTTGCGACGCTCGCCTCCGATGTATCATTAACCGTTAAGTAATTCACTATTGCATATCTAATTTCCTTGATCACTTCTGGTCAAGCAGTAAGAGACTATCGCAACCTTCAGATTTTTTTTTTCTTTTCTTTTTTTATTAAGTAATGAAACAAACACGGTCAGTAAGTTACATTCATCTTGCGTCCGTTACAGCACCAGGAATACATCTAAAATGAATACATTACTCACATTTATAGCCACAGGAATAACCGTTTAGTCTATGTCTTCCGAGCCGGTCTGTGGGACATGGGGAGGCTCACATATGTTTCCCCTAAAGCAGTGTTCTTCAATCTGTAGGGCGCGCCCCACTGGGGGGGCGCGACACCTTCCCAGGGGGGGCGCGACACCTTCCCAGGGGGAGTGCGAACTCCACTCTGACCTTTATTCCCTGTCTACTTGGAGGACTCCGGTATTTGAAAGGGGGAGGGAGGGGAGTTCGATTGCATCTTTTGTGTTGCTAAGTCTCCCAGGAGGGGGTTAATTTGTAGGTGACATGCTCGATGTGCAGTGGGAGGCAAGCGTAGCTAGGGGGGTGCGGGGGGGGGGGGCAGTCCGCCCCGGGCGGCACAATTTTAGAGGCGGCTGCTCCAGATGCAGAAGACTTTCACTTTATAAGCAGCAGAAACGAAACTGTAGCGGAGGCTGCCCAAGAGTACAAGGTATGTGTGAGGCACTGCTGGGATCGCAGCTTTCACTACAAACTGTTCTGCTTGACTGACTGTGCCCAGGAGAACAAGGTACGTGTGAGGTGCTTCTGGGAACACAGTTCTTTTACTGGGAATAATTACAACCTGGGGTACAGGGAATGTGCGAGATAATGCTGGGTAAGTAATTGTTATACTGTAGCTCCTTATCTATCCATAGCTGCCAAGGCGTCAGAATGCTATGTGTGACATTTTCATAATTTCAGTGTTATTTCGAGTGACATATCAATAAATACGTGACACTTTCTCACAGACCACACCTCACCCTGTGACGATCTGTGAAAGGGTCGGTTTAGGAAGCATGCGAAAGGCGCCACAGACCAAGCTATTACGTCAGTCTGTGGCTTCAATTTAGGCTTGAGCTATTGTGTTTACGGTCATCCCAGGACGGGCTCTTTCATACTTAGGGGCAGCGCTGCACATTTGAGAATTCATCCGATACTGCACTGCGAGCTGCCTGAACTCCATAAATAACGGAGGCAAATTAATGTGGGAGCTGCGTCACATAAAGAAACGGAACATACAGCGGGACAGACAGTGCAAGAATCACAGCACATTGAGGGGAGTTCAGGAAAGGCACTGGAAACATTATTATACAGGTAGGAATGCGCCTCACTAAGTAGAACAGGTTTGTCTGAGGTGAGAAATGTCCAAACCTGCATTCTGGACGTCTTCGTTTAGTGAAGTTTATCAGGCTTGAAACCGTTTTTCATCTTTATATCGCGCCACAGAAAAAGCTGTACATTTTGAAAATATTAATAAAGGTGTGATGAAAAGACTGTGGAGCTGGAGAGCCTAGTTAGGGTCATGGGGTCAGCTTAATTAACATTCTGTGATTCTGGGCTAATCACTTAGTCAACTGCCTAAAAAAAACGACACAAATGTGCTTGTGTAACATAACTGGCGCTCATGTAAAAAGCCATAAGACCCCTTTGGGTCAAGCTCCTACTAAATAAAAGTTAAAAACAGTAAAAAAACAATGATGAGTGGGAGGTAACGTTAAGTTTTCAGGTAAAATGACCGGATAAGCAGCTCCTTCAAAAAAACTCCACAAATAAGCTGGAGAAAAAAGTCAAAATCTATTCCTTTCTAACTGCTGTGCTGTCTTCTCTGCAGCACAAATGGGGTCAGTACAAAGCAACCTACTGTTACAACTACAGATGGTTCTTTTATCTCATTTGCAGATCAAATGTGCCTAATGTTGTGGGAGTAGACATTGCTAGATGTAATCTGCAGGGAGAATAAAACCGGCACTAACAACCCCACGTAGTGTAGCTTGTACATCTTTAGGTGACTGATTATTGTTATACCATCTGTGACATCAAAATAATGAGCTGGCAACCCTCTTAAGACTGGAAGTTTGTAGAGGGATCAGCACATTATTTATTTCCTACACCCTCGATCCCTGGTTACTGCAATAGCAATAGTTTAACACATTTGAAACCCTACGCTGCCGTCAATAACAAGCTGAGTTACTTCCAAGTCTCTGGGAATGCACCCTGCATTCAGACCACTCACTCCTCATTCTCGCCCTTCACTTTCACCCTCACCCAGCACTCACACTGATCCCGATGCACTCACACCATTCACCCACTTACCCTCCACTCACAGTGATCACTCTGCAATCACAGGGATCACAATGCGCTCACACTGATCACCATGCACTCACACCATTCACCCGCTCACCCTGCACTCACACTGATCACCATGCACTCACACCATTCACCCGCTCACCCTGCACTCACACTGATCACCATGCACTCACACCATTCACCCGCTCACCCTGCACTCACACTGATCACCATGCACTCACACCATTCACCCGCTCACCCTGCACTCACACTGATCACCATGCACTCACACCATTCACCCGCTCACCCTGCACTCACACTGATCACCATGCACTCACACCATTCACCCGCTCACCCTGCACTCACACTGATCACCATGTTCTCACACCATTCACCCACTTACCCTCCACTCACAGTGATCACTCTGCACTCACAATGCACTTGCGCTGTTCACCCTGTACCTCACCCTGCAGTCACACGAGCACACTACTCAACCTGCACTCGTGACACTTCACTCACCTGTCCCCCGCTCTGTTAAATCTGCAATCTCACTCGAATAAGCCCACCACTAACCATACATTTATTCGTCCTACTCTGCACTAACATGCGCACCCAAATTCATATGGTGGCCTCACTCACCCCTGTACACAAGTATGGGCATGTCGTGCCCCATTAAGGTTTTCGTCCTAAATTACAAAAGGAGACATCTAAATGCACTACAATTCAGCCTTCCAGGGGGCCCTTGATAGAGACAGTTCTGTTTTTTCCCTGATGGACTGGAATAATTCCTAAACAAATTCTTGTAAATACCGTTTTGTTTAATTTCTTTTTAATGTAATTGATGTGAGGGAGTCTATTACTATTTGTATAGAAATGTTTGCTTCATGCAACAACCATAAAAAACTTATTGTATTGAATGTTATTCGCTGAATATGCCCGGAATGTGCACGTGGCGGTCGAGTCCAGAAATTTCTGTCAGGTGGTGGGGGGGGGCCCAACATCTAAAAAAATTCAGCTGGGGGGGCTCAACCTACAAAAGTTTGAAGACCTCTGCCCTAAAGTCATTCCAGCTTGACCATACTTCTCCCCATTTGCAGGGGCACCCTCTTGCTGTATATACAGTCTTTTCTTGCAGCATGCACCAATCCATGTCGCTTTGCCAGTCTATCAGTTTCGGTGGATTGGGGGCTCCCCACAGTCTAGCAATGTTTCTCTTTGCCACCATCTGCCCAAGTGTACCCCAGATTTTCCCCTTTGGAGACAGGTCCGTGGGCTCCCAAATATTCAGAAGACATCTCTTAGCCTCCAGGCGGATCTCTACTTCCCACACCTCCCGCATACACTGCACCACTCGTCTCCAGTATCTTTGCACCTTCGGACAGTCCCATAGTGTATGGAAGAAGGTGTCTGTCCCTCCACATCCCCTTCTGCATAGCCCTTCTCCTCCCCTCCCCATCGCTTGTAGCCTAGTACATGAGATATACACTCTGTGAAGAATTTTCAGTTGGATCAATCGCAATCGGGCCGAAATCGCCACCTCCCTAGGGGAGGCAAGAGCATACATCCATTCTTCCTCATCTATCTCTAGCCCGTCAGCGACCCATTTCTCTTTTAGGGGAAGGAGCGTGTCGGGGGGAGGGGGGGGGGGTGTTGTTGATTAACTTTTTGTACGTGAGAGAGATGGCGTGTTCTGTAATGTGTCCGTCCAATAATCTGTCTTTGAGTGGGGAGGTCTGAGGCAGTGTCGTCTCTGGTGGAATGTTCGCCTGCAGGGAATGTCGCACTTGCATGTACCTGAAGTGTTCGGTATGTGCTAGGTCGTATGTTTCTTGCAAGTGGGCAAACGTGTGGATTCCTTTAGGGCCCCAGATGTCTCTGATTTGTGAGATTCCTATCAGGTCCCAGTTACGGAACCCCTTGTGTCCCCCAAGTTGCCAAGTTTTTCGGAGGCCCAGAGTGGAGTTGAGTTGACATAGTAAGGACATCTGACCACCCTAGGTTCCGCTGAGCAATGTGCCATATCTGTACTGAGTGTTGCGTTGGTCCAGTGAGTTGGTGTTTACCCGGCTTGGAGTAGAGTGCGACCTCATAATTCCCCCCAGGAAGTAGGCATCTGTCCATCCCGTACCCGGGGTCGTTCCCGTCACTGTATGTCCCTTGATTGATCGCTGAGAGGTGGGCAGCCCAGTAATATTTGCGGATGTCAGGGAGGGCGATTCCACCGTCGTACCACCCCAATGTGAGTTTGCGCAATGCGATTCTAGGCGCCCCTGCCTACAGGAGGTCACGCTGCGCCGTTTCAACTGCTGCAAAATACGAGTTTGGTACTAGGTCTGGGTAGTTCTGTAAAGCGTAGAGAAATCAATCTTGGCAGCGCAATCATCTTAAAAAGGGCCGCTCGGCCCAGCAATGACAATGGAAGTTGCTGCCAGGATTTAGCGTCGCGTTGGAGCCGTTGTAGAGGTGGCAATAGATTTCTTTCGTACAGCAGAGTCTTGTCTGTAGAGACAAAGACTCCTAGATATTTGAAGCCGTCCTCCGCCATTGTTATGGGACAAGTGGCAGGGAGCCTCGGGTGGGTCCCCGCGGAGTACGTAAAGGTGGGATTTGCTCCAGTTTATCCGAAATCCGGAGTTTCGTCCGAAGCTCGTGAAGATATCAAGCGACGCCTTGATAGATCTACGTGGTTTGAAGTGGTACAGAAGGATATCGTCGGCGTATAGGGAGATCTTGTCCTCCCATCCTTCCGTCCATGCTATCCCTTTAAGGTAGACATCCTGCCTTATCCAGGCCGCGAGCGGTTCAAGGGAAAGCGCGAATAGGAGGGGAGAGAGAGGGCAGCCCTGTCTAGTCCCTCTGTCAAGGGTGAAGACCTCGGATGCCTTACCATTTACCACCACCTGAGCCAGCGGTTCAGTGTAAAGGAGACGGATCCAGGATATAAAATTCGGCCCAAACCCCAAATTACGAAGTACCGCGATCATGTAGGGCAACTCTAAGGTGTCTGATGCCATGGTGGCGTCAAGACAGACCACCACCGCATCTTCTTGCAACCTATGTGGTTGTCCGAGTACCCTGTAAGGCGTCGAATGGTAAGTGCGGTTTTGCGGTGGGGCATGAACCCTGATTGATCCGGATGGACCAGGGTAGGCAGGACCGATTGAAGCCGATTTGCCAGTGTTTTGGCCAAAATTTTGGGCTCCGCGTTGAGCAGCGAGATTGGTCTATATGAGGCACAGGACTCTCTAGGTTTCCCCTCTTTAGGTATTGCCACGATAGTTGCTAGGCGATGGGCTCGTGGCAACAGTCCCGCCTCTTTACTTTTTTCGAACATGTGTTTTAGGTGGTTACTGAGGGCATCCGGCTTTAGCTTGTAGAGCTCTATTGGAAGGCCGTTGGGTCCTAGGGCTTTGCCCGGGCGGAGGTCGACCATAGCGCGTTGAAGCTCAGTGACCTCGAGTGGGCTCTCAAGGGCTTCTCTGTCTTCCTCCGACAGGCAAGGCATTCGGATATCTGTAAGGAGGGCTACCGAGCCCTCCTCTGGGCGGTCAGACTCCCGGCTGTAAACCTGTTTATAGTGTCGTCCAAATTCGGCCACTATCTCCCGGGGGTTCAGTTACAACAGTCCCTGAGGCCGTATGTATTTCTGGCACTACTTTATTGGCCTGTTGTTTTTTTTCGAGCCATGCTATGAGTTTCCCAACTTTGTCGCCCTGGTCATATAGCCTTCCCATCTTATGTCTGGCTACTGTTTGAGCTTCCTGCGTAACTAGTTCCCTATATTCTGTTGTTTTTAGCTGCAGTCTATGTTGTACGTCAGTTGCCCCCGTTTCACGCGCTTCCCTCTCTAGCACCGCCAGATCTGCTTCCTCTGTGGCAACCTGCTTTTCTTTATCTTTTCGCTTACCTGCGATGGCCGACAACGCCTTCCCCCTGATCACTGTTTTATAGGCCTCCCACAGGGTAACTGGGGAGTCCACCGACCCTACGTTATTATCAAAGTATTGGGTAATTGACTTAGATAGCTTCCTCCTAGTCTCCTCATTCTTCAAGTGCCAAGTGCTTATTGGTGTGACGCAGCCCTCACGCCGAGTCCCGAACGTTATATGGGTAATAACCGGCGAGTGGTCAGATATGCCACGGGTTAGGTGCGTAGCGTCTCGTACCGTTGTGTTGTGTTGTAGTAGAGTGAGGATGTAGTCAAGGCGGGAGAATGAGCGATGTGGCCCGGAAAAGAAGGTGAAGTGAGTATCCGCTGGGTGTAGCAGCCGCCAGACGTCTGTGCCCGAAGGCTTCCAGGAAGTCCGCCAGCCATTTCTGCCCTTGTGGTATGTCTCTGGGAGGATGTCTGTCCAGGGTCCCTGACACTACAGCATTATAATCTCCTCACATTACCAATTGACCGTCAGGGAGGGAGAGTAGCAGTTTGCCCAGATCTGTGTATGCTTGGGTTTGGAGGCCAGGTGGGATGTATACAGAGAGCAGGTTCAGGTGGTAACCTTCCCATCTGCCGGACACTACTGCAAAGCGGCCCGGAGGGTCTGACTCAGTGTGGTCTATGTGAAGGGGTAGTGAGCGACGCAACAGGATCCCCACACCCCTGGAGCCTGAGGTGAAGCCGGAGTGAACTGCAAGGGTGTACCCCCACCTATTGAGGGCCTGACATGTGTTCCCCATGAGGTGTGTTTCTTGCAGCAGGACTGCGTCCGGCTGGTACCTTTTAATGAATCGCAGGACTATGGTGCGTTTGAGTCTGTCTCCTAGCCCGTTGACATTCCAGCTCAGAACTTTAAGGCTTTTTTCCCATCTCCTAGCCATACCCGTTGCTGTGTGACATGACGTGTTCCTGCATTCTGGTGCCCAGGTCGATTCTGACATTGCGAACTACACATGACCGTAAAACCTTCCCAACTCCCCTACCCTCCCAGCTGCCCCCCCAACATTTATGTTCAATACACACATTGATCATTACGGCAGTTGTGGAACCCAAAGTTACCAAACTGTTCCCAACCCCCTCCCAGCCCTTCCCACCCACATCCCCAACACCCTGTGCACCATCCCCCCTCCCTGCCGCCCTGCGGGTTTAGAACTACCCACATCCCCAATTAGCAGAGTGCCTTGCGCCCCAGAGACACCCCCCAAAGAGGAACCTACAACAATGAATAACTCACCCTCCCCTCAGATGGACCTTTCACTTGGAGCATGCATCGGCCCGGCCCCACCGCGACCCCCCCCCCCCCACCTCTATGTGAGGTAGTTCTGAAGTCCTGCAACTCGGAATTCCCAGTGTCTACATTTGGTTATGATGTCAAATGGGTAACTAACTCCCTGGGTCAGAATCTAAGAGTCTAAGGCAACAGATCAATACATTAAAGTGACACTTATCGGTTCTGTGAGTCTCGCGAAGGTCGCCTTCGGGCGTCTCTCTGCTGTGTCTTTCAGCTCGGACTCGCGGAGCGGGATCTCCAGGAGCGTTGACTTTGGCCATCTCGTTCAGATCTCCCGGCCGCTGAGCCCGGAGATGCGGTCTGAGTGTCTCTCCAGTTCTGGGCCTCCGCACCCTCGCCCGTCACAGTCACCTCCTTGTCGATCCTCTCCTGCACCTCCGATGGCGATGTGAAGAAGAAGGACTTTCCTCCCAAGAGAACCATGAGTTTGGCGGGGAAGAACATCATGTATTTGATACCTTTCTCTTGGAGTGCCCCTTTCACACCCGCAAAAGACCTCCTCTCGCGCTGGACCTGGAGGGTGAAGTCGGGAAAGAATCGAATTACGGCGTTCTCGTAAAGTAGATCCCCAGATTGTCTGGCAGCCTGCAGGACAGCGTCTCTGTCCCTGTAGTTGAGGATTTTAGCAATGATTGTCCTCGGTGGCGCTCCCTGTTTAGGTTTGGGGATGGGCGCCCGGTGTGCACGCTCGACGGTAAAGATTTTAGACAGACGTTTTGGCTTGAGGTGCTTAAGGATTAAATCCTCCACGAACAACTCCATACTGGGCCCCTCGAGGTCCTCCGGAACTCCAACCAGGCGTATGTTACTTCTTCTGGCCCTCCCTTCCTGGTCGTCCAGCCGTATCGTCATCTGACGGTGTTGATGGACTAAATCATTGACTCTCTTTTCCAGTTGCTTCGTAGACGCCTGCAGGTCCGCAACGTCTGTCTCATTAGCCTTTGTCTTTTCCGACGTTTTATTAAGGTCAGTCCGGAGAAGGTTCACCTCTATGGCCATCTTGTCGATTTTAGTTTCAAGGGTGGTGCCCAGTGCCTGAATAGCCGTCATAATACTGGCCAGCGATGGTTCCTTTGGACTCCCGCCGGCACCTCCGTCCGCGGCGTACCCCTCTGTACTGTGTATTTATCGAGATTGTTCGACTGGGCGGACGTACCCTGCTTAGGCCTCATGTTGAAGCTGGCGTCGAGGCAGACCCGTGGGCCGGGCGGTGATCCGTCGTCACAGAGGGCCGCCGGCAAGCAATGCAATAGCTGGTAGAATGGAAGCATTCTGTGATCGCCCCTCTAGCACCCCAGCCCTCCAACCGGGCCGACAGTCAGGAGAGGATCACCAGGGCAGACAGGATAGGTCCGTGGTACTAGGGAGTGCTTCAAAGTTCAGGCAGTGCGAGGCGATCGGCGTGGACACCGGGGGCTTTACTACCCAGCCACACTGCACCTCAGTGGACCACAGGCATAGGTGAAACTACCACCTCGGCAGCAGAGTCAACACGATCGTCGGGCCGGGCTCCACAGTTTCCCAGTCACTCCCCCAGGCCAGCGTGCCACTTTCACTATATCTCTGGCACCGCCAAAGGCCTCCGTCACCTCCTCAGGCCCATGCGCCGCAGTCACAGGTCCGCCGGCACTTAACTGGGGGCCCCCCAATCCAGAATGTCCCGCCCTTACAGGGCGCCACGTAGAGGATGCCGGGCGCGTCCCGGAGGGCGAAGGTCGTCCACAGGCAGACTGGCCGCAAGCTGGGGCCGCAGTTCACTACATGCCTCCCCCTCACATGACAGGAGCGTCCAGCCCGGGGTCTCACCGGCTCCGATCCGAAGGTCTTCGGCCTATGCGACCTCCCCTCAGCGCGCGCCGTTCAGCAGAAGCCGGGCGCTCGCCGCTAGGCCAAGTTCGTCCCCACCAGGACTAGGCCTCAAGCCGGGGCCTCACGTTGCGCGGCACGCCGGCCGCGATGCAGGCTCGTTCTGGGGCCTCTCCCGGGCTGCTCCGTCAACAGCCGTATCTCAGCGCCGGTGAGACGTAGAGGAGCCAGAGGCAGACCGCTGTGTGCGGCGGGATTAGGGGAACTCTGGGACACTGGTCATCCGCGGGAAGCAGCGGATTATGTACGGCTGGATTGAGGCTGAGGGCTCGGGCCGGCGGAGCTTCGGGATCAGGCGGCCATTACAGCCGGTGCCAAGCCACGCCCCGTCGCAACCTTCAGATTTGGGGCGGGGTCGCCCTGAGGGAGGGACGGTCCCAGAAGGCCCACAGTGATCAGTAGCTTGCACAGAAAGGTTTGAAGTGTCAGAGAAGACCTGGGCACTCTGCCATAAGTGGACGCATAAGAAATTGTGGGGTGCTACAGGTAGGTGGTGCAACTGGGTGAGTGGAAAAACCCTTATAACCACTCAGAGTTAACCAGCACTGCTGATTAAGCAAAACATTCAAAGCAGGAATACCCTATGCACACAAATGTAAATTCAAAACATTGTATATAGATAAATATACAGAAGTAAAGCAAACAAAGGTAGCAGAAATAAAGGGATCTCCTGTGTAGTATTAGTAATTTCACAAAAAAGCAGCCAGCCGACACGTGTTTCATCGCTTCTGCGAATCCTCAGGGCTCAATCGGATGTATCTAGGAAAAAAGGTTGCTCCGCCGGTGATACTTCTGACCCGGTAGGGTCAGAAGAACTCCATTGGACTAATACTGCACAAGAGATCCCTTTATTTCTGCTACCTTTGTTTGCTTCACTTCTGTATATTTATCTATATACAATGTTTTGATTTTACATGTGTGTTCATAGGGTATTCCTGCCCACAAAGTGATCAGACAGGGCGCAAGGTTCTATCTCAATCAAGGTTGTTGCATCTAGAATATCATGGGAGCCCAGGAAGTAATCAAGCCTAGCGTGGGATTTATGTGCATGGGAGTAGAAGGTGTAATCACATGCATGGCGTTTTCTCCTTAGGTCCCTCAGGCGTAGCTCCAGTAACCAACTAGGCCCCTTTGTAGAGATCGCTCCCGTTCCCTTCTCTGTGATGAGCGGTCTAGCTTACTTTGAAACACAAGGTTATGGACTTCCCCAAGAACCACCCACTGATCCTCAGCCAGCATGATTTCTGCTACTGCTTTGTGTAAAAATTGTTCCTGGCCCTCGTTCGGGGTTTAAATAGAGCCTGTGATCAGGAAGTGTTGGCCCAAATGAATACGAAACCACAGCAGGCATCCCTTGATCTCAGTAACCTTTGGCGCCACCTTCCCTCTAAAGGAGCATGAGAAGAGCACCGCCACCCATGCAGCCTTTCGGGGCAAATAGGAGAAGAACTGCTGTGGAAATGCTCTAGATTGTAATATATGCCAGTCTCTAGTTTTGAGGTGGGTTACCTGAAGTAGGCAGGTGGCGGTCCGCATGTGTTCCAAGTATGAATAATTAAGCCCTTTAACATTAAGGGTCAAAATCCTTAACCCCCCTACAATGAAAGCCTTAGGAGACTCCATGTATCCCTCTTCCCCTTGCTCCCTTTGTCTCCCTGCCGCCCATCTACCCAATTCACCCCTGCATAGCACTTTTGATGCTGTAAAATCAACCCCTTTGTTGTTAGGCCTTCTCCTCCCCGTACTAAGCCTTTTTTTTGGTATTTGGGGTAGTTCACGCTTAGGCCCCTGTAACTTTTTGACCACATAAGGTATCTACGCCAAATTTGCGTCCTTTTCTTCAAACATCATAGGGATTAGCCAAAATGCAGCAAAGAAATTCTTTTTGGGGAAAAAAAGGCTACAGATGTAAGCGTCTGGTGTTTTACCTGCAAATGGTATCAACAAAGGGGTTGTGGTGCTTAAATCACCATCTTCCGAGCTTTCAGGGACAAGCAAACTTTTGTCAGAAAACCTCTTTACAGTGAATGATAGAATTGGGTATGAAAGTAATAATGGATCCTGGAATGCTATACATTTTAGAAAAGTAGACAAAATTCTGAATACAGCAAGGGGTCATTTGTGTATATCCTTCAAGGTTTGAATATAGGAAAAATTGAAAATGAGTTGAAAAAACAGCCATTTGTGTCAACGCTTTCACCTGTAACAACTTCTAATTATGACAGGTGTTTGAAAGCAATATACTCTTACATCCGCTGGACCTTTCTGCTTGTGGGGATATATAGGACTTGTAGGTTCACCAAGAACCCGACGAACCCAGAGCCAATACCTGAGCAGCGTCTTGCAATGTTTTTTTATTATGTACCAGGTATATAGCAATTAATTTGGGAAAATATATACATGGCAAAATTGGTATGAAAGACGCCTATGTATTTCTGAAATTGGAACAAAATATAGAGTTTAGAAACAGTAGATCTTTGCACATTTCCGAAATTGTGAGTACTCGTATAGGTAATTTTTCAAAATGACTTTTTTTACACATTGTCTTTCATTTGGAAGGCAGAAATGCATCAAAAGTCAATAGGTAATAACAGTTGCTCTACAATTCTGTGTTACCCTAAGTCTCCCGATAAAAATGGTACTAAACTTGTGTGGGTAGGCCTAGTGCCCGCGACAGGAAACGTCCCAAAACGCAATGTGGACACACCACATTTTCACAGTGAAAACTGACCCTTTTTTTGCAAAGTGCCTAGCTGTAGATTTTTTAACCCTTGCTCTGCCGGTGCCTAGGGAAACCAAGCAAACCTATACATTTTTGAAAACTAGATACCCAGAGGAATCTAGGATGGAGTGCAAGGGATTCTGGGTACAACTGTAGCGTTTTTATCGAAATAACCGGATATATCTTTATTCCCCCTGCCATGCAGGGCTCTTGCGGGAAATAATTTTCAGGAAAGCCAGCAGTTGTGATCTTTTAATGCACCAGCACAGCACTAGCTTTTGATAATTGTTAAACTTTTAATAATAAGCATTTACAAAGCCAGTAGCCCTCCCCCACATTCAACGCCAGGCAGTAGCAGAGTTGCAGTGCATTTCTGCTCTTTCTCTGCACCACGTTTCTATATGTGCGTCCTCTGTTCTGTGCTCAGATTTTTACTCCTTGAGCAGGTGGTGCTACGAGGCACCCTTCCTGCTGGTTTTAGAAAACTGCTGCCATATAGTGACTGCTCAGCCTTCATAGCTGGCCAATGAGAGAGACTTCAAAGTCCCCTTCGGATACATCTGTTTTGTCTTTTTAACGTCCAAGGTTCATTTCCAGGGGAAGCGATTTGCAGTTCTATGCAGCGCCTGCACTGGACAGAAATTTTTGCTTCACGAAGGGAAGAAAAAAAAACACCCAGGGAAACTTAGCAAACCTATACATTTTTGAAAAACTAGACACCCAGGGGAATCCAGGACAGGGTGACTTGACTGTCTCTCACCAGGTTCTATTACCCAGAATCCCTTCCAAATCTAAACATTTGTAAGACCCCCCCCCCCACACACACACACACATTTTCCTCACATTTCTGTGAAGGAAAGTTCTGGAATCTGCGTGGATCCACAAAATTCCAGCCATCCGGCGTTCCCCAAAGTCTTCTGAGAAAAATGGCACCTCACTTGTGTGGGTAGGCCTAGTGCCCACGACAGGAAACAGCCCAAACGCAACGTAGACACAACACATTTTCACATTGAAAACTGATCCTTTTTTTAAAAAAAATGCCTAGCTGTATATTTTGAACCCTAGCTCTGCTACCACCTAGGGAAACCTAGCAAACCTATACATTTTTGAAGACTAGACCCCCAGATGAATCCAGGATGGGGTTAATTGACTGGCTCTTACCAGGTTTTGATACCTAGAGTCCCTTGCAAACCTCAAAATTTGTCCCCAAAAACATTTTCCTCATATTTCTGTGGTGGAAAATTCCACCCAGCCCGCATTCCCTGAAGTCTTCTGAGAAAAATGGTACCTCACTTGTGTGGGTGGGTCAATTACCAGCGACCGGCAAGGGCCCAAAAACCTAATGAGGCGACATCAAAATTACCTATCACAAAACAACCTTGTTTTGCAAGGGTGGTCCCATGAGTTTTTGGCCCGTTGAAGGAGGGGGGGCGGGGGCGGGCGGGGGGTGGTTCAATGCAGATAAGGGGCTGTTGCCACAATATGCCTCCGGGGAAGGGCAGAAAGGCTGTGGTAATTTTTTTTTTTTTTTTAAAACTTTATTGACAAGAAGGAATAGTGGTCATTCAGTTGCATACATTCGTCCGGCAATCATTACATAATGTGTAGATCACTATTTCTACAATTGACGATCGGCCTTCCGGTAGCCCGGACTGCGCGGCCCATGGCCTCTCGAGTTCTACATACACATTTATTGTTCCGTACAGTGTGCAAATCACAGCTTCCTGATAACCCTTCCCTCATGTATCAGTGATGTCAGCATCTCTTTTTCTGCAAACATTATCAACAAACTTCCCAACTAACCCCCCCCCCCCCGAGTCATCGTCGCCCCTTGTTCACCCACATCTTCTAGTTCCCTGTGTCTCCACTTGCTCTTCGGAATACTGCCAGGTTAATGCCACTCATGTTTCATTGTCCCGCTATTGAGGCACCTGCCACGCCTTCATTCAGTTACTCCTCCTCCCCCTCTGAGTCTGAGTCCTCACCCTCTGGTAGGGGTTCACATATCTCCCCTCTGTATCTGTTCCATGCCGCCCAGACCTTGTTCCACTTCCGTGGCGCTGCTCGAAGCACGTAAACTGCTCTTTCCGTCACCATTAGGACGTCCATGTTTTTGGCCCATCTACTGGCAGTGGGTACGTCTGGCGCTCCCCATTTCTGCGCTATATCCCGCTTAGCCACTGTCATAGCCAATGATGCCCAAATCAGGTCGTATCTACCCAAGTCGTTGGGGTCCCAGATGTTTAAAAGGCATTTGCGCGGTTCAGGCAATATGGAGAGTTGAAGGGCCTGGGAGATTGAGCGGAGTATCTGCCTCCAGAATTCGCGTATTCGCGGGCATTCCCATAGTGTTTGTATTAGTGTACCCTCCTCCCCACAGCCTCTCAAACAAAAGGGGTGTGGTGCTCTCTGTATTGTGTGCAGCAGTGTCCTGGTGTAGTATATGCGGTGCAGGATTTTAAGTTGTACCAATCTGAGCCTACTAGAAATTCCGACCTCCTTCGGGGAGGCCAGCGCCTCATTCCATTCGAATTCGTCTGCCTCACCTAGTTCCCTTTCCCATTTTTCTTTAAGTTTTAGCGTTGGGTCTTTGAGATTGTTGAGCAGTTTTTTATAAGTGAGGGAGGTGGCGCTTTGGAGCATGAATTCCGTTAGCAGTCTGTCCTCCAACGGGGAGGAGTCCGGTAGAGTGGTGCCTGTAGGGATTGCCTGCAGTAGTGCATGTCTAATTTGGACATACCGAAATGTCTCGGTGGGGCCAAGATTGTACTGTTGTTGTAGGTGCGGGAACGGTATTACTGTGTCATTGTCCCAGAGGTCTCCTACTGTAGAGATGCCAATGGAATCCCATCGCTCAAACCCCTTACAGCCCCTCAGGTTTCCCAGTGTCTTTGTGTCCCACAAGGGGGTCATTTTTGTGATTCGACCTGCCCATCCTAGACGGGCCTGTGCCATGTGCCAGAGGGTCGCCGTGTGTTTGGTCGGGCCAGTCAGGGTCTTCAGTTGTGACTTGTTGTAGAGCACAGACAGCATACAGTCCGTCCCAAGTTGCGGCCAATCCGCCCGGTAGGCCGGGTCGTCTTTCGGGGCGTGAATCCAGTAGTTTATAATTTTGAGTTGGGCAGCCCAATAATATAGCTGAATGTTGGGGAGCGCTATGCCCCCCTCGTACCAGCTTTTTACAAGCTTGTCGTACGCTATACGTGCCGGACCCGTATTCCAGAGCAGGACATTAACCAGTGCCACAATCTGTTGAAAGTAGCGCGGTGGTACCAGGTGGGGAGTATTTTCGAGGACATAAATAAGCCTCGGGAGGGCCATCATCTTGTATAATGCCGCCCTTCCCAGTAGGGTCAGGGGCAGGGCCGCCCAATGTTTAACATCTGCTCGCAGGCGGTCTATGGGTGGCTTCAGGTTGCGAACAAAAAAGTCTGCTTCCCCGCTTGTGATAACAATACCTAAGTATTTGAAAGAAGTCGATGTCGTAAGCAGCGGACAGTTCCCCTGTATTCTTGGCGCCGGGCCTTTTAACGTATATAAGGTGGATTTCGACCAATTTAGAGTGTAGCCCGATGTTCGCCCGTGCGTGTCACATAAGTCTAGAAGGGCTGGGATGCCGGTATCAGGTGTGGTCATGTAGATGAGCATGTCGTCCGCGTATAGCGAGACTTTGTCTTCCCACCCCTCCTCCCATTTGATTCCCGTGAATAGGGGTGTGGATCTGATCTGTATGGCCAGAGGTTCGAGCACCAGTGCGAAGAGCAGGGGGGACAGGGGGCAGCCCTGTCTAGTCCCTCTGCCCAGTGGGAAACTCAGCGAAATGTGGCCGTTGGCTACTACCTGTGCGACGGGGTTTGTATAGAGTAGTCGTACCCATGCTATGTACTTTGGCCCAAATCCCATACGCTCCAGTACCATAAAGAGATATTCCCACTCTACCAAGTCGAACGCCATTTTAGCGTCGAGAGAGAGAATCACAGCCTGCTCCGTGAGGAGGTGCGCTCGGGCCAACACTCCGTGTACTCGCCTTAGGTTCATCGCAGTGCTTCTATGGGGCATAAAGCCCGACTGATCAGGGTGGATCAAGGTATGGAGGTGGGGCAGTAGGCGGGTAGCTAGAAGTTTAGCAAGTATCTTGGCCTCGACGTTCAATAATGATATCGGGCGATACGAGGTACATTCTGTCGGGGGTTTCCCCGGTTTGGGAATCGTTACAATCGTCGCTGTGCGTTGATCGAGCGGCAGCTCTAGTCTGTCCCTGCTCTCTAAGTACATGGCCAGTAGTGGAGCACTGAGGTCTGGGGCCATGGACTTGTACCACTCCACCGGCATCCCGTTAGGGCCCAGTGCTTTACCGGACTGCAGCGCCTGGATCGCCAACTGGATCTCTTCCTCCGTCGGGTCTAGTTCTAGGACGTCCCTATCCTCTTGTGCAATGCTGGGGATAGTAATGTCTGCGAGAGTTGCCGTTGCCATCTGTCGTGTGACCCTTCGTTCTGGTGTGTATATTGCCCGATAGTGTCGTGCTAACTCGCAAACTATTTCTTCCGGGTGTACCAGTGTTCGCCCCTCCTCTGTGTGGAGCCTTTGAATACCTCTCGTTCCGCTCCCTCTCTTATCCAACCAGGCCAGCATAAGACCCGCTTTATCACCCACATCGTAAACCCTATGGCGAGTGTTTGCTATATACCCTTTCTCAGTCGTTTTGAGGTGTGCTAGGTATTGTTGTTGCCGAATCGTGAGGGTGTGTGTCGTGGACGGGGAGGGGTCTGCCATGTGTGCATTATGTGCTGTGTCGAGTGCAAGTTCCAAGTCTGTGAGGTCCTTCCGTGAGTCCCGTCTGTGTCCCGTAATCGCGGAAATGGCCGCCCCCCTGAGGACCGTTTTGTATGCCTCCCATAGGGTGGAAGGTGACACCACTGTGCCAGTGTTCTCCGCAAAATACTGCGTTGTCACCAGTTTCAGTTTTTTCCGAATCTTGGGGATTTTTAAAAAATTGGGGTAGATCGGGTAAATTCGGGCCTTTCTTTTCCCCCCGGTGGTAAGCGATAGGAGAATAGGAGAATGGTCTGAGATTCCCCTGGGCAGTGTGTCTACTTTGTCTACCATATCCAGTCCCAGACCCAATGCCAAGAAGTAATCTATACGAGAAAGGCTATTATGTACCGCCGAGTAATAAGTGTATTGTGTGGTCTCAGTGTGCAAGTGACGCCAGATGTCTATGAGGCCTAGTGCTTCCACAAAGTCCGACAGCGGTGCAGCATCTCGGGGCCGGGACCTAGAGGGAAAGGTATCCTTAAGTGGATCCATGATTGCGTTAAAGTCCCCCCCAACAATCGTGTCGCCATCGGGGAGATCAAGAAGGAACTTGCCCAGTGCTGGCAGGGCCACAGAGTGTAGGGCTGGGGGAACATATATACTGATATTACATTAAGAGCCTTGCCCTCCCACTGTCCATGGATCGCAGCAAAGCGACCCTGGTCATCTGCCACACTGCGGGTTACAATAAAGGGAGAAGACTTTCTCACCAGTATACCTGTCCCCCTGGAGCCAGTAGTGAAGTCCGCGTGCACCGCCATTGTGTAGCCACGTCTGTCTAGAGCTTTGCAGGTGGACCCCGTGAGGTGGGTTTCTTGCAGGAGGACTATATCTGGGTTCTGTCGTTTTATGGCCTGCAGGACTAGTCCCCTCTTGATTTTGTCACCCAGGCCCCGGACATTCCATGTCAGCATGCGAAGTGGGGGAACCCCCCCGGCTGCGGAGGAGCCCTCATTGGGCGCGTGATTAGGTGGCCTGGCCATTAAGCTGAAGAGGGAGTTTTGCACACAACGTGTGCAGTGGCGTAACCCATGTGCCGATCTGTGCCGCCCTGCGTTGGAGATATACAGATGTCGGGGCGATAGTGCAATGTAGGTGTGAAACGATGACTACAAACAAATTTAAACATCCCAACATGTAAACTTCAATCCCATCCCCCCTCCCTGCTACCCTGCTCCACGGACAAACTCCCGCCCGCTTCCCCAACTGTGCAGAGTGCTTTAACCCTCCCCTAGACATCTCACTTGCTCGTGGGGTTGGTGAGTCTCCTTTGGGCACCGCCTGTGCCCACCCTAGTCAGCCGCGTCCGAATCACGGCACCCGCGGCCCACACAGTCCCGAAAACAATATTGTTCAGTTTCACACTGGAGCCACTTGTCCAGAGTCTAGCGGGTCCCTCTCAAGGTCCGATTCTACTTCTTCCTCGCCTCCCTGATGCGGCGGAAGGGAGGACTGACTGGGTGTTGGTCTTTCAGCACGGTGTCGTGGTCGGTCTCGCTGTGAGCGGTGTCGCTGTCCCGTCGGTCTCCAGCCCTCCAGCCATTCTTGAGCCACCTCTGGTGTGTCAAAGAACCAAGTTTTTCCCTCGGCCACTATCCGTAATTTAGCAGGGAACATCATGGAGTACGGCAATTCTCTGTCTCGTAGTGCCTTTTTAACCTCCGTGAAGGACTTGCGTCGCCTGGCCACCTCCGCCGTGTAGTCTGGAAAAAACGCTAAAGTCGCATTTTGAATCCGTACTGGTGGCGAGTTTCTTGCCGCTTGTAGAATTGCGTCTCTGTCTCTGAAATTAAAGAGCCGGGCCAGCACCGGTCTTGGCGTTGCCCTGGTCTTGGGCGGACCCCCCGGGACTCTGTGTGCTCTCTCTACCGAGAAGAATTGAGATAGGCCTTTGGGCTGGAGTTTGCTTTTGATGAGGTCTTCTACATAGAGGTCCATGGCCCCTTTCCCTTCCGTCTCAGGAAGTCCAAGGATACGTACGTTGTTGCGTCTTGAACGCCCTTCCTGGTCGTCCAGCTTGTCGTGGAGGAGCTTGGTCACTTTCTGCATCCTTTCCATTGCCACTTGTAGCTCCGAGGTGTCCTCCACGAGCGATTTTGTGACCACTTCTACCTGCGAGACCCTTTCCGCCATTTTGTGAAAGTCCGCTCGCAGCAGGGAGACATCCGAGGAGATGGCGCCCACCGTCGTTTTCACCTCCGAGAGCGTTTTCATGATGTCTTCCAGCGTTATTTTTGTCGTTTTTTCTGCTTCTTGGGTATTCCCTGTGGAGGATCGCCCAGTATTCTGTTGTTGACCCTGGTGTCCATAGGCGAATTTGTCCTATTTAGCTTGCGTGGACCCACTCCTGAGGCCTTTGCCCGCCATGGTGCTGGGGTCTATGAAATCCAGTGATAGGCCCTGCGGGACCGTGACCTGCGCTCCGTTCGAAGTCGCCGTTAGTGGGTGTTAGCCCGAGAAGTGTAGTTTGGTAGGCGGCGGATGGAGTGGCCCCCTCCGGTGTCCGCGGAAGCCTCCCTATGCGTCAGCGCGAGTGTCGGTGAGTCACTGGGATACTTTGAGTTGCTGCCCCCGATGCACTCTCTCAGGGCTGTAACGGCTCCAGTGCTCCTCACCCCCCCGTCCACAGCTGACAGTGTTGGTTCTGGGTCCGGGCAGCCGCCCCCCCGCACACCGAGCTTCTGCCTCTGTGTCGGTGTTGCCGGTAGTATGCGGGTCCTAAGGGTCCCCTCTGAGGTCTACAAATGCTGCTGGTATGGCGCCTTCCCCCTAGGGCACCAACGTTGTCTACCTCAAGACTGGGGCGATAGTATTGTTCTCACCGATGGTGCCCCGTGGTGCTCCGCCGTCCGCTAGGCTCTCGCGCGGGGGGGGGGGGGGGGTGTCTGTACCGCTCCGCGCGGCCGAGATTGGGGTCCCACTGACCTTGGTGCTGCTCCGGTCCCGCTTGGTGATCGCGGTAGTCCTCGCGCCACTGGATGACGCCGGGGGTGACAGGCTTGCTCCGGGTTTCCGGGCAGGTACCGGGGTGCTTCCACTTGCCTCAGCCGGCCCGGCCTCACTTCCGCCGGGGCCTGGATGTCACTCGAGACCGGTGCTGTTCCTCCGGTCCTAGGCCCTGACTTGTCACACGACGTAGATCAGGCTCCGGTGCGCCGATTCCCTCACAAATTGGACCGGTGACACCGCTTGGGTCCCGGACCCGAACGCCGCCGCTTCAGGCGTGCTAGGTGTCGGATTAGTATGACGGATTTATCAAAAGGCTACAGTGCCCTCGGGAGCTCTCACTCTAGGCGTCCGCCATGCTTGGCTGCTAGCCACGCCCCCGTGGTAATTGTTTTTGGGGTGGGGCATTATCATGCCCATTCTGGCCAGCCCCCATCATGAAAACAAAAAAGTGCCTAGTGGACTTTCGCCCCCCCCCCAGGCAGTTCAGGGCTATTGCCTCATCCGGCCCTGGGGGGAGCAGAAAGACTGTTGCATTTTTTGGGGGGGGGTGGGGCTTAGCTAAATCAGCCATAGCTAAATCAGTTAGCTCTACTTCCAATTTTTCAGTTCTGGGGGACCTTAACATTCATTTTGATCAGGCCCACGATCCGGAATCTGAGGCGCTAACTGATATCCTGGATGCACTAGCTCTGAAGCATAAAGTGCTCGGGTCTACCCACCAGAAGGGTCATCTTCTGGACCCTCTTTTTTAGGGATCGCCTGCTGTGCGCATGCGCATAGCTGGCGAAGCTCTATAGGGGCTTAAACAGACGTTACCCAACTTGGCGATTTGGTGCTGTGCCCGTGGCTTTTAGGTCAATGCGCTTGCGCATTGACCTAAAATGCGCGTGCACATCACCAAATCACCGTCTGTTCCCTCAGCCGCACTCCTCCCACACCTTTGAAGTGAAGCTTAGCTTCACTTCAAAGGCCCCTGCTGCGTCATCAAAGGCTTTCACGGCCGGCCGGCCGTGCTTTCAGTTTCACTGCCGGCCGGCCATGTAAAAGTGCACTTCAAAGGCCGCTCTCCCTGCTCCGCCCCTGTAAGTGCTCGACATGAGACAAATGCTTTAATCTGTAGACGGTAAGGAGCAAAGAGAAAAGCATGCAGCCCAAAACAGGAAACTCCCTACCTCAATATTAGCGAGCATCTCTTTCACCCTCGACCCAAGAAAATAACAACTTTCATGGCATGTAATGCTCAAACTATTCTAATTCCAAGATATACAAATAAAAGATGGCCATGTAGATAGTGATTGCAAACGAAATACTCTAACTAGGCTGGCAAGTACATGGATAAACATTTTGTGAGCTGGAAAAAATAAAATAATCTCAATTCAGCACACAAAGAAGCACTCACCGGCTGCATAAGCGGCATCTGGCCAGGCATCATTTGAGAGGGTGGCATGCCTCCAGGACCCATCTGTCCAGGGCCCATTCCTGCCATCATGCCAGACGGGTGCATGTACGCAGGCTGTCCTTGCATTTGCATCATCCGTGGACTTTGGTTCATCGACTGCATTCCCGGCTGCATGCCTGGTTGCATGCCCGAAGAAGCAAAAATGCCAGTTTTAGCCATCAGCAGGCTCAGGCTCTCACTTACAATGGCAGAGCGTATATTGCATTGATGGGTCATATCCAGAGCTTAGCCACACGTTTCAGAAACCATTTACTATATATCGATTTGCCACATTTTACTCAAAAGGTTAATGCGGAAAATCAACTGCAACTGTACTGTAAATCTGAGAAACTGACAAGCAGTCCACACTGCAAGAACACAGTACATTAGACTGTACATCAAAGGCTTTCACGGCCGGCCGTTCTTTCAGTTTCACTGCCGGCCGGCCGTGTAAAGTGCACTTCAAAGGCCGCTCTCCCTGCTCCGCCACCTGCTGCGGCCGTGTCGCATTTCTCCTCCCCCCTCCCCACAGCAATGCCCTCCCTCTTGTTTCTTTCGAGGTAAGTGTCCACCAACACCACATCCACCAACACCACATCCACCAACACCACATCCACCAACACCAGATCCACCAACACCACATCCACCAACACCACATCCACCAACACCACATCCACCAACACCACATCCACCAACACCACATCCACCAACACCACATCCACCAACACCACATCCACCAACACCACATCCACCAACACCACATCCACCAACACCAGATCCACCAACACCACATCCACCTACACCACATCCACCAACACCACATCCACCAACACCACATCCACCAACACCACATCCACCAACACCACATCCACCAACACCACATCCACCAACACCACATCCACCAACACCACATCCACCAACACCACATCCACCAACACCACATCCACCAACACCACATCCACCAACACCACATCCACCAACACCACATCCACCAACACCACATCCACCAACACCACATCCACCAACACCACATCCACCAACACCACATCCACCAACACCACATCCACCAACACCACATCCACCAACACCACATCCACCAACACCACATCCACCAACACCACATCCACCAACACCACATCCACCAACACCACATCCACCAACACCACATCCACCAACACCACATCCACCAACACCACATCCACCAACACCACATCCACCAACACCACATCCACCAACACCACATCCACCAACACCACATCCACCAACACCACATCCACCAACACCACATCCACCACCACATACACCACCACATACACCACCACATACACCACCACATACACCACCACATACACCACCACATACACCACCACATACACAACCACATCCACTACATCCACCACCACTACATCCACCACCACCCCATCCACCACCACCGCATCCACCACCACCGCATCCACCACCACCACATCCACCACAACATCCACCATCACCTCCACATCCACCATGACATACACCGCCACATCCACATCCACCGCATCCACCACCACCATCACATCCACCACCACATCCACCGCATCCACCACCACCATCACATCCACCACCACATCCACCACCACTTTCACCACATCCACCACCACCACATCCAACACGTCCACCAACACTTCCACCACCACCGCATCCACCACCGCATCCACCACCACCACATCCACCACCACATCCACCAACACTTTAACCACACCCACCACCACTACATCCACCACATCCACCACCCCATCCACCACCACCCCATCCACCACCACCCCATCCACCACCACCACTGCATCCACCACCACCACATCCACCGCATCCACCACCACATCCACCATCACCTCCACATCCACCATGACATCCACCGCCTCATCCACCACCACCACTTGCACCACATCCACCACTTGCACCACATCCACCACTTGCACCACATCCACCACCACATCCACCACCACCACATCCACCACCACCACATCCACCACCCCATCCACCACCACCACCCCATCCACCACCACCCCATCCACCACCACCCCATCCACCACCACCCCATCCACCACCACCACATCCACCGCATCCACCACCACATCCACCATCACCACCACATCCACCACCACATCCACCATCACCTCTACATCCAACATAGGATAGGATAGGATAGGATAGGATGTGAATTTATACAGCGCGAATTGCTGCCCGGAGGCGTCCAAGCGCTAGACATGACATCCACCGCCACATCCACCACCACCACCACATCCACCACCACCACCACATCCACCACCACCACCGCATCCACCACCACCGCATCCACCAACACTGCATCCACCAACACCACATCCACCACCACACCCACCACCACATCCAACACATCCACCACCACTTCCAACACATCCACCACCACATCCACCACCCCATCCACCACCCCATCCACCGCATCCACCACCGCATCCACCATCACCACCACATCCACCACCACATCCATCACATCCACCACCACATCCATCACATCCACCACCACATCCATCACATCCACCACCACATCCATCACATCCACCACCACATCCACCACCACATCCACCACCACATCCACCACCACCACATCCAACACATCCACCACCGCATCCACCACCACCACATCCACCACCGCATCCACCACCGCATCCACCACCACCACATCCACATCCACCACCAGTTTCACCACACCCACCACCACCGCATCCACCACCACATCCACCACATCCACCAACACCACATCCACCACCACCACATCCACCACCACATCCAAAACATCCACTACCACCACTGCATCCACCACCACCACATCCACCACTACCACATCCACCACCACATCCACCACTACCACATCCACCACTACCACATCCACCACTACCACATCCACCACTACCACATCCACCACTACCACATCCACCACCGCATCCACCACTACCACATCCACCACCGCATCCACCACCACCGCATCCACCACCACATCCACCACCGCATCCACCACCACTGCATCCACCACCACTGCATCCACCACCACTGCATCCACCACCACTGCATCCACCACCGCATCCACCAACACTTTAACCACACCCACCGCCACATCCACCACCACCACCACCCCATCCACCACCACCCCATCCACCACCACCGCATCCACCACCACCGCATCCACCGCCACCACTGCATCCACCACCACCGCATCCACCACCACCACATCCACCGCATCCACCACCACCACATCCACTGCATCCACCACCACCACCACATCCACCATCACATCCACCATCACATCCACCATCACATCCACCATCACATCCACCATCACATCCACCATCACATCCACCATCACATCCACCATCACATCCACCATCACATCCACCATCACATCCACCATCACATCCACCATCACATCCACCATCACATCCACCATCACATCCACCATCACATCCACCATCACATCCACCATCACATCCACCACCACATCCACCACCACATCCACCACCGCATCCACCACCGCATCCACCACCGCATCCACCACCGCATCCACCACCGCATCCACCACCACCACCGCATCCACCACCACCACCGCATCCACCACTACCACATCCACCACCACATCCACCACCGCATCCACCGCCACCACATACACCACCACATCCACCACCACATCCACCGCCACATCCACCACCAGTTTCACCGCATCCACCGCCACCACATACACCACCACATCCACCGCCACATCCACCACCAGTTTCACCGCATCCACCACCACATCCACCACCAGTTTCACCGCATCCACCACCACATCCACCACCACATCCACCACATCCACCACCACCACCGCATCCACCACATCCACCACCACCACCGCATCCACCACATCCACCACCACCACCGCATCCACCACATCCACCACCACCACCGCATCCACCACATCCACCACCACCACCGCATCCACCACATCCACCACCGCATCCACCACATCCACCACCACCACCGCATCCACCACATCCACCACCACCACCGCATCCACCACATCCACCACCACCACCGCATCCACCACCACCACCGCATCCACCGCATCCACCACCACCACCGCATCCACCACATCCACCACCACCTCCACATCCACATCCACCACCACCACATCCACCAACACCACCACATCCACCACCACATCCACCAACACCACCACATCCACCAACACCACCACATCCACCACCACATCCACCAACACCACCACATCCACCAACACCACCACATCCACCACCACATCCACCAACACCACCACATCCACCAACACCACCACATCCACCACCACATCCACCAACACCACCACATCCACCAACACCACCACATCCACCAACACCACCACATCCACCAACACCACCACATCCACCAACACCACCACATCCACCACCACCACATCCACCACCACCACATCCACCAACACCACCACATCCACCACCACATCCACCACCACATCCACCACCACATCCACCACCACCATATCCCCCAGATCCACCATCACCACAACTATGTGTGTGTGTGTGTGTGGCTCTGTGTGTGGCTCTGTGTGTGTGTAGGTGCAAATGCAATGTTCTTGGATTTTCGTCACAATAAAATACACTGAACATGATCTTCAGAAAAGTTATTTACAAACATTTAAGCTATTGCCATTATAAATTACAATAACTTTTGTTTAAGTATTAATTATTTACAAAATTAAAAGCCATTGTTATTTGTAATATCAATACATCTAAGTCACGTAAATACAACACACATTGCATTACAAATGCTTTAGGTGTCATATTTGCGAAAGTTAATACTATTGACATTGTAACTGACAAAGCTATTAATTTTGCTATTTTCAAAACTAACACATAAATAAAAAAAGTGTCATTTACAATACCAATCGCTCAAACTTTCCTAATGCGAGACCTATTGCATTTCCAATGCTTGTTCTAACATTAATGACCTTCAAGTGGATAAACCTATTCATCTACCCTGGTTTGATCATTATTTGGTCTTTTTTGCCTGGTCTCCACCGGAGGGTGGACAGTTAAGGGAACGGGAAAAAACCTGGAACCAAAACTGGGCTAAACTTTCCATTGACGCCTGGACGTCCTCGCTCGACAGTGGGAGGCCTGTGCTTAGTAATGATCCTGAGTCAGATAACATTAAAATTAATCAATGGCTAGAGACATGGTTAAATAATCGCATTTCCAAAAAGTATCTTTTAGGAGAAAACTGGGGTGCTGTCTGTTACTCCCCGAAACTCAGAGATGAAACCGCTCTGTAAGCACCATGAAAGAACCAGGAGAAATGAGTTTTCAACTCGGGCGAAAATCAAATATAGAGAATTCGTCAAGGCCTACAAAGCAGAGATCAGATCGGCCCAATCTGATTTCTTTACTAACAAAATGTTATTGTTGGCGAGTTCTTCCTGTTAAATTTTTAAAATTACGAAATTTCTCATACATTCTCCTGAGCTCTCCATACCCCTCGAAGACACAGCTGCCCATTGCAAGGAGCTGCCGCTCCTTTTCCATAAGAAAATTCAGGATATCTACCTGGCCTTTGCTCCCCTTCTTGTTCTAGGAGATGGGACTAACCCTCCTTTGATCAGAGATCTTTCTCCTTTTCCATATCCTTCTATTGATTCCATCCCATGCATGGATATGGAAACATTAAAATCATAATTGGAGCACCTAAAATCGGGCTCCCCTAGTGATGCGGCACCCCCTCGCATTCTCTAGCAGGGGTTTGATTTGGTTGCCCCTGTCTTTTTAGACCTAGTTAACAGTTCTTTCTCCTCTGGGATTGTCCCCTCCCATTGGAAACAGGCTAGGGTCAAAGCTCTTTTGAAGAAGCCCTCTCTGGACCCCGGAGTCCTTTCTAATTACCGACCAATATCATTGCTTCCTGGGATTGCCAAAATTTGTGAAAGGCATGTTCATTCTGTGCTTTCGGATTTTCTGGAGGAAAATCACTGTCTTCATCCCTCTCAAACGGGCTTTTGGCCACAGCAGCTTACCGAAACCGCTCTATCAGTTGTCGAGGAGGCCAGGAAAATCCTTGATGCCGAAGGCTCCACTGCGATCATTTTATTTGATCTCAGCGCATCCTTTGACACGGTCAATCACCAACTTCTGCTGGTAAGACTTGGAGAGATTAGAGTGACGGGTTATTTTATATAAATGGCTGGAGTCGTTCCTTGCGGATCGCTCATTCCTCGTATTTGAGAACAACCCCAGTTCCGACTGGATGCCACTACAGTGTGGGTTTCCCCAGGGTTTTTCACTGAGCCCCACACTTTTTAATGTCTATATGCGCCCCTTAGCTGAGATTGTTGAGATGTTTGAGGTTAAGATTGTCACATACGCTGACGACCCTCAGCTTACTGTGTCCCTCAATCGGATGAACAACAATAAGTTCATCTTGGCTAATTGCCTGAAGAAAGTTTCGGCTTGGATGGGCTCTTTTCTTAAACTGAATTTGGCTAAAACTGAGTTGACGTATCTGGGACAGACTACCGGTTTGGAGAATGACTGCCTCCTGCCGAAATGTATGGGAGATATGCATGCTACCAAAGACCAAGTTAAAAGCTTGAGAGTTTGGCTTGATCATAATCTGACCTTCAGGACTCGGGCATCCAGGGTTGCTGGCTCATGCTATGACATGCTCAAAATGATTAGGAGGATTCTGCCCCTCCTGCCTTTTTAATGCCAGGAAACTCCTGGTTCAAGCCTTGATTTTATCACGGCTTGACTACACCAATGTGCTTTACCTGGGCTCCTCCTGTCTGACCATAAAAAACTTCAAACGGTCCAAAATTGTGCGGCACCACTTTTGATGCATGCCCACATCAGAGAATCTGCTAAGCCGCACATTAGGGCACTGCATTGGCTGCCCGTGAACAAAAGAGTTCAATTTAAGGCCTTGTGTATCGTCCACAAATCACTAGCGACTAATTTGCCTCCGATTCTCCAAACTATAGTTTCTCTATATGCCCCTAGAAGAACCCTTTGCTCGAAGTCGAAACATCTTGCCATTGTTCCGAGATTTAATCGAGCTCGGAGTGGGGGTCGTCTCTTGTCATTTCTGCTCAAGGAAATCGACTACCAGATTTTATCCGTCTCTAGGCTAACCATCTTCTCTTCCGAAAATTCCTCAAAACTTTTCTGTTCTCTTGATTGTGTCACTATTTCTAGTTTAGGTGTGTCTTGTAGCGCTGGGAGGCCTTTGGTAGCCATGCGCTTTTACAAAAGCCCTTTCATTCATTCATTTATTCATTATCAGATTTAATCGCAACACAATTAGTTTACAATTGCAATTTATTTACTAAATCATGATCTGCTTTTTAGGTCCGGTTTACTCAAACCTATTATTGTTAAACCAGAAAATTCCTAACAGGCGGATTTCAAACAGTTCACGAGAAAAGAATCACGTGACAAGCTCCTCATGCACGAGCTTGCCCGAGCCTTCCCCCCTGCCAGCAGCATTTCTCCTGCACTCGGCCCACCCCCTCCCTCTGCATATGGTGCGCTCTGCCTCAGGCCAGCATCTCTCCTCCCATAATTATTCACTGCAGAGCCTACGTCTCGTCACCCTTCCTCCCAGTCCCCACAAGCAGGCAGCAGCTTCAAAGGGATCTGCTTCCCCGCCCACTGCTTCACACTTCGTGGCCTGGCGGCCGTGACTCTCATTTCTCCTTCCCCCTCCCCACAGCAATGCCAAGACAAGCTTGCCCGAGCCTTCCAGCAGCATTTTCCCTCCCCTTACCATTTGCCCCTACCTCAGAGCTTCAAAGGGATCTGCTTCACACTTCACGGCCGCCGTGACTCACATTTCTCCTTCCTTCGTGCCCAGCCCCCCTCCTAGCGCTGCCTTGTTCTAAATCACGTTTAAAGTCACAGAGGTCAATTCATTCTTAGTGGGGAGTTGCCCACTTTATTAACGCTCCCTCGTTTCCCTAAAACCCTTTTAATATATCATTGTTATTTATTTTGTAAAAAATTTCATGAATACCTTCCCTCTTGGTTCATTCCTTTTTACTTCCAATCAAACTCTCACCTTTTCAATTGTGTGTGTGCCTATTTCTGTAATTTCTCATCAGAACAATCTACTTTTCCTGTCCCATTAGTGGATTATTGGCTTCTTTCACTACATACTGTTCATGTATTCAGTTTACCACCCCGCCCCCCGAAGAAAAGCGGTTTTTTAAAAATATAAGATATTTTGTATTCAACAAACAAGTCCAAAGGTTACATTTTCCCACTGAAATGCATGAATCCAGAGGAGCAGAGACTGACCGGAAGTTTTCAACATCTGTAAGTTGTTACCCGGGCTGGAGATTGACTCCTGTCACTCAGTAACACTAGGAGCAAAAATATACACTGATGGATGTCGTTTTATGTCCAAATATTGGGGACTCCACATCTTCTCCAATTCTGCCTCCTTGAAATGCACTGGAGGGGAGGTGGGGTAATTGATGTCTAGTTTAGGGGGGGTGGCAGGGATGATCATCTAAAAAGGCCAGCTCAAATTGTTTACAAGGAAGACTTTTCTCAGAAAAAGTGCTGTGGGGTGCAAATCAGTGTTAGAAAGTAATCGTGACTGTCAGTCGTATATCAAACAGTTTAAAACGCAGTAGCTGGGATCCACATCACAGATAGCGATGTATGCAAAACCCCAGTTGAAATGCAATGTGTAAAGATATTTTTTTTTATGTAACCAATAGCCAGACATAAAGAAACGTTTTAAAGGTAAAGTGTGCCCCCAGGCATGATTTGTGTTGTTTTCAAAGCACCAGGGCACCGAATGACTTCTCCCCCCCTTCCCAGGCCTCTGTGAACTGGGCACAAAAAAAGAGCAAAACTAGAACAGGCAGAGCTACTTCAATACACTTCAAACAGCACTTGCACTCCAGTTAGCTGAAGCCCTCCACCAATACACACAGAAGAGGTTCCCGGTAGGAGGCTGGAGGGGTGGGGAGTGGGGGTTAGGAATGCATCAGACGGGCATACCCTAACAAAGAAACGGTGCTTCACTGCAGCCCTCCTAACCCCTTCACCCTCCTGTCAAGCTAGGGCTTGCAAAATACCTCTAAAAAGAGGCAAAGCAGAAACACTCAAAACTTCAAAAGCTCTTGGGGAGCAAAGTAGACCCGCACAGCCGCGAAAGCCGCTTCTTAGCACATGATCATTAAAACATATTTAACAGGAAACTTAAAAGCAGCAGCCTACTACTTATTTTATCGAACTTGGTAGGATGAAGGTCTGCTTCTCCCTGGATTCCAGTGCGTGGCCTGTAAGCTGCACATGTGTTAACCCACTGAACACGGTTACAAATGTTGATAGACTGCAATGCATGCTGGCATATGATTGTGCAATGACACCTATATATTGACGCCTCGCCTCTGGAGACAAAGGCCTGCCCCTGCCTGTCCACAGGGAGCTGGTGACATCAGGCCTTTCGAGGATGCGTGAAATGGCACCGCTTGGGGTGGACTGGCAGTGCATGAATTACATAAAAGATGCAAATAGATAAACTCTAAATTCACATACAACTGATAGTAAGTAGATAAGTCTGCTACCAATACTAACTAGTGCTTAGAGTTACATACATACAAGTTGCAAATTTACTCAAGGTTACATTTTAAGAAAAGTTGCAGCGATTAGGAAGCCCCCCTCTGCTTTTTAATCATACCACCACACATTTACTACTATTCAGACATGCACTCGCTCTCTGTGCAATGTTTAACCTTTCTCTACTGTTCTTGTCTTCAACTCCACATTCTCTGAGTCTTCCTTCCTAGGTCAGTCTCCCTTTGTATTTCCTGGTCTCTTTCTCTCCCTCCCCCTTTATTTCCTTCTCCTCCTCTAATGAAATCACTGGCAACACGGAGCCATGTGGAAAAAAAATAACATTCCTGTTTAATAGCTACATACTTTGGAACTGCAATACTGGGAAGCCATGTGTGGGGACTTTTGGGCTCAGACTTTAACAAGAGGAACCTTTTACCAATGGTATCCAGGGGATTAACCTTACTATTGAGCCCAAAACTGATTAGCAAGTATATTTAGCATCTGAAATTCACGGTAGCGAAGTTTGGGCAGTCCACGACTTACCAAGAGAGGCGGGATGGGGTTAGAGACTCAGAATTCTGACACACTCTTCTGCCTCACGCACCCGGGAACTCAGAATGCACACTACACCCACATACACTGACCCCTCCTCACACACTGTCCCCATTTCACTGCTCTCTCACACATTAGCCACTCAGAGTACTTTAGGCCACACACTGCACACTTGCAACCCGCGCACGCACACAGCCCGCACCCTTATACACTTACACTTTTCCCTTACACTTTTCCCTTATACAATTCACCCTCACACACTGCTTTCTTACGATGTCAGTATGTTTTTTTTTTCAAATTATACAATAAAACACACGTTACAGGATGAAAGCGTTTCCAAAAGGCGTCATTACATTTTAATTTGAATTGTAGGGGGTTGTAAATGCCTGTTGATGCCATGTGTTTTATGCTTCTTTTTTGTATAACTACATTTTACAATAAGTGCACGGGGACATTGCAGTCTACAAATGTGGTGGCGCCGATGCGCCCAGCTCTCACTCTCTTACCATAAACATTAAACTCACGAAGCACAACACCCCTCCCTCTCCATATGGTCGCTAGTTTTCTCTTTGATCTCCGCCGCACGTTCTCAATGGCTCCTCTCCACCCACGCGTCTCACGCTTCCATGTAATTACGTACTTCCTTTTACATGTACTCGCACAAACTCGATCATTGTTTTACATTCAAACATGTTGCCTGCGTATATTACATTTATTTGCTTGCATTGCTTTAGTAAGTCACATTGACGCGCTCAAATTAGTTTGTCATTGTTTTGTATACAAATATTTCCTTTAGACCGATTTACAATCCAAGGCAAATTACCAATAGACATTCTACCAAAAAACACTGTTATTATTAGATTCACGTAGGTATAAAGGGAAGAGAGGGGCTCTTAATAACCCATTGGGAAAAAGAGCACCAGTATACTGAAAAGTAAAACAAAAAGTTTTCCCTATGGGGAGTATTATTTCCTGCTCCTAAATCAGGACTCAAACTGACAAATACAAATCACACCATTCATTTTGTGGAACGGGAGAACACTTACCAGAAAGGAACACACCCAGTCTAATTATAATTAAAAAGTGTACAATTTATTATAAAAAATACAAAGATATCAATGAGTCATTAATTAAAAACATGAAATACACAGATAAAATGCACAAATAAAACCACCTAATGTGGACGTGGAGAAATTAATCAAAAGAGACACTTGTATCTGTCTTTGTTATATCATTTCGGGCACTTGCTTGTCAACAATAGGGGGAATAATATTCCTTTGGACCAAATTGATTGTTGGCAACGCCGAATATGACTTGGAAATTGGCGTCGACGCGTTTCGGAAGCTTAAAAGGATAATGGCTTCCTTCCTCAGGACAGTTTGTATATGTATTCTCCACAGGTTAGTATCAAACCTAATGCATAAATAAGATACAATACAACTATTAGATCCTAACATAATAGTTGCTGGTTACACATTTTTTTCTCACATTTTCATGTTTTCCCTATCTTAAAAAGGACTGGATTTGCTTCTGTCGTTAAATTTATGCTCGGTTTTCAAACCTGATATATGATGGTACAAAGACAGTTTGTAACCCCAGACAGTCTATGGGTAATGCTCAAACCTCTATCTATATTTTGCATTTCACTACATTGTTCATGATTCAGTCTTGGAAGAAAACATTTTATTTTAACCCTTGGACCAGTTATAGGTGAAACCATCTCTCAATTTATAACCAAGTATCAATCATGATTGTAAGAATCAAGGGAGGGCCTATTTATAATCACAGGAAGTCTATGTGCAGGGGTCAATCACTTTTTTGGTGTTATACAATTTTACCACATTGTCTATGATTAAATCATCAAGGAGAGTTTTTTACACATGGGGACAGTATATCACATATTAACTCATTGTAATTCCCAAAGAACACATATTTCTCCCAAAAGTGTCCAGCCTAAGTTTACAAAACATAATTCAAAAGAACCTTCATATTTCCAATTATTCTTAAAACATTGAGTTAGAATTTCACCTCCTGGTTAGTGTTGTCCACATTCTCATGTCTTGTATACACAGCATTCATACACCACTCATACACTCTAATATCGATGGTTTACTAACCGTAATGGTTGTTATTTCCAGTAGAAATCTACCAAATATGTAGTATTCCTCTGATGATCACCTGTAGTGGTCTCAGGCTTCCACAATCCTATCTGCAATTAGGAGGGATATTGTATTAAGTGTTTGGGTATGGTTTACCCTGACCTCATTATTTAGTGGGTGTTGTGATTTTTTACCTCGATATATAGAGAGGCACATTTATTCCAACACTAGTCTGTTTGAAAGCTTATTCAGTGATGGACTTTGCACGATCCTGCATGAATTACAGAAGTTCAGTTGGTTATTACCCTCCCGCTTATTAGTCAGTGATGCCACAGGTCTCATAGAATTATTGTCAAGTTTTTATCACAGCGGAGTTACCTTGTTTGTTGCACAAAGGGGCATACTCGATTTGGTGCCTCCCATTCACTCTTAGTGCTATTCTTTACTGCAATGATATGTGAAAAAAAGGCATTTCGCTCAATTAGAAAGGGACATAGTCTAACTTTATTCCCCAACCGCATTTTATATTTATTATTTTTTCTTACCGAGAGTATGTGAATCAAATTCCCGAAATGGGGTTCCTGTCGCGCAGCCGGGTAGTATAATGCACGTGGCTGCATGGAAAATATATAAGAACATTGTGACTCAATTTAATGGATTTAACTGAAGATTACTAAGTCGCTACGGAGTTTTAGCTTCGTTAAACAATGACCACACTCTCTCTTATTGGTAGCGCGTTTCCCATTAGTAGGTTCTTACCTAATGTGGGCGCACGGCTGGCTTTCCCGGTGCTGTTCTGCGTGGCGTCTCTTCGATCACCGCTACGTTAACTGTTATGTCGACTCGCCATGTTAGTCGTCGCTTATAAAACTCGTCATACGGTCACGTGATCTTCAGATAGATCTTCGCAACTGACCTAAACCACTTGGGTTGTCTTTTTAGTTGATTTAAAGTGGCAGACAAAACTTTATTGCTCACTTTCAAAAACGGGCATTCCTTGTATCGCGTGTATATTGTTTATACTGTTGCCGGTTATACTAGTTTTATTTTCGTAATCTGGTATAAAGGGAAAGCGAGCAAAAACTTTATTGTTCACTTTACAACGGTCGTTCTCTGTATCGCCTGAGTTTTATTAACATTATTTCTATTTTTCAATCTATCTTGGATCCAACGAGTAATCAAAATACTATCCTGGTCATTAGTTCAAAAATATTCCTTAATTTAGAGTGATACTCGGAAGGGTTATTTTATGTGTGCACATTCAGTGGATGGAATAGGCATAAATCTTCCGGTCATGAGTCTAGATTGAGTCAATAATTGCTGCTGTAGGTTGAAAAAATAAATATATATGATATTGAACTTATGAGACAATATAATCACAGGAAGTAGTCTGCTTATTCCTATTGTCTTGGCATTAAAGAAGTCTGGAGGTCTAGTGTTACAGTTTTGCAGTACTGATATGTCCAAGGTACATACAAATAGTATGTCTGTTGAATCCAAAGGACAGTTCTATGACACTATTCTCATCCAGTCCTCTTTCGTATTGAGGCCTCGATTGACAGTATCTAGCGTGGAGATGTACCACTGTTCTCTGTTTTTGCGTTTAATATCAAGGTTACCTCCTCTTCTTGAGGCAGTGATTTTTTTCTATAACAAACCATGAAAACTCTGTATATTTGTGCTGTAGTTTTTTGAAGTGATCAACCATAGGGGCGTTCTCTTTGTTGGTTTTGAGAGCGGACCTGTGTTCTAAAAGGCGCAATCTTATTTCTCTGCCCGTCTCTCCTACATAGGCTAGTTTGCAGGGGCATAAGATTATGTAAACAAGGTTGCTACTTCTGCAATTATTCAAAGTTTTAGAGGTTATGGTATAGTTGTTATATTGCCAATAATGCAGTTTTCGCATATCGAGCAATTACTGCACTTGTGGTTCCCCGCTGCTTTACTGCCACTGATCGTCAGTTGATTATTTTGGTTCTGTTCTCTGTATGTGTGAACCAGATTTTGACGAATGTTTTCATTGCGTCTAAACGCAAAGATGGGTTTTGCCAATTTGGACTCTTTGCCATCGTTTAGGATATGCCAACTTGAATGAATCACATTTTCAGCTTATTGCTGATATTTGAAAATTGGCTTACAAAGACTAGTTTTGAGTCACTTACCGATTGTTTCTTTGAGGCTGGGTCTGGGTGTATCATGCTGTCTCGATTGTAAAATCGCGCCCTTTTGCATGAATTCCTAATGAGTTTTTTGGGGTATCCCCTATCTTGTAATTTCTCACTTAGTTTGTTTGCGTGTTTTGAGTAGTCTTCCAGAGTGGAACAATTCCTTCGGAGTCGAAGGAATTGTCCAAATGGGACATTGTCCCTTTGGGAGCGGGGATGGTAACTACTATAGTGCAGTAAGGTATTTTTGTCTGTAGGTTTGGAATACAATTCCACCTCCAGCTTGCCCTCGGTTTTTTTTTTTTGGTGATGTCTAAAAAGTTTACTGCTTCTCTATCAAACACTGCTGAGAATCGAAGGTTCTCATCTCCCAGATTCAACCACTCCAGGAAGTTCCATCTGAAGTATGGAAATATAGTACTATCAGTTATCACGATCAATAACTTAAGTTCTATCTCTACTTTTTGAATCATCACATCCCACGTGTGTGTCCTTAAAATCGCAAATTCTCATGTAATATTAATGGGGTCCACCCTCCCACACGTCAATGCCTTACTCTAACTACACTACTAATTTAAATAACTTGCGTCTTTTATTAAAAAGAAAGTAACAAAAATACGCCAGATGCAACTCCCATATTCCTGCATGCACTGTATGCTTTTGCTTCAAGTGCGTTCTACTGTGGCCAGTCGTAGCAGCCACGATGCCCCGTGCTACATGTCCCTAATGTAATGTGTCCAGCACCTTAAAGACGCGTGTTGTGTCCGACGACCCTTACTTTCTGCGGGGCTCAAGAGAAAACTCTCCCGCCTACAATATGTATCAAAATATTAATTTGTCGTTCTTTCTAATCCCCGCATTTATGTTAACATAGTTTGAAGCTTACCGCCATAGCGCGTATTTTACAACCGGAAAAGGTCGCCTCCTTCCGCGTTTCCCTTCTGAGGCCCTGTCAGTCTCGCCTCCTCCTTGTATCTATAGAAATGGAAGAAGGACCAATTCCAGGGTCCTATTCTGTGTCTTATAAGAGTATCGCGGCCATTTTAGAGTGTCTACGTTACATGTGACGCAATTGTACCAATTAGATCTATAAGAAAGTCCATGCATACTGACTAAAAAAAGGTGTGCCAATAAAAACATTCTGGAGTATAAGCGTAAGGTGATCGCACTAGGTTGTCGCTCTCTTTATATAAAGACAAACCCATTTCATTACATGCTTTCATTTCTTTATCGCTACTTGTCAAGTTGCATTAACTAGTTGTATATTTGTTGATTTATCTTGTGTTGTCATCTAGAATCGCACATAAACAACTAGTTCCTACTACTATTTAGCACTTCTTACTGACCCCCTTACATATACACATATCGACCGCTCCCAGTAATACCCGGAATTGTGCACTCTTATCTTTTTGAACATCCAACAGGTATTGTCCAGTACCATGCATCAATACTTATTTGTCATCTATATCCCACCATTCTCTTCAGATGTGTATACTATGACCACAGAATCAATACTGCCTGAACATCCAGTCAACTTCTTGCCTCCTTACAGAAATTCACACATCTCTTTGTCTATGTTTGCCCCATTCTCCACTGCTCGCAGAGAGATAATCCATTTGCTTTCCAGCTGAGGTAGTTTACGCAGATGGTTACCTCCCCTATTTCCTGCCGTTGCCACATCGATCCCATGAAATCTAATTCTATGTAGATCATTATGTTGGTGTGTAGTGTTGAAATGCACAGCGAAAGGATACTGCATATTGTTGTTGCGTATGGCCCTAATATGCTCCTGTACTCTTTCTTTCAAGGGTCTTATCGAGCTACCAATATATATCATATCACATATGCATTTAAGACCGTATACTGCATGTGTCATGTTACAATTTATAAATTGATATATATTGTGTTGTTTCTGACTATTGTATTGGAAGTTGGTTATCTTATTCAATGCAAAGCAGCATACACAGCAGCTACCACATTTAAAAAATCCCTTAGGTGCGGTGGGCATCCAAATATGTGCTCTCCGTGGAGGGATGTAACTTGGGCAAAGCTCCTGTCTGAAAGTTCTGCCCCTACTGAGAGAAATCGCAGGCTTCATACCCACTTTGGCATGTAGGCTAGTATCCTCCAATAAGAGGTGCCAATGTTTATTCAGTATTTTGTATAGGTCCGTACTTACTGTACTATATGGTGTTATGAACCTTATACTCTTCTTCTTTTTGGCAGATTTGTGTTGTCTATACTGGAGCAGTAAATCTGTATGTATTTTGTCTATTCTATTTCTAGCATTTGTACCCATTTCCTTATCATAGCCCCTAGATAGAAACCTTTTTTCTACTAGACTCAATTCTGTATCCACTCTGTCGCTACAATGTCTTTTGATTCGTAGCATTTCCCCATAGGGGATTGCTTTAATTTGTGAGATAGGGTGGGCACTCCGCACGTGCAACACTGAGTTGCACGCGGTTTCCTTTTTTATAGGGAACAGTATATAATTTGTCCCTCTTGACTACAATAGTAATGTCCAAAAAGTTGATCTTGGACATACTTTGTTCTTTTGTGAACTTTAAATTGAAGGGGTTGTCATTGAGATGTTCGAAAAACAAGTCCAGTTCTTCTCTACTTCCTGTCCAAAACATTAGTAGGTCATCTATATATCTGCCCAGATATAAGATATTTTCTGTCAAGTTCACTGGGCATATTTGCCATATATGTATTAGTTCGAAATACCCCATGTATAGGTTGGCCAATGAGGGCGAAAATTTCGCCCCCGTGGCCACACCCTTGATCTAGCTAAACCACCCCCCATTGTGCAAAAATGTGTTGTTTTCAAGTACAATTTGTATCATCGCCATCAGCATGTTAGAATGCGCATATGTCTCAATAGGTCTACTGTCCATAAAGTGGCGTACCGCTTGTAAGCCTTCATCAAATGGTATGCTCATGTATAACGAGCATACATCTAACGTCACTTAGAGGGGTCCCTCCACCCAGTCTACGTCTCCAATCTTATTTAAGACATCCCCCGTGTCCCGTATGTATGTGGGTACGTTGATAACAAGCGGCTGTAAAAATAGGTCAATGTACTCCGATATCCTTTCAGTTGGTGACCCTATGCCAGCTATGATGGGCCTTCCTGGGGGGGAATTGCTTCTCTTATGGACTTTGGGTAGGCAGTATAGACAAGGATACGTGGGTGAGTCAGTAAATGGGTATTTCATCTCTGTGTCTGAAATCAGACACTGTTCTTTCCAGATCTTGAGATGATCAAATATTATCCCCTTAGTATCTTTTATAGGATTGCTTCTCAGCTTGGTATACGTACTAGTATCCCCAAGTTGTCTGTCAATCTCACTTATATAGTCACTGTGATTCATCAGTACTATATTCCATCCCTTGTCAGCCTCTTGGATGACAAGGGAGTTTTTCTTCTTCAAATCCATGATTGCCTTGCGTACTTCAAGGGTTATTTTTTGTTTCTTGTACCTCTGTGTGCTAAGAGATTTGTCCTCCAATTGATACAGGTCCTGCATTACACTCTGTTGGAATCTGTCTGTTATTATCTCCTTGTAATAACATAACCATACCTGATATGAATTTTGATGTAGACCTGAAATTCGTAAGAACGTCTCCAAATGTATATAAGCAATAAACCTGAATCTTCGATGCCATTTTCAACAAAGATAACTGCACTCCAGGAATAGTTAAACAAATTATTTTAATTATAATATATAATATTCCAACATCTCCCTTCTTTAACTAAACAAAACAATTTAATAGAAAATCATCAAAATTCTTTGGTACCTTGTGGCATCCTGCCTGAAGTTGAAACAATTCAATCTTGGGCATTATGACTAGACACCTGGTTCAGTAGGTACGACTACACTCGTTTAAGTTCTGATTGTCCCGCATACTGTTGTGAGGAATATTACCACCATCTACTAAATTATTCTTTTTTTCATTTGTGTTTCCATCACTTATCATACCACCGCTATGACTTTCTGTTTTTCTTGTTTGGGTTTCAATAGCTCTGTCACTCTTACTCTACCACCCCTTATCCTTTAACACAATTGCACTACTAGTAACTTTTTCAACTTAGAAAGGCTCATGAGGTAAACGTAGATTCTCCTTTCTGTACTTTAACAGGCATTTTAATATTCAATCTCCTTTTTCAACTACTTTATTTCTAATTCTATTTACAGCTTCATGATAACTCTTTGCCATCTTCTGTTTATCTACAATTCTTTTTAACAATAACTCCATTATCATCAATCTTGCTGCACCTTTTCTCAGAATTATATAGCTTTTCAAATGTAGGTGTCAGTACAATGTTTCCTTCCCTTCCCCCTCATCAAGTAAAAATGGAAAAATCTAGTCACTTTATGGATAGTATTATTATAGCTGTACACTTTGTCTCTGATTAACTCTTGTACTTGTAACCAAGACGCCACAGCTAATTGTACACCTTTAAAAAGAAATCTATTAACACGTTCTACTTGGCCATTAGAAGATGGACTGTGTAAGGGTGTTTTCTCTAGTTTAATTCCAAGCTGTCCTAAGTAATTAGTCATTTTACTACACATAAGTTGTTCCATTATCAGACACTATTCTACTAGGTAAACCTTCAGTAGCAAAGATCTTCTTTAAAAACTCTATTACTACCTCTGTAGTGATGTTGGAAACAAATTCATAATGAATCCCAAATCAATCAAAATAACTTTGAGAATCCATGTTGTATCCATAAAAGTGCAATAATAAAAATACATCCAATTCATTACATTAACAACCATAACATACATAATATGTTGTATAATGAATGAAAAAGTTTAGAAATCCAGCTCCCTCAGAAGTACATATAGTGCAAAATCATGCATCCGAGCTATACAGTATTCATGTAGGAATATAGCATGTTTCCACGCATGCTATTACATTGTGTTGTATTACAAACCAGTCGCTACAACGACCGCGTTGTTAAAACACAATACCTTTACATCGCAACTCACTAGATCGACTTGTTTTAGGGGGCACGCTAGACTTGGGAATAGTACTCCAGCGTGCACAACAGTAGGGAATGTGTTGAAATAGTAAATACTATTCTTTAGTTTAGAGTGCCCCCTACAGCAAGTCGATCTAATGAATTGCGGTGTAAAGGTATCGCGTTCTAACAATGTGGTAATTGTAACGACCGCGTTGCAAAAGGAATGCAATGTAATGGCAACGTTGTAAACGCTGTTTCCCTTCATGGAACCACGTGTTCTTACAGCAGCTTTTAAAAAGCCACCCAAGAAATTCTCAGCTTTATCTTTAAGGTGAAGTAACAATTCATATGCCTCTATTAAATGTCCATCTCCTCATTTGTTTAAAAAGGAACCAGAAAATATTTTTGGAATATATAACCTAAAACCCACAAAAAACAAATTGTAATATCAACTGTCCTGAGTTGCCGTCACAAAGACATTGGGTAGTATCCAAATTAATGTTAAAACCCAGCGGTAAACATAACTGATAATTCGCTATACCAGCCCTATACCGAAATAGAAAGCTTTGTTCCCACTTTCGTCTCATTCTAGTTAAATACACTGCCATGTTATCTGAGGGGGCGAGCAACATGTAATTTGACACGCTGTCCTTCACGGATTCCTCAGTCTATTGTAAATTGCCTGGTCATATAGTGCCTGATTCAAACTGTTTGTTTTTTATTAGTATTTAAGTAAGTGGATCATCAAAAATCCAGTCAAGATTGACAGAGCAAAATAGGGATCTTACACCAGTTCGCCATGGAATTTCAATCCCTTTCTCTCAACTAAGACAATCCTTAAAGATTTTCTTGATTAAACAAGCTTTTTTATTTTTCCAAATGGCAAGCCATAATAATGGCGGTCGGGACTTTATGTAATCCATGATGTGTGGGATACCTGTTTCTCTATGACAAATGGAAATAGAAGACGAAATAGGAGCCATTAAGGCCTTTCTACAAAATCTGTTCTCTTTCAGTTGAACTGGGTTGCAATTCTGAATTCCCCAGACGCTAGCGCCACACGTGGCCGCAGGCAAACATTGTGTTTTATATATTTGCAAGAAAGGGGAGAGCGCGTCCCCACCATTCAGTTGCTGTAAGGAAAATAGTGAGCAAATTAATGTTGTTAGTTTTTGCCTGCTTTGCGCAACCTGTGGGCCCCATGAGCCTGTGACTGCGAATGATATTCCCAAATAGGAAAAAATTGTGTCTCGTAATAGCTTGTTTTTGTTGCCTGCAGAAATAGCGGATACATTAAATTTCTTTGTGCCACAGGCAATAATAAAAGCCCTGTTAAAATGTGGTTGTAAATCTAGAGGCCATAAAATTAACCAAGCCCTGTACCAGGCATCGTAGAGCATTCGGCGTGGAAGCCATTAACACTTTCGCTGCTATGCCTTTTCCCCCTATGCTAAGCCTTTTTAAATTTTTTTTTAGCTATTTGGGGTCGTTTGCGCTTAGACCCCTATAACTTTTTGACCACATAAGGTATCTATGCCAGTGGTATTCAAACTGTAGGGCGGACCCCCCTGGGGGTCCGTGGCTGCATTCCCAGGGGGCACAAAAGCATCTTCAACTAGTTGTTATTTTTCACACAGTTTGTGTAGCGTTTTGCTGGGGAGAACCTGATTTCATGTTGGCACAAAAGTTAAACCCCCCCCCCCCCCCAGTATAAACGGAGTGGCAGTGTATGTGTGCTTCAGGGTGCCCCCCAGGCAGGGGAGGCACAACGTGCAACAGTCCTAGAGTTGAATGCCACTCGAAAGCACCATCCCTCTGTGTAGGACATTGCCGCCAGCCGCTAAAGAACCTCCCTTGCAAGGCCGCTCCTAAATGAAGCTGCCTGGCTAAGAACGTGCTCTATGTCAAAGTGTGTGGGCTGATCGTGACGAGCACTAGAAGAGCTCGCACTCCTCCATGCAAAATACTGGTTTGTGAGCTCAAAGGGCTTCAGCTACCCCCCCACCCCTCTCCCTCCGTCGTGTGTGTCAGCCCGGCTAATACAGCTTCCCGGGCACACACAGCTGCACCCGAGTCTTCACAGGTCTTTAAAAGACCATTTGCTTGTTAATGAGGCTTTGTTGTTTTTCCACCCCTTCTTAGAGTCCCTGTATCACCACTCTGCATACTGTTGGAAGAATTAGCCCCCCCTCCTGAAATTTTTTCGGAGCTCCCACCGAAATGTGGCCCTAGTTGCGCTTCTGAAGGATACAAACTAGCTCCTCCTTGAAGCTACTGTAAAGGAGGGGCAGCACGATCTCCACAGCTGTCCTGCAACCTCGTAAGGCTGCATTACAATACCACAGCTGAGCCCGAGTCCATGAGAAACACTGCCAATCTCATCTACAAGGTACCGGGAGTGGTATGGGCCCAGAGGGTCATGGTGGTACGGTTATTACAGCTGAAGCGCTCGATTCAATGAGATGCAACACAAGCGGTCTGTTATGTTTGCTGCACCTATAAGAGTCTCCTAACTGATTACATCATTATTAGAATGATGACATTTGAGTTGCCGGAATTCAGTTGCTGTTGCTGTGCTTGTTGATGGTTGATCATTAAAGCTACTCTACAATCAAAACCGGATTTGAGTGCTTTTATTACTGGCGACGAGGGTGGGATTCTTGGACAATAATTTCTCTTGAACCCTAGAACTGTTTGTGCATCGATCAAGTTGATCTCTAACAAGGGATTCAGCCAAATCTCGCTTTTTCTAGCTTGTTCTAAGCTGAACCCTACTTGGCTTCAGGAGAAAGTTTGTTATGACAGTGCTGAAAAAATTGTGAAAAGGAGAGAGGCTTTGACAAAATATCAGCAGAAATATAAACGTTATGATACTAGGATGGTTGTCAAATCTAGGAAATGGAATGTGGGGGATTGTGTGCTTGTGAAAAAACCGAGATTGGGTCACAAGGGTGCTTCGAACTTCATTGGTCCTTTCACCATTGTCTCCATTAGTAAAAATGTTGTCACTTTGGATAACGGTTGCACTTGGAACATGTCTAAGCTTGCCAAATGCAATGAAGTCAAGCATCATTTCAGTGGTAATTCCAGATACTTTAACAATCCTAGTGCTGCTTCTCCTAGTGTTTCCATTAATCCTAGTTCTGCTCCCTCTTCTAGTTTCCAAAGAACTACTCCTAGGAGGACCTTACAGTTTCCCAGGAAGTTCAATGACTTTGTGATGCATTAATATCTTACTGATTGTGTTTTTACTGTTACTTTATACTGTTTTCCAAAGAGCTACTCCTAGGAGAACCTTACAGCTTCCCAGGAAGTTCAATAACTTTGAGATGCATTAGTGTTTTATTGCTTGTGTTCTTACTGTTACTTTATACTGCCTTCTAAGCTTTGTTTCATTCTTTTCTTTTATGTAAGGGGGATGTGTTATGTTTTCTGCACCTTTAAGAGTCTCCTAACTGATTACATCATTATTAGAATGATGACATTTGAGTTGCTGGAATTCAGTTGCTGTTGCTGTGCTTGTTGATGGTTGATCATTAAAGCTACTCTACAATCAAAACAGGATTTGAGTGCTTTTATTACGGTCTTCACTGTATTGTGCAGCGCCTTATGCAGCCGATTGCACGTTCTGCGCTCTGTTCACCTGGATTGGGATAGTGTCATTTGCACTAAGCTCCCTGCAGAGTGGGAGAAATTAACGGGTTCACAGTCTCTTTGAGGCCACGATGAAGCAGCCCCAAATTCTATGGCCAAAGCAATTCTCGTGGTGAACTACTAAATTCCCATATTACCAATAATTGAAGCACTGGTGCCTCTGGGCCTTGCGTGGGGATACTCAAGGGCCACATAACTAATAGGAGCACCAGCACGCTGCTTACTCTGTGTTTATGTTGATATCGTGTGATCTAATAAGGGTATGGGGTTTTAGGTCTTTCAGGTCTTTTTTGATGCCATAACTGTCAGGATAACAAGTATCATGTCAATAATCGAATGATGTGCACAGTATTTCCAATCTGTCATTTTGGACTTTGTGTGTGTGTGTGTGTGTGTGTGTGTGTGTGTGTGTGTATATATAAAATCATATTTTTATATAATGCAGATTTGTAGGTTCGATTAGTACAGCAGGTGCGGTGGCACCAGGTCCCATTGGTATAAAGGGCAAGCTAAACCCCATGTCTGTTTTACTATTCTTACTATTAGATTATTACAGTAGGGTCCAGTGGCCACTTGCTTTGGCAGAGTTGCTTTGGGCCTCTGAGTAATGATCTAAGTGTGGGAAAATTGAAGCAGAGGAGACACCTTTCTGGGGGCATCAGAGAGAAGACAGTGACTAGGATGGAACAAAATGAGAGCTCATGTTTTTAACGAAGGGCAGAGTATGTGTCCCACTTGGCGAGGCATTACTGATCACTGGTGAAGTAGGTGCAGCATCACAAAGGTCCACTAGTCTAGGGGACCCACTGTATTACAGTTATGTCTGTTTAAAAATAAAAAGGCATGTGGGCTAATTTTCCTTGCTAGCACTAGGACCACAGGCACATTTGCTGCACAAAAGGGGGCAACACATGTGAGCTCATGATTTTCTGGGGGAGGAAATGTGGCCTTCTTATGAGAGATGCTGAATTAGGAACAGCCGAACTAGGTTCAAGTCCATGCTTTTGCTCAACATCATTTGATTCTTGGTGATTCACTTAATTTGTCTAAGACTTCAAAAATCTCTCCTTGGTTAATGTAATTGGAAATTATTTCTTACTGCTCAGTGCCATGGTTATCGTTACTATAGCAGGTGCAGTTGCATTGATCTGAGGAGTGTGATAGGCTCACAGAAACCAAATTATGTGGAGCATAGCTTTTCTTGGTTAATTCATGTTTTTGCTTAATGAATTTGCTATTTTGTAAGTCTTACATTTATTATGGAATATATGGCATAGAAAACATCTCCCAGAAATAATATCATAAGCCCTGCCCCCGATGCTCAGCCCTGCCCCACCCCCAATCCTTGTTATAAAGGTGTGGAGGGGGGGGGCTTAGAGCAAAAAAGTTTGATATATTCCAAATGTGTGTCTTTTTCGTCCAACATAATGGGGATTTTAAAGGTACCCAGGGTTTGTTGAGCCCCCTGCAGGGGTGCCAGAAATTAGCCAAAATACAGCAAACCATTTTTGGGAAGGGGGAATGGGGGAATAAGTGCTGCAAAAGAAAGCTTCTGTTTTGTTTTTCTCTCCTGCAAATCGTATCAACAAAGGGTTTGTGGTGCTGAAATCACCAGCTTTCATGGACTGACAGACTTATGTCAGAAAACCAAACCGTTCTTCACACAGTTTTGGTATTTTACTGGGACACAGCCTATTTTTGCTATTTTTTGTGCTTTCAACCTTCTTCGAGTTAGTTTTGGAAAAGGATATGAAAGCAATAATGAATCCTAGAAAGCTATAAATTTCAGTAAGGTTGCCAAATTCTGAAATCCGCAAGGGCTTATTTGTGTAGATCTTTCAAAGTTTTGTAATAAAAGCTAACATTTGAAATGAAGAGAGTGAAAATAAGTTGAAAAACAATTTGTGCCAACTATTTCACCTGTAACTTCTAAGTATGACAGATTTTTTAAAGAAATATACCCTTGCTTTCGCTGGACCCCTCTAGTTCTGGGGATATATAGGAATTGTAGGTTCACCAAGAACCCAGAGCCAATAACTTAGCAGCATCTTGCAATGGTTTTTCATTGTGTATCAGGAATATAGCAATTCATTTGGTAAAATATAAATAGTGAAAAATAGGTGTCAAGGACACCTATGTATTTCCGGAATGGGATCAAAATTTAGAGTTTAGAAACAGCTATTTGCACAGCTACGAAATTGTGGGTACCCATACTAGCATGTGAATTATAGGACCTTTTTCAAAGTGGCTCCTTTTTTACACATTGTCTTATATTTGGAAGGCATAAATGCATCGAAAGTCAATAGCTAATAACAGTTTCTCTACAATACTTTGTTCCCCTAAGTCTTCGATAAAAATGGTACCTCACTTATGATGGTAGGCCTATTGCCTGCGACAGGATACGGGCCAAAAAACAATGTGAACACACCACATTTTTACAGTGGAAACTGACCCTTTTTTTTGCAAAGTGCCTAGCTGTAGATTTTGAACCCTGGCTCTGCCAGCACATATGGAAACCTAGCAAACCTATACCTTTTTGAGAACTAGACACCCGTGGGAATCTAGGATGGGGTGACTTGTGTGGCTCTCACCAGGTTCTGTTACCCAGAATCCCTTGCAAACCTCAAACTTTAGAGAACATTGGAATTCCCCTTGGAAACCAAATATGAAATGCATTCACTCACAGACTCACTCACGATATATATATATTCACATTGCATGGGGTGAACAATTAAAGTAAAATACAAACCACCCCACAAACTAGTATGCCACCAAATTCGAGATATAACATCAAAGAATTTTATTTTAATTTTAAAATACACTTTCTATCCTGATTCACTTGTTGTGACAAGAACATTAAAGAAGATGCAAAATGTGTATATTGCACACTATATGCAATGTAAAAACAGTGTGTACAATATAAAAACATCAATTGAAATATTTACATAGACAAAAAAGAGAAAATCCTAGCAAGGAACCCTTTTTGCACAGTTCAAAAAAAGCTGTTGCATTGACTTGATCCAATAATTTACATCAAGGTCATATTCTGGTGAATGTGAAATTCCATTCATTCCAGTGATCCCTCGTGGTCGGATTAAGGAGTGCTCTGCATCCACGCGTTTCGGTGGTAAACAACTGTTAAAAACCCACCTTACTCAGGACAAAAAGGTCAGGGATTTTTTTCCCTCCTGAGTACTAACAATTTGTATAATCTATGGAGAGGGAAAACATCCAAAGATATATTTCAAAATCAATTTTTCCACACATTTTTGCGTGGGATCACTGTGCTGGCACAAATGTCCTACCAACCAGAGTTGCCCTTGTTCTCCCGAGTAAAATGATACCTCACTTGTGTGGGTAGGCCAATGACCTGTGACTGGGAAGGGCCAAAAACACAGGGATTAAGGGTATAGCACAGCAAATTCTAAGTGCTACATTTAAAAAAAAAAAAGTTTTTAGCTGATTCTTTTTTGGACAGCCTCACAAGTGAGGTATCATTTTACTCGAGAGACCAAGGGGAAAATTAGGTGGTAGGATAATTGTGCCAGCCCCCCTATGGGGGGGCATTAATATGCCCATTCTGGGCAGCCCCAACCCCTACGTATAAAAAAGCCAGCATAATCCCTGGTGCTGCCTAGTCGGCTCTCTGCCCCCCACCCCACAGGGGTGCCAGATCAGGGGCTATTGCCCCCATCTGCTTCCTGAGGGGTGGGGGCAGAAAGGCTGTGGCAATTTGTTTTGGGATGGGGACATTGGCATGCTCATTCTGGGCAGCCCACACCCCTACGTATATAAAAAAAAATCCCTGGTGCCTAGTGGACTTTCTGCCCCCCGGGGGGGGGGGGATAAGGGGCTTTTGCCCCATCTGCCGGGGGGGGGGGGGCAGAAAGACTGTAGCATTTTTTTGGGGGTGTGGACATGGCATGCTAATTCTGGGATGGCCCCACCCCGAAGTTTTAAAAAAAAATCCCTGGTGCCTAGTGGGCTTTCTGTCCCCCCATGGGGAGGGGCAGAAAGACTGGCTGTGGCTAAATTAAGTGCAGGGAGCAAAGGTCCTTACCCAAGGGGCAGCTCCCTGGTGGCTAGTGGGTGGATGCCTGCTTGAGGATTACCCTAGGAGGGTGATCCCCCAAGCAGGGATCCACTAGGGAAGGGTGTCATTGGACCTGGGAGATTCTCCCCTTTCCAACAATACCCCTCCCGGTTCTCGGGGGCTGAGATAGCCCCACGAGCCCCAAACTAAGTTTCAGTTTTGTTTTCGTTGTGATGAGGTAAGCACGCCATGCGCGCTAATTGTCATTGCCTCCAAAGGTAAAAAAAACCAAGCATTTGCAATGCAATAGGTCTCTCATTTACACAAGTTTGAGCTATTGGCATTGTAAATGACAATGCCTTTTATTTGTTTATTTTAAAACCTAAATTAAGACCTTGTCATTTGCAATGCCAATATCTTCAACTTGCGTAAATGAGAGACCTTTTGCATTGCAAATGCTTCTTTCATCCCAGCTACTTGGCGCTACCCTGCATGGGAATTCCTGCCTGGAGAATGACAATGTTGTCTAGAACTGCCCATTCCTTCCTGACTTCAGTGACCTTGCATGGCCTCCACTTTTACCTGTACTTTATCATTACCACAGAATCAGTACTTCAAGGTTATTTTTTGCCCAAATATTCTTCTGGGGTAGAATTCCATGGATTTACAACAGTCAGTAAATCAAGGCCATTACACTACAAGTCTTTGCTCATAGGCAGGACCACTGGAATAATGCAATTTTGTGGCCACCGCTTTTTCTGAGTATTTACATATTTTCCACACTTGCCGCATGGTTCCGATCTTCTGTAACGTTTGCAAACATTTAATTCTAGCTCAGATGGATCAAAAGAGATTTTAAAAAGCATCAGCTTTGGTCCCCCGGGGGGACAAACGCTTTGTAAAGATTTACTGTCACCATTTTGTTGCTGACTTCTGTATTCCGGTATTAGAGTGCTGCTAATGAGGAGAAAGTTTGCCCAGACAGTATTACTGTGTTTTAAAATGACAAAATAGCGGAACACCGGAAAGCGGAAAGCTTACCTGCCACATGGGTCGCAGAGAAGGTGTGGCGTAACGGCCAGAGCGGCCGACTTTAGCGTTAGGGAACCGGGTTCGAGTGTGAGCAGGGATGCTCAAACATCCTGTGATTCTGAGCAAATCACTTAATCTCCCTGTACCTGAAAAACAAATGTGACCTGGTGCTCATGTCAAGGGCTTTATACCCTCTGGTCGAGTTCGCGCTACATAAAATTGCAAAAAAAGCACTAGCTTGTTGGGGGTATCCCACGGGTCATATGCGTTATCTCAGGAGGTGAGGCAGGAGGCCGCAGTGGTCTCTAGTCACTTCTCAGAGAACGTGTGCAAACCGGCTCCAAGCCCGCGAGGAGTCCAAGACATTCATTGGGGTCAGACACCTTTGTTTTAGAGGCTGCCAGGGATAGACGGTCGGTTCACTCAGAGGTCAGCCAGTCTGCGGCACACAGCCCTGTGTAGGTGAAAGCAGATTAACTTTCTTAGATGTATGCACTGAAAGCCTGACCCCAGGGGTCCCTCTGCCAACCCCACCAATTGCATCTTAAAGCAAACCTAATATGTGTGAAGGGAGAGAGTCACAGGCTTCCCCACAGTCTGAACGAGCTCTCAGACTGAGGCAAAACTCGTGATGCCCGCAGCCCCACCCTGGCCCTGACATGGATTTCGCTCTCAGCTGGTGATTTTCAAGCTGCTGGTTAACCACTGCACAATGCTAAGAAAAGCAAAACAGCAAAACAAGCATTGGCAACGCCAGTTGGTCTCGTCCATGCAAGAGCTATTGACTTTGCTAATGTCTGTTAGCAATGTTGTTGACCAGCATAGATGCTGTGCAGCATATTTAAAAGTTGTTTAAAAAAAGTGCTAGTGTTTGGCAGTCTAAACCATATAACCTAGCATAGTGGCATAATACACCTCTTGTGTGTTGGCCTGAAATTATCTTATGCAAATGTGGCCCTAAGCGTGTCTGGGGCAGAACAAGTGCTTTTGATTTCTTGTATATCTGTGGTTTCTCTCCAGACTTTGGCAAACACGTTTTGATAACATTCATAAAGGGTTCTTTATGGCTTAGAGAGGGACGGAAATTTCCTGTTTGTTCTTCGGGCCTCCCCCTTGTGTTTTCCACTTTCGCACAGCTTCCCTGCTTGAGGATTACTTGCTCCCCAAAGGCTGCTTCCTGTCACGTGGATCAAAGTTGCGCACATGAACACCTGCCCAAAATGCCCAAGGTTCCCCCTGAAAACGAAGCATGCAGTGTTTGCTGGCCCGGTGATTTGGCCACTTTGAATGCTGATAGCAATCAGTATGAACTTCCCTATTGCTGATGTAATGATGATGAATGCCGTGACACTGCTGCTTCAGACAGCTCTTCCCTGAGGTTGCAAAGAACGTGTTAATACGCACTTCTATTGATGTTTTTCACCTGCTCCTTTCCAAATGTGTCTATCACATGTGCTCCTTGCCCTCTCTCTCTCCTGTCTTCTCTCACACTCTTAGCTTCACTCTCCATCTACCTTTCCATTTTCTCCTCGCTCTCTATCCTTCTCTCTTTATCTTTCCTTTTTGCACACTCTCTCGCTCCTGCCCTCCTTCCTGCTCTCTTCTTCTTTCCTGTCTTCCCTATCCCTTCTGCCTTCTCTCACTCTATTCCCTCTGCCCTCCTTCTTGCTTTCTCTCTCTTCTGCCATCCCTCTCTCTTCTGCCTTCTTACTCTCTCCTGCCCTCCCTTTCCAGCTCTCTTCTGCTCTTTCACCTTCTTGTCCTCCATCTCTCTCTTGTTCTCTCTCCTTCCTGTCCTCTCCTCCTCTAGCCATCCTTCTCCTTCCTGCCCTCGCTCTCTCTCTCCTGCCCTCTCTTCCTTTTGACCTCTCTTCCTTCTTCCTTCTTACTCCTGCTCTCCTTAACTTCTATATCTATCACTTCTTCTCTTGCACTCAGTCTCCATCTCTCTCCCTCTTGCCCTCTCTCTCCTGTCTTCTCTCACACTCCTGGCTTCACTAACATGCTAACATGCTTTATGAAATAACGTGTATTCTAATTCACTGTGCATCTGCAACGAATTGCATTATAAATGCAATCCATATTTCTGTGTACAGTAAAACACATCAACGTTTTACACATAATTCAAAGAAGTTAGAAAAGACCATTTGTCAAAAGCAATACCAAAAGCTCAAACTTTAACAAAGGCGAAACCATTGCATTGTAAATGCTTGTTCATCTGAAAGAGACACGTTAGTGATAGATTCCTTACCTTAGACTATCCCCAGGTGACAGACTGGATCCGGAAACTTTTGCGTAGCAGTACCCTTGCGCGTCGGTAGGCGTCGCCTGCGGCTCCGCGTCCGTCGTGGGCGCCGTGATGACTTTGTCGGAGTACTTCGACGCCGCCTCCGCGTGCTGACGTCAGTTCTTCTTTTTTCCGCGCCAGCCAGCGCAGATCTGGAAAGAGCAGTTCCCTAGTCACTTTTTGACTAAGTTTTGGTGATCTTTTGATCCATTTCGAAGTCTGTACGACTCAGACGGTGCCTGTAGGGATGCCCGGATTCAAGCATTGGGACGAGTGTGACCGTACCATGTCGGTCACGGATCCCCACCGCCTGTGCCTGACGTGTTTGCCATGACGACGAGGCCTGCCCCGACTGTCGGGCCCTTTCGAGGAAGGCCAGGCGAGAGCGGTCCCGCAGGCGACTCGAACTCCGGCAGTCGGCCCCGCGCCGTGTGCGGTCCCGGTCCCGGTCCAACGGGAGGTTGAGGGACAGGTCGCTGGGACTGAGCCGTCGCAGCTCCGGGAGTCGGCACCACTCCTCCGGGTCCAAGTCTTCAGGTAAGAAGCATAAGAAGTCGAAGAGACATCATCGCTCTTCTGACTCCCCCCGACGCTCGCGCGATGCAGCCGGGGGTTCGGGTGACACCGCCCACGCGGCTCCTCGGGAGTCGCGGGCGCCGCGTTCGGCCCCATACCCTCCGGTCCCTGGGCTAAACGCGACGCCGGAGGAGATTGAGCGTTTCCTCATGGCCATGAGGTCCCTTTCTCCTCCGATGGGTTCCGCGGCGCCTTCGGGCCCAGTGAACCCGTCTGGGGGCCCTAGTGGGTCGGGGGCTTCGACCCAGACGCCGTCAGGTGCTTCGGCCCGACGCCTTCGGGCCCGGCGCCGCAGGGCCCCACGATCCCGACACCGCCGGTGCCCTCGGGCCCGGCGCCGCAGGGTACAGCGGCGCCGTCTGTGCCTTCGGGCCCGGTGCCGCTGGACCCTCCTTGGGCGATGGATCGTCACTGGTGGACCTTACGAGCCCCCCGGCGTCGGTCCGTGTGGTGTCCCCTCTGGAGCCGTCCTCGGGCGGCGCCGTCCCCGATGCCTCCTTTCATTCGGTTCCGACGTCGGTTCCGACGCCTATCGGCGCCGATCCCGACGCCGTTTGGAGATTTTTGCTTCTACGAACCGACCTCATATAATTACGACCCTGAATCTCAGAAGATGAGGGATGAGGAGGATTGGGAGGGGTCTGAGGACCCTCTGGCCAGGGAGTGCCAGTCTAACATGGACTGGGCAGGAGACCTTGGGGAGGCCAGTGGCCTGGACACCTCTCCAGACACTGGATTTGTCTCTCCTCCTACCGTGGCTTCGGAGGAGGGAGCTACTTATGGTGTGGTGTTGACGAGGGCTGCCAAGGCCTTGGGCCTTGAGCTCCCCGTCGCGGCTGTGAGAACTAACCTCCTCACTGAGGTCCTTAAGCCTCAGTCATGCTCCATGGAGCCTCTGCTGCCGTTTAATGAGGCCTTGACGGACTTTCTTTTGGGCACTTGGTCCAGGCCCGCTACGGGTTCGCCCGTAGATAGGAACGTGGCCAGACGCCATCCCCCGGCTCCTGGCGACCCATGTTTCCTGTCCTCCCACCCCACCTCCGAGAGTCTGGTCATCCAGGCCTCTAATTCCCAGACCGCATTCCCGACTGCCCCGCCGGACAGGGAATCCAAGAGGTACGAGAACTATGGCAAGAAGATCTTCTCGTCCCTTAGTTTGGGACTGCGGTCTTCCAACACCGCATGCCTCTTGGGCCGCTACACCCACTCTCTGTGGGAGACGGTGGCGGAAGTACTGCCAGAGTGCCCGTTGGAGGTACGGGCCAAACTCGGCCAAGCCCTTGTGGAGGGCCGGGACGCAGCCAAGTATTCAATCAGGTGTGGACTGGATACTACTGACTCGCTGGGCAGAGCGATGGCTACGACGATGGCGGTACGACGCCACGCCTGGCTGAGATCCGCCAATTTCTCGGCAGACGTCCAAAACACACTCATGGACATGCCGTTCGATGGCCGTCGTCTCTTTGGCCACAAGGCAGACCACGCGCTTGAGCGCTTTAAGGACTCCAGGGCTACGGCCAAGTCCTTGGGCCTTTTGGCCCCGCGCCAGCAAACGGGTGCCTTTCGTTCCTTTCAAGGCCACGGAAGGGGTGTCCCCACACGAGCCGCCAGCCACTCGCCGCAAACTGTCGTCCAGCACGGCGGCGGCCGTGGAAACCGCCGTGGAAGCGGTCGGGGAAACAGGCGGAGTCAGTCCACACCTGCCCCCGCAGCATCCACCTCTAAACCCTCCTAGTCCGTGCTTTTCGGCCCATGTGACGCCAGTGGGAGGCAGGGTTCGCCATCACCACTCTCACTGGCGCACTGTCACTTCGGACACGTGGGTGCTGCAGATCGTCCGAAGGGGCTACTCCCTCCCTTTCGAGACGACCCCTCAAGCCATGCCACTGCAACTCCACCACGTATCGGGGGATCACTTGCGGCTCCTGCAGGAGGAAGTTTCGGCCCTCTTGGCCAAAGGGGCCATCGAGCGCGTTCCTGGGCCAGAAGTAGGACGTGGTTGCTACTCCCACTACTTCCTGGTACCCAAGAAGGGCAAAGGGGGCCTACGCCCTTTCTTGGATCTGAGGAACGTCAACGGCTTCCTCCGGAAGGAGAAGTTCAAAATGCTGACACTGGCTCAGGTCTTGACTGCCCTAGACCCAGGAGACTGGATGGTAGCGTTGGACTTGCAGGATGCGTACTTCCACATCCCCGTCCTGCCGGCCCACCGGCGCTACCTGCGGTTCATGGTAGGCCACGAGCACTTTCAGTTTACCGTGCTCCCCTTCGGCCTTACCAGCGCCCCACGGGTGTTCACGAAGGTGATGGCGGTGGTCGCAGCTCATCTGCGCAGGTTAGGGGTGTCAGTCTTCCCCTACCTAGACGACTGGTTGTTGAAGGCGGGCTCGCCCCAAACAGTCGTCAGCCACCCCCAGACTACGGCGGATCTCCTGCACCAGCTGGGAGTTTCCATCAATGTGCCGAAGTCACACCTCTGCCCCTCTCAGAAGCTCCTTTTCATCGGAGCGGTTCTCGACTCGGCGCAGTTTCGGGTTTACCCACCCGAACAGCGGGTTCGGGATATACAGGCTCTGATTCCGATCTTCGAACCGTTATCCCGAGTTTCGGTCAGGTTGACGCTGCGGCTTCTGGGGCTGATGGCCTCCTGCATCCTTCTGGTGCATCACGCACGGTGGCGGATGCAGGCTCTGCAGTTGGACCTGAAGTTTCAGTGGGCCCAGCATCAGGGCAACCTGTCCGACCATGTCCTGATCTCGGAGGGCACTGCGCGACAGCTGCAGTGGTGGCTCACGGACCGCGATTGGGTCAACGGCAGATCCCTCTCCCTTCCCCAACCGGAGCACGTAGTTGTGACGGACGCGTCCCTCCAGGGCTGGGGAGGCCACTTGGGAGAGGCGGAGATCAGAGGACTCTGGTCTCCGGCGGAGTCCCGGCTCCATATCAATCTGTTGGAGCTGCGGGCGATTCGTCTAGCACTGAAGGAATTCCTCCCGTCTGTCCGAGGGAGTGCAGTGCAAGTGTTCACGGACAACACCACCGCCATGTGGTACTGCAACAAACAGGGCGGAGTGGGGTCATGGACCCTTTGCCAGGAGGCTCTGCGCCTCTGGCAATGGCTGGAACATCAGGGCGTGACTCTGATGGTCAACACCTGGCAGGTTCTCTGAACGCCAGGGCGGACGAACTCAGCCGTCGGTGCTCGATGGATCACGAATGGCGTCTGAACTCGGACGTGGCGCAAGGCCTCTTTCTGCGATGGGGAGAGCCTTGGTTAGATCTATTCGCCACCGAAGAGAACGCGCAATGTCATCAGTTCTGCGCGTTGGAATTTCCAAGGCGGCACTCTTTCGGCGACGCTTTTCGTCGCAAGTGGAGCTGCGGTCTGTTGTACGCCTTTCCGCCTATACCACTTCTGCCCAGAGTGCTGAAGAAGATCAAGCGCGACCGGGCACAAGTCATCCTTGTGGCTCCGGACTGGGCACGAAGGTACTGGTATCCCGAGCTACTCAGTATGTCAGTCGATCCCCCAGTTCGTCTGCCTCTTCAGGAGGACCTTCTGTCGCAGCAGCAGGGGACGGTCCTCCACCCGAACCTGTCCAGTCTCCACCTCCATGCTTGGAGATTGAGCGGCGACAGTTGAGGCCATTTGACCTACCTCCTGAAGTTTGCAACATCTTTCTGGCAGCCAGGCGTCCCTCCACAAAGTCGGTATACGCCTGCAGGTGGAACAGATTTGTGGTATGGTGCACAGCAAAGGCTGTGGATCCCCTCAATGCCCCTCTCTCGGAGGTTCTCCTCTTTCTTCTCTCTCTTGCCCAGCAGGGCTCTGCTCTGGGCACTATCAAGGGCTATCTTTCAGCTCTTTCAGCCTTTCTGAGGCTGCCTGACCAACCTTCTTTGTTCAAGTCCCCTATCGTTAATCGATTCCTGAAGGGCATCACTCATACCTTTCCTCCTGTTCCCTTCGTGATGCCTCAGTGGGACTTGAACCTGGTTCTAACGTTTCTGATGTGCGCTCCCTTTGAGCCACTTCACAACTGTCCTCTTCGCCTTCTTTCTCTGAAGACTGCCTTCCTGGTAGCCCTCACCTCTGCCAGGAGAGTGAGTGAGCTCCAGGCTCTGTCTTGTAAGCCTCCTTTTCTTTCAGTCCATCCGGACAAGGTTGTATTGCGGACGAGGCCCTCCTTCCTTCCCAAGGTAGTCACGACCTTCCACATTGGGCAATCCATCACGTTGCCCACCTTCTTTCCGCCTCCGCACCCCTCGAGAGAGGAGGAGAGGCTCCACCGTCTGGACCCAAAACGTGCGCTCTCATTTTATCTGAACCACACACAACAGTTCCGGGTGGATGATCAACTCTTTGTTGGGTACGCGGGCGCTAAGAAAGGGAAAGCGGTGCACAAGCGGACCATCTCCCGGTGGATTATCTTGTGCATCCAAGCGTGTTACTCCTTGGCTAAGAAGGAGCCCCCTGCTGGGCTGAGGGCTCACTCCACTCGAGCCACGGCCACTACAACTGCCTTGGGCCACGGCGTGCCCTTGCAGGACATTTGCCAGGCAGCTACGTGGGCCTCGCTGCACACGTTTGCAAGACACTATTGCCTGGACAGTCAAGTCCGGAGGGACGGCTACTTTGGCCGTTCCGTCCTCCAGGACTTTCTGGTGTGAATATTGGTTCGCAGACCCACCACCACGGGGATGGTATTGCTGGGTATCTATTCTAAGGTAAGGAATCTATCACTAACGTGTCTCTTTCAGATGCACAAGTTACTACTTGTGTAACGATATATCTGTAAGAGACATTAGTTAGTGATCGATTCCTTACCGACCCACCCATCCTCCCCGTTCTGCGAACCGATATCTAGGGTTAAGGTCATCCCCTTTCAGGGCCCTAGTTTCTTGGCACCAGTGTTGGTTTTTGTCATGGCTCTGCGCTTCTGGCGCGTAAAAGTTGTGGCAAAGAACTGACATCAGCACGCGGAGGCGGCGTCTAAGTACTCCGACGTCATCACGGCGCCGACGACGGACGCGGAGCCGCAGACGACGCCTACCGACGCGCAAGGGTACTGCAACGCAAAAGTTTCCGGATCCAGTCTGACGCCTGGGGATATTCTAAGGTAAGGAATCTATCACTAACTAATGTCTCTTACAGATATATCGTTACACAAGTAGTAACTTGTGCTTCAGTGGTCGTTGGCTTCTGTATCATGTTACTCAGACTTCTTCTTGTTTCATTTAAGTCCTGTAAAACAGCAAAACGATCTTTGACATCAAAGGGTTTTTGTTCCACCACTGAAGTTTGACAATTGAGGTCTTAGATTATCTTTCTAGTACCAAACAGTAATTCATATGGAGTGATTCCACCCAGAGAATTCCTTGGCAAATTGTTAAGACTACGTTGGACACTTATTAGATGTTTGACCCACCCATCACCCGAACCTAATACCTTAGCTGTTATGGATTGCTTTGTCACGTTTTTTCTTTCCACTACCGCATTACCCTCAGGATGGAAGGGACTAGAATACCGCAATGCAACGCAGTAACTAGCCATAGCCTCTTTGTAAGCTCGAGAGCTAAACGCAGGACCCTGGCCAGAATGTAGCGTGCCTATTGCGTATGCCGATAAAGACTCGCAAATCCTTTATAATAGTTCTGGCGTCAGCCGAGCGCTGGGGCCACATCCAAATAAATCTTATCCTAGTAGTTGTGGGACCGCATCTGTCCATGGTGACGTCTGCGTGTAGATAGCCTAATGTTGTCTAGCAATGGTATCCGAACTGGTCTAGCTACACTGTAGTCGGGTATCTGGTGGTCCTCAAAGCTGTGGTATGTGTACCAGGTATCACAGTTTATTCCAAATTCGTAAACTTGGACGCTCATTCCTGGCCACCAGTACATCTCTTCTAATTCTAATAAAGATTTCAAGATCCCTTGATGTGTCAGACCCTCTCCGATATGTGCTTCTTGAACCAAATAAGCTCTCCGCTTCCTGTTTGGAATTACTCTGTCCCCCTCTCCAGGGATTCGAGCAAAAGGAACGGAGTTTGCCTCAATTATGTATGTATACGTGAGTGGATAGTTTAGAGGTAACGCTGCATGGTTGCCTTCCATTGAGGCTTTTACTGCTAGTAACGTTTCACCGTCTATTACTCTTTTTGAGCGAGCGATTGTAGCTACGGAAGCAGTTTGCACAGCTGCCTTTGCGGCCTCGTCAGCCAATGAATTCCCTGCAACGTGAACGCCATCACGCTGATGACTCTGTGTATGAATCACGTGAGTCTTTTGTAGTTCTTTCTGTAAGAGAATTATTCGTTCCCAAAGCATTTTATGTTTCATTGTGCCACCTTTTGTATTTTTGAAACCGTTTCGAATCCAATTCTGCAAGTGCTCGTTGTAAGATTCAACGCAGAAATATGAATCGCACACTCCGTGTGGGGAATTCGCGATCGGCATTTTCAAGCGCCATCTTGATAGCCTGTAGTTCAGCTCGCTGAGCTGTACAGTCTCCAAGTGATTGAGTTTTAGTGACATAGGTCTAAATTTACCTTTGCGCCAGCGACCTTTAACAATCGTGCACGCAGCACTATAGGCTTGTTTACCCCCGATTGCGGGCTGTGCTGATCCGTCTGTAAAGATTATACAGCCGTAATGTTCTAGAGGCAGAATCTCGGACGGCAGAGGACATTCGTGTTCATATTGTAGGAATTCTTGTGTCTTCAAATAGGGTCAAAGACGTATTCAACGTCTGTTGCAGCAAGAGAGAGTTAACCCATTGTATCCATCTCGGATGTAAGGCTTTAGCATTCGGAATGCTTGCTTTTGTCACCGCATCTAAAGCAGGTACAGGTGTAACGATCATTATGCGTTTACCCTGTGCTAGTGCTCTCTCTTTTGCTACTGCAGTTTGAACCGCTGTCAGAATTTTCTCTGTTGAAGTGAATTTTATTTCAGCTTGTGTGTACGTGTTTGATTTGTATGCTCTTGGTACCTTTTCACCTTCATTAAAGGTCAGGTACGTGAATCCGCATCTCCCTGGAATGATTCGGATCACAAGGTTGCGCACATTGTCGCGTGTCTCTAACTGTGTTTTTGCTAACATGTCTGTTTGCACTGAACGCAAAATTTTTGTGTGTGTTTGAGTCTGATTAGTTGGTCTGAAATCAGGTTTGATTAGTTCGTAGAGAGGTTTAACCCTTTCTGCGTAGTTTAGAACACAAGTTCTTCCAAAATTCAGGAAACCTAGAATTGACTAAGTTTTTCAGCGTATTTGGAGGTTAGAGCAGCGCAGATTTCTCTAGAAAGTTAGCTGCCAGGCTTTTGCCTTCACTTGAATGTTTGTATCCTAAGAATAGGACATTGAGGTGGGTAATTTGTGACTTCTTAATTGAATTTGTACCCTTCAGACGCGAACCCAAGCATTATGGTGTTCACTCTTTTCAAGTGTACGTCCAAATCATCATCTGTAAGATAGATGTCATCGACATAAGATAATGCCTCATCATCATAACTAGTAGTAACTCTCTTACACTGGCTGAAAATAACCCTGGACTATTTTTGAATCCTTTGGGGAGACTGCAAAATTGTTGCTGTTCCCCATAATTGAGAAAGCGGTCAAATGCCTGCTTTCAGGTGCAATATTTTGACAAAAAAAAACATTTGAAATATCTAATGTGGTTTTATTTTTTTTCCGCCCAATGTTATTCATCAGTGCTGCACTATGTGCATTTTGTACTGCAAATGTTTTGCAACAGGAGTTTAAATGTCTGTAATCCAAAACTAGATGATACAAATTGTCTAGTTTGGAGACAGGAAACAAAGGATTGTTCATTGACGAGGTGCATGTTTCAATCACCCCTTGGTATTGAAGTTGATTTAAAATCTCCCTGACTTGTTTTTTAGCTTCTTGTTTAACTGGATACTGCCTCTGTGCAGTAGGCTGATTTTTTAAACTGGATTTTATGGTGAGGAGAGTCCTCATCCCATCCCACATGATTTTTATATAATGCTGGAGCCTGGGCCACTGCCCATTTTCTGGCATATGTGTATTTTTTATGAATTGGAATGTGATTTGAGAAGGTTGGCATAATTATCTCTTCGCCATGTGGGCACTCCCTGACAAATTAAGGCGGCCAGTCTTGTTCAGCTGGAAGAATGTCATAACCCTTAGAAAGCTTCTCCCAAAAGAGTGCCTTTATTTTTCTAGGTATGTCCCCCTCCATCCGGAGTGCTACTTCATATAACTTGTGGGGTACACTAACCCTGGTGTCGGCAGTTTCAACTTGAATGCATTCATTCAAGTCCACTGTCTCCAGATGAGCCATCAGGATCTTGCGAGCTATGGTCACTTCTGCTGCGCTGTCTAGCATTGTTTGGGCCCACTCCCCGTTCATGAGTTGTGTCCTCAAGATCCTCGGCTTGCTACCTTCTTTTTTGTGAATTGAGTTTTCTTTTTTATTTGGAACGTGCTGTTCTTCTTTGGACTTCACACGTTCCTCTTTCTGTTCTGATCGTCCTCTTCTTTTGGATTTCTGCGAGGAAGTCTGAAAGGTACGAGAGGAACGTGTATCAGTATCTTGATATCTATCAGGTTTTCTCTAAAGTATCCCTATTCCTAATGTTATACCTCCTTTTCAGAGGGCTCCCGTTGGGGAGACTTACCTCCCCGTTGGGAAGATCTTCCTCTGGACTGAGAATGTTTCTCTTTAGGAAGTGTCTGTTTAGTGTTTTCCCACTTCTTTTTAAGAGTAGTGAGATTTTAATAAAAACCTTTTCAGGATTTTCAGTTAGTTGAGGTTTTAACGCTTTCCCACCCAAACTATTTCTACCTAGTTCTTCATATGATTTTTCAATAATTCTTGCAAGCTCATATGGTTGGTCTGTTATATCCGTTTCTTTTAACTTTTGGCGTATTTCCACGGATGCTGCTTCAACTTTAATATTTGCTAATAATATAGCTGAGACCTGTTTGAAATCTTTCAGTAATTTCCTACCTAGATTTAAGGCCTGCTCTGGACCGTATTCATTTTGAATCTGTCTCAGAACGTCTGGTATTACCGCCATGGACGTTACACCATGTGTTTTTGTGTAGATTGAAGCAAATACTGTGCCCCAAGTGTCACAGTCCTCCACATGTGGTGCTATCACCATTGGTAAACAGATTGTCAGAATTCTGTGTTTCTCGTGAGGTATGTTTGTCATGAGGTGTACTATCAGGGAATACTGTCTCAATTTGAGTAATTTTTTGTGCTAACCAAAGCGGAATTTGTTCCCTTTTTGGCAGGCAATTTACCAATGACTGATTGTATAGTCTGTGGTGTGATTTTATTTGTGTTCCCCTGATGAGGGGTGTGCTGTGGAATCCTTACAGTAGGTTGGACTGTTAAGGTCCGCATGACATATTGAACCAATTTTCTATGTATTTTAATTAACTGTTTCAGCTGAGCTAACAGTTCTCGACCCGTCATATTTTCTGTGAGGATGTGGTGTATTGCTTGCTAGTACCGGCCATGTAGCTCCTGGTCTACCTAGTGGACCGAGCCTGGTAATGTGATTTTGATTTTGTAGGGTGCCTTTAAACCACAGCTGATGATCTTGGTAAGTTAATGGAATTTCAATGTCCTCGTAAGGAACGTATTCTCTGGAGGTTCCTCTACTTTGTAGTAGTGGAACTCGTGTGTTCCTCCGTCTGCTGGAGGAAACTGAATCCATGAATAGAATACCTCTGTTTGCCGATATTCATGTGTCTCTATAACAAAGAGTACTTTACCACCTCTCGATGATACTCCATTATTTATGATTTTGTAAGTTATAGTTTTCCTTACATTTACCGGGATGTTTATAACATCTGGGTCATTCTGTAGCCTATTTCTGTCATCTAAAACTGCTTGTGCTGGTGCCGCAGCGAATTCTTCGTCACTATTCATTATTTTACTGACTGAAGAGTTTGCAGAACAGGTTTCAAGGAAACCAAGATTAGGTGCACAATATTTTGGAACACTGTATCCTTCAACGATGAACAAACCAAAAACTAATACATAGGATTTTTCGTCCTACTCCGTTTTGGCGGATTTATCCTTTTACCCACTCCAGACGTCTATTGGAGTATTTACGGGAGAAAGGGGTCTTGTGTGAAAAGCACAACTGAGTTACTCTAGTATCTAGCATTAAATTATCGCCTTACCAAACGTTGGGCGCAATGTAGTGTAGTTCATCTATTCCCAATAGGCTCTGCGCATTGGAATAACATATACTATAGTTTAGACGTAGGACTGAGGTCGACTAGGTCTCTATTGTATATATTAAACTTAATTGTGAGTGCCAGCTATCTCAGAGGTCACTAGAAACTTTCTCGAACTCACAAGAAGGGATTAGTTTTCTGACAACCGCATAAACATGACAACTTTGTTTCCCAAGAAATGTACTGCTACAATCGTAATACTGGTTAGAAAGTACAGGGCATATCATACTAAAAGTATTATAAAGTAGTACTGTGAAAGCATGATATGGTTTCTAAGCCATAAATTGCTTTAAAACATATAAAATACATACAGTGATAAAATAATGACTAAAATTACTCAACTGGTGCTTCTAAATACGCCTACCCCAGTGTACCTAACCTAAGTCTAGTACAAGGCAAGAAGTAAGTGAGGTGTAGCTTAAGTTTAGTATTTCTCTGCCAAGAATCTATCCAAGAATTCTCTACGGGTCTAATCGGCTCCATACCTTGGTTTAGAATGAAGGAGGTCTTGTATCTCTCTCTCTCTCTCAGGACTCGATTTCCCAGCAACCTACAAGGGTAGCCTGGAAACACTGGAGCTGGATTTCTCGGCAAGAGAAAAGACTCAGTGCGTCAGCTAGAGGGTCGACTTCCTTCGGCACTTGCTGCTGCAGAGCGTCGGGCAAGTAGTTAGTCGATCTGCTCCAAACCACCGGTGTTTGTCTGGGCAAATCTAGGCATATTTATACTTTGAAGGTGCTGAGTTTGACTTATGATTGGACTTAATAACGTCATTAAAGACTCAGTTCTTTGAAAACTCCATGATTTCCTAGATAAATTAGTATTCAGGCAAGGGGAAGTCCCTAGCTGCTGAAGGCGGGTTTTTCTAAGAAATCGTTGTTGATTCTTGGACTTTAGTGGAAGTAGCCCTGCCGTATTTGGGCTGCATAGGCTCAGTCTAAATATGGTAATGATTTCTATGCCTATATAAGGATCGGGTTATTTATACCTATATATGGGCATGAATCAGGAAAATTACACACGGGTCCTAGATTCATTTACAACAGAATCTTGCACTTCCTCCTTTCCCTCAGACGCATTGTCCGTCTCATATTCATGGTCAGAGGAAGATTAAAAAAGCAAACCAACCACCTGATGAGCAGTAATTCTGCGGCTAGCAATAATCCTTTCTAACAAAGGAAACTTGTCAAAAACAACAAACAGTTGGGTGGCATAGTCTCGCCGAGCAGCAAGATGACCGCTCACTGAGAGGGGTCTGCCGGCTGAGACAAATTCTGATAATCCTGCGCTGCTGAGCCTACGACACCGGGCAGCACAATTGATCAGCTGCCTAAAAGATATACCATCAGCAGAGCCCTCGCTGTTAAGCCCAGGGAGGCCGTTAGCTGAGAGACGGGCCTTCTCCGCCAGAGAAGAGCACTGACGTGGGGAGCCTGATAGGGCGATCCTGGGTGCTGCGAGGTGAGCTGTTGTGAAGAGGTGGGGCACGAGCGGGACCTAGCGGAGGCTCCTCTCACGTGCTCTGCTGTTCCTACTCTGGGCTGCAGACACCGCCGTGGCTGGAGGGTACGGTGTGGTCCCTGATCTGGGTGGCGAGCCCTCGGCCAAGAGTGTGGCTTACGGAGGGATAGAGCGCTTGGGGGCAATATCTAAAGCACTGTGGATCAGCGGTTACATCCCTCCGTCCCCCCTGCTTTGCGGCAGTGCCTGAATCCTGGCCTGGACTGGGGGGGTCGATCAAATATTGGTGAGACTCAGCGAGCGAACACAGACTGTATGGGTGAGGTATTGGAGCTCACCTGCAAAGATCCAGGCAGAAGAAGTGCAGCCCTGTGAATGCGAACGCAGAGCTGGAGGGGCAGACTGGTTTCCTTGAGGGGGACCCAATTCCATCGGCTGGAGGCTGAGACTGACCCACAGTTACCTTCTGTGCAAACTTCGAGCCTCTATGAACAATGTTATGTGAACTGTGATACAAAGACCGCAAAGTGCAATTGAGATTCCTCTAGCTTGAAAGCATTCCCCGGGACACGAGGTAGCATGCTGGACTGGTGAGTTTATACTACCTTCTGTTGACATCCACCCTAGTAGCTGGGAGGAGTACAAGCCAAGTTAGAGCCCGCCGAGGGTAGTGGAAAGAGAGCACCTCAGTTATCCGATAAAGTCCCGCCTGTAGCAGGCGGCATCTTGAGCATAGTCAGATGCTTGAGATATAATTGGCTTGTCATGCGGGAATGTCGATTCTCAAAGATTTAATGCAAAGAGAATTGTAATTTAATTAAAGACCAGGAGGCTAGCATTATACAGCACCTTTTTATTCACTAACTCCTGAGCAGCACTTTAAAAGCTACAAACATCACAAAATGAAGTCATAAAACAATAAAAAATTCCAACATAACATAACTCTTCAACATTCTATGCTCTTCCTCTTATGTTTCTCTTCTTCTTTTCCATAAGTACAATCCTTCATCTTCTCCCAATCCTTAAATGACTCTTGTATTGAAACTCTAAAAATGGAAAGAAACAACTTATTAAGTCCTATATCCTTCACTTTAGCAAAAACACGTAATACTGCCACTCTAAATATTTCAGGCAAATTTATATCCCTACTATCCTTATCCACCAACGGGTAGGGAGGGATAATGCTAGCCTCCTTATCTTTAATTAAATCACGATTCTTTATGCATTAAATCTTTGAGAATTGACATTTAATGGCAAGACAGAAGGCTATCATTATGCATGTTTAAAGTTTAAAGTCTTTAAGAACTTTCTCACATACATGCCCCATAGGTCTAAAACTAGACCAATCTGCAGCCTTCCAAATTTCACTCAAACTTCCTCCAGAAGTGAAAACCTTAAAAGCCATAGCACCACATAAAGAATGCACCTTGAACTTATCCAAATTAACACCAGACTCACGCATAGTATTCTTAACCCATCTAGCAATAGTAGCAGATGAAACCGCTCTGAGGTTTCTCAAACAAAATCAGCAATTGATCTACACCTTCACTTCTAAACTCACTTAATTTGTTGTCATATTCTCTTAAACATCTTTCCACACACAACTTAGGATGCTCATCAAATATAGGATAACAAATCTTTCAGATATAGTCTTAGTTCTTCTTTTTAACTCCAAAAACACTCTGGATGATAAAATCTTCCTGAAAGATCCAAGACCTTTACATCCGAAACCCTTCTAAAATAAACCATACATAATAATGTAGCTAACTTCCAACTCAAATGTTTCATACTCAAAAACCAATTACCTTGCCATCCTTCAAAAAGTTTCCAAATCAAACAAACATCCCAAAGAAAACTATATACTTTGATCCTAGAGATTTCTTCAAACGAATCCCTTTCATAATCCTACAAAGTAATTGACTTTTACCAACCGAAATTCCATCAACCAAATAATGTCCAGCTGCAATAGCTGACCTATAACAGTTCACAGTTCTGTAGCTTAAGACTTTCCTAAAAAGAATTGCCAAAAGATTTCTACCATAACTTCATCCGCCTCCACGGGATCCAACCCCTTTTCATGCACCATCATACCCAAACTTTCATGCTCCTGTGTACCTCTTTCTTGTTATCTCACACAAGAAAGGGGAGAGGGTCAAACCGCTACTCTACCATCCCGAACCCCCTAGAGTCTACATACTACACACATAAAGGGGTGGAGAGGAAACAACCACAGATAGGGATGAAGACAAGCAGTGGCACAATTATGTGTTTAGAAAAACTGCCCTCACTCACATAAATGTGTGACATGCTTCATCATCGGGTCTGCTTACAAAACGCCCTGGCGTAGCCACACACAGGGCAGAGCATAGGGAGGGGGTACACAAAACATAAAGACGAAAACAAATTCAGGAGTGACAAACCGTGTCCACAACAGAAAGTGTTAGCCCAAGACTGGGTACAGTGATGTAACAAAGTGCAGTCACATTGGTGAAGTTAAAAGTGGCTCATGGATACCCGTTATACCTTTTTATTCGTAGGTTCCAAGGTCAGGATTAAAAATTGAATGAAGGATGGTGGTGTTAAGGGAGGAAATCAGGATCCTGTAACACCCCTCCTTAAACTGCTAGTCAACATGTTTCGACCTAGTGGTGCCCACAATCAACAGGTCACGTCTGTCTTCTTCAGGAGGTCTATCGGTCCCAGTCCCTCACAACCTCCTTACCTTAATCAGGCGCAAAAGAGGTAACAGGTGATCAAATCGATCTTGGCCATGTGGAGGGAATTCCGCCAACACGGAATCTACATACTGTGGAGAAATAAAAGTAATTCTAGAAACGTGATTCAAACAAACATCATACCATTATTAAAATGTTGAATCAACCTACCCTTCAATCACGTGTTGTTTCCTTACACTGAAACATATTCTAATACCCCCACAGGCATCTAACTAATTCAGCATGCCCCCTATCCACTTTATGGTACCAAATATTAAAAAAAAGTGATTCCTTATTCTCCTTACTGATGCTCGAATAGATTATACTTAACTGCAGCTGGCATACATAGCATCAGGCGTATCCGATATTCATAGTATATGTTCAGAATCCAACCCCAAAAATTACATACCCGCCCCATGTCTTCATACACGAAGGAACTCACCAAGTTTATTGGGAAATAAAACTTGAAATGGCGTCGGGCGGGAGGAGCTCCAAGGAACACAACCTGTGTTCAAAAGTACAACATGAAAAGTAGGGAAAGTGTGTGAAAATGTAAAAATTTACATACACAAAGAACATGACTGCGCATATTTCTCTTGTCCCGTGTATCCCACCGGTAAATCCTGCATTCCCCTTCACAAATGATAAAAGGACATGCCCTCCAGTATTAGCCCCCATAGTGAGGTCTACACCTCATGAGACATCGCCACCATTTTATAAAAGAGACCCAGGATTTCTAAATCAGCCACTGCATGTATACACATTTCCACCCCAGTATCAAGCTCTGATCTAGTCACAGACCCCTCTCGTGACCTTATCCTTGGTGCCGGGTGAGTGGATGCGGGGCTGCAGCGTCCACGTTTTAGCCCCAATCCAGATCCGTGATTGTTAAGGAAGCGAAGAGATACAACCCGCACCCAAAATCTTACTGTTCCGGCAAAGCTTCCGGCATCTGTCGTGCCCGTGCCAGTAACGCTGCGAAGTACAATGACACAAGCCATTGACTAATATGGGCGGGGCCTCTATGTCATACTCCAATACAGCATGCTGCAGAGCAGAACATGCCCTGCCCAGGCTCAACCTAAAAAGGAAATCCCTCTGCTGTAAACAGCAGAGGGATTTAGTGGCTGTGTGCAGAGGTTCGAAGGGTTCCATCCTCATGTGTTTGAGTGTGAGTCCCTATAGAATGCATTCTTCTGAGGATGTTATTTCTGTGTTCAGCTATGATTTCTTCTCATCTTTCTAAACCGATTGGTATTTGTTTACCCTTGATTGTATCAATATGCTGTTTTCAAGTGCATGCTCTACAAAATAATTCAGTGCACGCTGCAAAATCAATGAAGACTGCCACAGTAAGCGTCAGTTGGGAAAATAGCTACTACAAATATTCCCTGCACCCACTACAAATATTCCTAGTGCCTTCACTAAGGTAAGCAGAAGATGTACATTATTGGAAAACCGCCTAGGTACCCTTTGGCGAGACACTCCAATCTTTTGTTTTTTCTTTTGTAACCTTTGTCTTCCAACACAACATAATATTGTCTTTCAAATCTGTAATGTTACAGCAGGTGATACCAGGATACCCTTTTGGATGTTGGTCAGTGCTTTGCTAGTACTTCATTAAAACATTAAGTGGAGCCACAGAACGTGGAGCCACAAGCATATCCTCTTTAGTGCAAATCAAATAACAAAAACGAATAGGACTCGATACTCTGCGAGTCATTACATCGCGTGGCATTACAACGCGGTCGTTACATCGACCGCTTTGTTACCACGCAATGCCATTACTACGCAAGTCATTACAGCGACTTGCAGTGGATGGCGTGCTAACATTAGGAATGTATAATTTACTATTCCAGCTCCAGCCTACGCAACAGTAGGGAAGGTGTTGGAATAGTAAACTATACTATTCCTTATGTTAGTGTGCCATCTACTACTGCAAGTCGATGTAATAACTTGCGTAGTAATGGCATTGCATGATTACAACGCAGTCATTGTATCAACCTTGTTTTAATGGCATCGCGGTGTAATAACTGCGATGTGAAGGTCGTTTCCCCCCTAAAACGCACCTCTGTTTGATGAAATGATAATAATACATCCATGTTCACTGTTTACAGAAAGTTCTTCTTAGTATAACAATATTTTTTTATGCTCTGTGGGAGAATATTTATGATTTTATCATGGATCAGTTTTCAAACTAGAAAACCCCCAGAGGGGAGGTGGGACACATCTTAAAACATTTTATTTTCAAACTAGAAAACCCCCAGGGGGGAGGTGGGACACATCTTAAAACATTTTGTTTTGGGGTGTATGGAAAGAAAGTATTGTGGGAAAGAATTTCTTGCAGCTTGAATCTAAATGGAATCTTCTACTTTAGCAAAGCTTGTTGGCTGCTCAGCTTCACATGTACAGTCCTCCGGCTCTAACTATGTGACTTTCAGATGTGACTTTTAACTTCTCGGGAGGCAAGTTATCATAATATGCTAAACAACCAGCCTACGTTACAAATCTGCAATAGCTATTCCCAATAACCTAGGAGAAAATCTGCATCCAATCAGTGGGCTGTTTTACATCTAGCAGTGTTAATATATATATGAAAGATGTAGTAGTGAGATGGTCGGACAAAGGCGGCAATATAGTCTTGTGGCCTCTAGATATATGTATATAAGTGAGGCTAAGAAACAACTCTAAGATAAAGAGTGTTATTTCAGAGTAAGTCCAATAAACCTAAAAGAAACGAAAGAAAAATGTCAGTGTGTTATCCAAATGGAGAGGTCTCTGCTTGATATCACAGGAGTAATTTCAGTACCTAACAGTGGAGCATCCGACTACCCCGATTTTTATCTCATTCGGAAGGTCCATAAAAATGCCCAGATTCCACCAGGGAGACTCATCATCTCGGCTTTAGGGGAACTATTTGAGAATACCTTGAGATATATGGATTAATTCCTCTTAGATGATGTACGGAACTTACCTTCCTTCGTAATGGATACGTGTGACTTCCTACGTAGGATATACAATATAGTGTAGGATGACTATTGTATCCTTATGACTATGGATGTCTCAGCACTGTACACCAGTATCATACATTCTGATGGCATTAGAGCTTAGAAACACTATTTTGATAGTAGATCGATACACACAGATTCTCATTGAAGTGACTGAGTGGCGTTTCAACAATAACTTTTTTCTTTTTGAACAACTAACATACAGATCTAGCGGATGGCCATGGGTACCTGCTTCGTCCCCAGCAATGCTAATTTGCATTTGTGCTGGTGGGAGGAGCAGGTACTTGCGGTTGAATATGCGGGTAAATGGTCTGAGAACATTGTTCTATGGACCCCATATACCAATTACCTGTTTATTCTATGAAAGGGAACACCCGAAACCACCAGATGATTTGCAGCTAGATTAAATACTAACTATTTGAACCTCTCCTTCACTAGCAACTTAACCATGGAAGAGTTGTACATTTTAGATCTAGTTGTGTGTGTGAAGGACAATAGAATACACACAGACATTTAGGAATTCTACAACAGGCAACTCTACACTGCATGCTAGTAGTTTTCACCCGACCAAACTAAAAAACTGTATCCCCCTACGTGGAAAATGTCTGCATGAAGCGCAATTGCAGTTATGAAGAAACCCTGAAAGGGGTACAGGAAGAACTAAATGAAAGACTCTGTTTGAGAGGGTACAGTAAGACAGTTCTACACATAGCGAAGGAGAAGGCTAATGCTAAAAAGAGAAGATTATTGTTCAGTACTCAGAAAAGGAAGTCACTTGCAGGAGATACCAGTCAGACTCGATTAATCACAGGATACTCAGCTTACCATCAGAGACTGAGGTGCATTTTGCTTAGACATTGGAAACTCATTAGGAGTGACCCAGTTATTGGCCATAGCATACCCCAAACCCCTTTAATATCATTTAGACAAGCAAAATTGATGTGTAATGAGTTGGTGCAGAATTGCCCACAAAATAACTCTAGTGTCGTTTGGCTTAGAGGTGGTGCAGGTTTCCAAAAATGCCACAGATGCAAAGCCTGTCGATCTGGCTGAAACACCAAGGTTATTCAGACACCTTTACAAAATACCCCCATAGGCGTGGCTTTCAATTGCAAAAATGAGTATGTGGTCTTTGTGCTACAATGTTCATGTCCAAAATTGTACGTAGGAGTACCGTTCACATGGGTCATGTTAGAATACTACAACACCTACTGGCCATAGCCAATGATGACAAAATCTATCCATTGCACGCCATGTCCATGAGCAACATATTGGCAATGCCAATGAATTGGTCTACTATGTCACAGATTCAATACAAAATAATCCTAGAGGAGGGAACAGGGAGGTGCAATTTAGGAGACTTGTATCACGGCCTATAGTAATCTTGACCAACAAAATTCTACATGGATTAAACTCGGATGAAAAATTATGTGCATATTTGTAGATATCCTTACCGTTCTTTAGAAGCCATGAGTAGTGTGCCCTAGTTTATGATAATGAATCTGTGTTATGGTTTAATTTTAATTTATTTTGTTTTCTACATTTTGTTAAAATAATTTTGTGCAACTTCAGATTAGACACTTTGTCAGTATGTTGCTCATGAGCATAGTTTGCATGATACTTGCGTGGTCCTTATTTGAAAGTGTAGGATTATGTAGGCATAACATCCAACACCCCGCAGGGTAAAATTTGTCCAGCCCTATATGTGTACATAAGGCTTTTTTGGTTGTCTACTTTAGTGCAGAAATTTGAATAGTAGCTAAAATATGTGAAGATTAGTGAATTCTCACCCACTGGGTGTCAGTTAGCTCTACAGCCAGTATTTTTACTCAGTATTTTGTATTGAATTTGAATGTTATTTTATTTTTTCACACTTAGTGAACGTGAAGATACAGTATTAGTGGGCTGGCCGGCATTGGGAGATGTACTATCTACTGTGGATTTTGGACCCTGTGAGGAGGAATAGAGACATGCCCTAATTCGTCTAACATAGGTGTTTTGTCAACCTAACAGGTACCACTGTATAAGCAAATGAATTTCATTTGAAGTTATGATATTTAATTTAATTCAATTTATGTATTGCACTGTGTTTTTTACATGCAAATGGAAGTTTATAGTATTTATTTTCTGTCCATGTCTGGAACATGGTTACCATGACGTTATAAAAACAACTCTCTAATGATGCCTCGCTATGTGAGCAAGGTGGTTTTACTACCAAAGCACGTCAAGAACCTTCTGTGAATATTTACAGATAAAAATCTCGCCCAGCGTGTCAATGCCCGTTTCTTGAATGCTGAAAACAGGAGTGGGGCTGAGATATATAGCCAGTAGGTAGTTTTAGTTGGGACCTACTTTCCATAGGAAAAGCATTTTTCGACTTGCCTAAAACTTTGATGTCGTTTGACCAATCTTCATGAAATTTTCCCCAAATAGTGTCAAGATAGGTTCTGGTTGTCACGGAAAGTTTGGGGGTGATCCGTGCAGTGGGCTGCGAATAAGGGTGCGTTTGTAATTTCAATGCCAATAGCAACTTTAGCCGCATCTACAGCCCCAACTGCTGAATGAACCTACACCAAATCTGGCATGGAGGTAGTTGTTAGTTCAAGGAAGTGCCTTTTGCGTATTTGATGTAAATCTGTTCAGTAGTTTTTGGTTAATTTATGCCAAATTATAGTGATATCACTGGTTGCAGATATTTTGTGACGGATTCGCGATTACTCGTGAATGCACACGCCAACAGGAATGCCCTGATTAGCTAGACGGAACCTGAACAGAAAGTTGCTACCTCCATTTTATTGATCTGGAACGGTTCCTGGGGCTGAAAATCTGAAAAAGCAAACGTAAGGGGTCAGAGTAGAGGTACTCTGACCCAATGTTTGAGGAATGGGGATGTTAGCTACACAAGTTGTGCTCAAAATAGATGATTTAATTTGTGAGATATTTAATGTATGTATAATCATTTTTAAATTCATGAGCATTTGTACAGTACTATATGATGAATTATACTTCAAAGTATTGGTGCTATTATTTGTACAGATTGGATGAAAATTCCTCAGTAATGTTTAATTTGAAGTTGCGATGTTTCTTCAGTCTTCATGAACACTGACCTATATTGCGAAGGGAAATTGGGTGCAGGTCATTGACTTGACAAAGGCTTCGCCGAAACACGTTGTTCTGTTTTGTGACACAATAAAACGTATTATTGTGCCTGGTCCGTGGTGTGCCACTGCAAATTTATTTGGCGGTTCCCGGATCTTGTTTCCTGTTGGAAAACTCATACATACACATACACACACATATATATGTGTATATATATATATATATATATATATATATATATATAATATATATATATTTATATTATGTATACACGATAGCCAGGACTCACACACTACTCGGACACTTATCTTATACACCCATTCACATACCCACTCACACACTTGTATATCCAGTCACATACTGTAGGAGAGTAGGGTCTGCTTCCTATGGTTACCCCCACTTTTTGCTGTGATTCTCAGGTTTTTCGACTTTAGTCTGGCTGTGGCCCTGCTAATCAGGCCCACAGACTAGCTGTTCTCTCTCTAAATTGATACCATGTACTTTAGGTACATACCAGATTATTACTGGGTCACCCTTGTAGGCCCCTGTATAGTGTACCCTAGGTACCTAGGGCATAGGTGCACCTTAGGCTTACCAGGGGCTGCAGCATGTATTGTACCACCCCTGGTTTGCCTTCCAAACTGACCCCACAGGTCTGTTCACACAGCCTGGATAAGGTGGTGTAATCACCCCTTACTTAGATATAGTATATCTATATCTACCTTATATATAGACACATAGTAACCTATAAGCCACTCCTAAGGCAGGCATTAACAATCCTGGATGGTACATATATATAGAGGTGTCCCCGCAAGGGAAGCGTATTGTAAACTACATACACTTGAGAAATTCAGGACTTACAGACAAATAACAAAGGGTATTTGCGGTATTGTCATTTATTAATCAATACCAATTTGCCAATTAACAATCACATAAAATTACAAGCCCCAAGGTGGGAAGGAAGGAAAGGGGGAAAGGGGTGGTGCTCGAGGGAGTGTAAGGTCAAGAGAAGTAAACACAGTCCCAAATAAATACTAATTACAATGTTGCAAATAAAGTCGTGTCAAATATAATACAAACAGCCAAAATAAAGGCGTATATTGGAAATTAATAACCAATTGACATTCAACGGTCACATACAACATTCAGAATTATCGGGGGCATGTGCTGGAAGTCCAAAAGAAAGAAAAGTCGACGTTTCGACCCCTATCTATAGGCTATGTTAAGTCCTTTGTCGGGGTCTTCATCAGGACATCTACAAGGGGAGGGGTAGCAGTGGGGCAATTCTTTCTGAAACAATTAAAAGACAGGAATTGGCACTGTAGTTCATAATAGGGATTAAATTGATTGTTCTTTAGTGGTAGTATTAAATATCATTAATTACCATGGAGTAAAGGCCCAGCTGGGCTCTAAACCGGGAAACAGGGTCCGCCACGCAAATTGTCGTGGTCGATCTCAGGAGTACAAATTCGTATCTACAGAGGAGACAACACAGAATCAGAACACAGCAAAGGGGTAGGTTCACAGTGCTGTCAGACAGATGTACTGTCATTTACGACTGTCTGCTAGGATAAAGACTTAAAGGGTTAAGACGAGTGGTAGGATATTAGTTAAACCACGGTCTCCATTAATCAAGTTAGATTAAAGGCATGGGTTGTAGGTAAGGAAATTTTTTTTTGATTTCTTCAACGAAGAACATTTGTGATCCCCAGTTACGGTCTCCACAACGGGGACCTTGTTATATTAAGGCAAACAAAACAAAAACCACTTACATGGAAAGGCGTTAAAAAAACGACAACCATGAATTATGTTGCGATCAGTGGGCAGTTGGATTGCGGTATACGTCACTGTGGAATATAATGTAAGATTCAGTGTCGGTAGCGTTCTATGTCCGCACCATTTCAAATGGGCACATTATAAACATACCTCCGTTAGAGCAGTGGGATGTCACAGTTGTGGTGCAATAAAGATCACTGTGAAACATAATATAAAAATCGGTTTCAGTAAAATTGCTATGTCATCACTCTAGCATAACAACCACTATCCTAAATCTAAAACATACCTCCGAGTTAGCAGCGGGAGGTTGAGACAATTGTTTGTAGAAAGTTCGAATGTCGTCAAGTGAAAGCTGTCTTAGGTCCGTAGCTCAGAGCAGGCTCATACATAAGTTACATCAACCTTGATTGGTTTTGAAACCTGCAATCAACAGGAGGATAATCAGGTGAGAGCGGGACCGCTCTGAAATTATCGAAAATATGACAAAAATACCTGTTTACTTACGGATGCCCAGACGGACGAGGCCGTCTACGCCAAACTAGTAGAAGCTCAGCAGGAACCACTATACGGAGTTGGGGGCGGAGTTAGCAGAAGTTGAGACATTGTTCAGGTGTCTGTGAGCCGTAGCGTAGGGCAGGTTTGCACAATCGTTACGACAACCTTGATTAATTTTAATCCTGCAATAGACAGGAGAATAATCAGTGGGGAGCGGGACCTCACTGAGGTTATCGAAAATATGGACAAAGCTATGTGATTACTTACAGAAGCCCGGACGGACAAAGCGTCTACGCCGATCAAGCAGAGACTCCGCAGGACTCGCTACGCGGAGTTCGGGGCGGAGTCGGTAGATGTTAAGGAAACTGAAGAGTTACTACTAGAAACTCCAATGTGCGTGGGACATTTCGGAGATTTTGGTGATTTACGATTACAGTCTCAATTAAATAAATATAGTACATATTCAACTACTATATTTACATAGCTTTGTCCATATTTTCGATAACCTCAGTGAGGTCCCGCTCCCCACTGATTATTCTCCTGTCTATTGCAGGATTAAAATTAATCAAGGTTGTCGTAACGATTGTGCAAACCTGCCCTACGCTACGGCTCACAGACACCTGAACAATATCTCAACTTCTGCTAACTCCGCCCCCAACTCCGTATAGTGGTTCCTGCTGAGCTTCTACTAGTTTGGCGTAGACGGCCTCGTCCGCCTGGGCATCCGTAAGTAAACAGATATTTTTGTCATATTTTCGATAATTTCAGAGCGGTCCCGCTCTCACCTGATTATCCTCCTGTTGATTGCAGGTTTCAAAACCAATCAAGGTTGATGTAACTTATGTATGAGCCTGCTCTAAGCTACGGACCTAAGACCGCTTTCACTTGACGACATTCGAACTTTCTACAAACAATTGTTTCAACCTCCCGCTGCTAACTCGGAGGTATGTTTTAGATTTAGGATAGTGGTTGTTATGCTAGAGTGATGACATAGCAATTTTACTGAAACCGATTTTTATATTATGTTTCATAGTGATCTTCATTGCACCACAACTGTGACATCCCACTGCTCTAACGGAGGTATGTTTATAATGTGCCCATTTGAAATGGTGCTGACATAGAACGCTACAGACACTGAATCTTACATTATATTCCACAGTGACGTATACCGCAATCCAACTGCCCACTGATCGCAACATAATTCATGGTTGTCGTTTTTTAACGCCTTTCCATGTAAGTGGTTTTTGTTAGAAATAAAAAAAAATAAAAAAATCCTTACCTACAACCCATGCCTTTAATCTAACTTGATTAATGGAGACCGTGGTTTAACTAATATCCTACTACTCGTCTTAACCCTTTAAGTCTTTATCCTAGCAGACAGTCGTAAATGACAGTACATCTGTCTGACAGCACTGTGAACCTACCCCTTTGCTGTGTTGGTTTTCTATGTTGTCTCCTCTGTAGATACGAATTTGTACTCCTGAGATCGACCACGACAATTTGCGTGGCGGACCCTGTTTCCCGGTTTAGAGCCCAGCTGGGCCTTTACTCCATGGTAATTAATCATATTTAATACTACCACTAAAGAACAATCAATTTAATCCCTATTATGAACTACAGTGCCAATTCTTGTCTTTTAATTGTTTCAGAAAGAATTGCCCCACTGCTACCCCTCCCCTTGTAGATGTCCTGATGAAAACCCCGACAAAGGACTCAACATAGCCTATAGATAGGGGTCGAAACGTCAACTTTTCTTTCTTTTGGACTTCCGGCACATGCCCCCGATAATTCTGAATGTTGTATGTGACTGTTGAATGTCAATTGGTTATTAATTTCCAATATACGCCTTTATTTTGGCTGTTTGTATTATATTTGACACGACTTTATTTGCAACATTGTAATTAGTATTTATTTGGGACTTTGTTTACTTCTCTTGACCTTACACTCCCTCGAGCACCACCCCTTTCCCCCTTTCTTTCCTTCCTTCCCACCTTGGGGCTTGTAATTTTATGTGATTGTTAATTGGCAAATTGTTTTGGTATTGATTAATAAATGACAATACCGCAAATACCCTTTGTCTGTAAGTCCTGAATTTCTCAAGTGTATGTAGTTTACAATACGCTTCCCTTGCGGGGACACCTCTATATATGTACCATTCAGCGCCCAGGTCCCTGCGACTGCATGGGTTCAAACCCCCCTTTTTGTAACGTTAACAATCCTGGAGGCAGAGTGCTTGGTTTTATGTGAGAGAGTGCCCTAGCATGAGCTGAGCCCCTCTGCAGCTTTTGGAACCATCTCCTTCTAGCTGTTCTACGATAGCCATGCAATATACTCTTAAATGCATTATAATCCTCGCGGTTAATGCTAACTTTGGTTTGGCTTTATCAAAACATGTTGTGTAAGGTGTCATACACTTTGGAATACTCCCCCCCCCCTACCAGTTCTGGCGGCGTGGGTAGCATTCAACCCTTCTAGAGGGAGAAGACATGTAGTTACTTATAAACCCGGTTAAAGTTAAACAGAGCCCCAGCATCACAAAATGGATGCTGCTGCCACAGACACTAGTCTGACCTCCTGCTGCTGAATGAACCTCCGGCAGGGGAAGCCTGGACAATAGGTTTCCTGTCCAGCAGCACCTCCCCAGACAAACTTTAGTGTATTGGGGGCAAGGAGGGCTGCATTCAGCGAATGCTTTCCAGACACTGCCTGGGGCACACAAGGTACTCCATGCATAGCCCGGTTCAAACCAGTTGCTGGGGCACTCCGCCCCAGCTCTTGCGCGAAACTGAACAAAGGGAACGTGGTGTAACCACCCCCTTCCCAGGTCCACCCATAGGAGGGACCTTTCAGGTAGTCCAACCCCTAAACTTAGTATAAGTATAGGAGCTGTGTCCCTAGGACTTTAGATTACCCTGGATGAAACTTTGAGATGTATATCCTGGACCTTCGATGTTCCATTTCGAAGAAGACTGAAGCCATCTCCCTTGTGGTCAAGGAGTGACCACCCTGTTCAAACAGGCACCACAAGCAACTTTGCCGGTCTGCATTGTCAAGGCTCCCGTTCGGAACTCGAAGACTCTGCGACACAGGACACGACTTCCAGACCTCTGACGGTGCTCGACGTTCCCAGCAAAGCTGAGACCCGTGGCGGACATGAGAGACGTGGGACCGGAACTCCTGGACATCCTGCATTTTGCTAACTGCATTGACTCCTGAGGTATCGGGGTACTTGAAGCCCCAGCCCGAGCACTATTTGCAGCAAAGCTCAGGCCTCCATCCTCCACGAGGGTTCCCGTGGGGCCTGCTCTTGCATTTCAGCTCGACGTGTCTTCCCGGTTCCTAGTCCGTTGGCTAGTGAGCCCCCTCAAGACTCCATTTTGAATCTAACTTGCTTTCCTGGTTTCTCCAGGCTTGCTCCAGCTTCCCTACAAAGGAGAAGCGCCACAGACCTTGCTGGTCTGCACCGAAGTCAATCTCGACATCTTCGTGGACTGCGTTTGCCAAGGCTTGTTGGGTCCAATCCAGATACTGACATTACAGTCACCTAGATCCTTCGTGGGACAGCTCGAATCCAGCTCCTGGTCGTCGTCGACACCTCCTGGACCTCATGGCTGAAGAGACAAACTTCACCTTTTCACCTGGAATCACCCGACATCGCCTGGTTCCTTCCAGACTCTGTCCCTTCTGCTTTCAGGTTCTTCAGATCTTCGATCCACCCTTGGATCCACCCGGACACTTTTCCTCTGGTCGCATGCAGCACTTCTTTGCAGCTCTCCATTGAAATCTACGACGAAACCCGACACCAAAAGGCACCTATGCACCCGGCTTCCCTGGGTGAGGTAACACGAGTACTCTGGTGCTCCCGTGGGCCTTGACTCTCGAAGTGTCCTAGTTTAAAGGGGTTTCATCATAGTCCATCCGGAAGTGTCCTTAAATAGTAAATTTGTAACTTGTTTGTTTCCCATTGAAAGTCAATGGTAACTCGCGGCTGTGTTTAGACACTGCACGCGTCTCCCGTGGGCCTCCTACTTTCTAACCTTTGGTTGTTTAGAGTAGCCCCAGTGATGCCCTAGGCCTACTTTATATCTCAGACGTGGTTCTTATACCACTATTTTAGTATATGGTTTGTGAGGTCCCTAGGGCAAAACGTATACTGTGCAACTTATCGTATGCTAATTAAGTAACTTGTATTGTACTTTGACCTCTGACCTCATAAAGAGTGCAGAGGAGTTGTGTTTAGAATAAATACATATATATTTGATATATACCTTATGTGGTGTCCTTTCATTTGGTACTCAAGGGATTACAATTGGTAAAACAACTTGCTGAATGCGCTCTCTGAAATCTTAGCCTGATGACTGCTGGTCCATGCTACCACTAGGATAGCTTTCTATAAGGTTAACTTTACAACCACCATCAATAATGGTCAATTAGAGTGGTGCAAGGTGCCCACTAGAACTAGTGGACATCCTATGCCAGGCTAACTTCTCACACATACCCACTCGGATAGTGATGTACCCACTGTTATACCCATTCAGGTACTCATGCACGCACTTTCAGTCACTTGTACAGACTCGCCCAGACACTCATAAACCAACTTACAGACCCGGTGTGAGACTTTTGCTTCTACTGACATGCTCACTGATGGACAGACCCACTCAGACACGTATGCACCAATTCATAGATCCAGTCACAGGCTCATGTACCCATTCACATAAGCAGTCAGACTCATACACCCACAGACCTATTCAGACACTCCTGCACCCATTCATGCACCCCGGGACTCACTCAGACATTCATGCATTGACTCATAGACCCACTGAGAGACTTAACTTCCACTGATATATTCACTGATAGAGAGATGCATGCCGAGACTTATGCAGCAAGTGACAACTTACTGAAAGACTCATGAGTCTACTCATATTCACTCAGTTTTATATATGCAGACCCACTCAGAGACTTATGTATGCACTCACATAACCGAGTGAATCATTAATATAGACTGTTATGGAGATGTTGAGATACTGATAAATGTTTTATGGAGTTAATTAAATAGTGATTTATCTAGTGTGATGGTTAGAATTGTTAGTAAGATCGTTCTAATTCTTAAATGTGGTGGTGGCTTTTGAATTCCTGCTTTTTCTTTGCATTTTCGCGTTGTGTCCGCGGGGATTGAGTTTACTGAGGTCCTTGCGTTCTCAGGAGTCACTGCAAAAACAGAAAATAGGTTTTAGACATGGTGTTTTTATAGAAACTCTGTAGAAAAACATGATTTTAGAGAATACTGTAGGATACCCCATGTGTGTAAAATAGTGAAGTATGTGGCTATTTGTGTTTTAGACTTTATGGAAAAGGCGCAATCGTAGCGGTTACCGACATCCTGAATAACCGTGAAAATGGAGAATAGGTCTGAAAGATGGTTTTGCAGCGTGAATCTTTCTGGATTCACTATGCTGTGCATATTCCGTGGTCTTGTGGTTGGGTCCGGATTCGTAGTCTTTTCTTAGTTTTTTTTTTTTTGTAGCCCTTGTGGGCGTCGGCGTCACACCTCCTCGGGTGCATTTCCGGTGACGTCGGCATGCTTCCTGCGGAAGCTCCCACTCTTGGGCGCCATCTTCAGATTCTTTTTTCCGCGGTCGGGTCTGGATCGTTCCCGTTGGGCTCCAGACATTTTTGGAGAAAGTACTGAAAAGAGTGGAAGTTGGAGGAGATATTGGAAGAAGAAGACTAAAGAAGACTTCACAAAACATTGACGAAGAGGAAAGAAGGTGAAAACCTCGAACTTCGACGATCGTCGACGCCCACGCGCTCAGGGAGGCCTGAACGCACGAGGATCGTCAACACGCCGTTCAAGTTCTGCCCGAACTGCAGACACAAGTACACACAGAAAGACCAGCACCCGGTTTGCAACCTCTGCCTACCGGTAGAACACAGAAGCGAGGACTGCAACGCCTGCGCCGTCTTCGCCCAGAAGACCCTCCGTGTGAGGAAGAGACAGAGGGTAGCACACGCCGCCCTCGGAGGAAAATCCCCGACACCATCGCTGTACGAGCTGGGGATGTCCTCCGAGGAGGAGGACAACGCTGCCGCCGAAGACGACAGCTACACGGTCGTAGAGACTGATTACAAGAAGACACCTGATAAGGTAGGAGACTCGACGTCCCACAAGAACACAAGAGACTCTGAGTCTCAAACACGAGGCCAAGAGCCCGAAGGCGCCGACACAGCGACATCTGCCGTCCGCGACCACGAGCAGGCCCAGCGGATCCTCGGAGAAGGAGTCCCTGGCGCCGAAGGCTGTTGACCAGCAGAAAGCGTCGAAGATCGTCACCGAAAGGGACCGATCGACGTCGAGGGAGAAGACCCTAAAGCCTCGGCAACGTCCAAGGACCCGAAAGCCAGTTCGACGTCCAAGCCGTCGACGCCGAAAATCTCGACGCCGAAGAGAGGAGCCGAACGTTCCGAAGCCGAAAACGCGGCCGAGGTGGAAAGGAAAAGACGTCGGCTGGAAGCAGAGATGGCAAGCCTCTTGCAGCGGAGAAAGGAGGTCGCCGCCGAGATGAGTGCCTTCACGATTCCACACAAGACCAAGCACGCCGTGCTAGATCTGGTCGAGGAGGAAGAGGAACATGTCGACGACCATGTGCCTAGCGACGAGATGGTCGACAACCGGGAAGCTGAAGAAAATCCCTACGACGATTACAGCTACGACGACGAAGAGGGCAGTAGAGTGGACGCCGAGTCGGTCACCTCTGACCCATGTGAGGAGGATTACCTAGACGTCGACACCGAGAGCCCGGAGGAGGCGGTCGACTCATACCCCTCGAGACCCTCGCCGCCGGACGACATCGGGGCATACAACTCGGTGATACAATCTGCCGCGACTGCATTCAAGTTAAAGCTCGACGAAGAAAAGCAGAAAGCAGACTTCCTGCTAGAGACATTGCTCCCAACGCAAACAAGAAGCCAGTTCCTCCCAATGCTCGAGAGCGTCTTGGTGCAGGGAAAGGAAGCGTTCAAAGAGCCCGCAACATGCAAGGCGGTAACTCCCAGAACAGAGAAAAAATACAAACACTCCTCGAAGGACCCGGCCTACATTCGAGGCGATGTCTCCGCTGACTCCATTATCACGGCCACGGCTAGGAAGAGGGCGAGCGTATCTACTACCTCGGGCCCACCGCCGGATAAGGAGAGCAAGAGGATGGATCTGGTGGGGAGAAGGATCGAGCGAAATGCCGCGACCCACTGGCTCATGGCTAATTCCAACGCCCTGTTAAACAGACACATGTACCAGATCATGGAGGGGCTGGGGCACTTGGTGAAGGACCTACCCCAGGATTCCAGGCAGAAGGCCGAAAAATTGATCGAAGAAGGGAAGAACGCGGCAAATTCTTGCCTTAAGACGGCCTTGGACGGAGCAGACACCGCCAGCAGGCTAATGATGATGGGTGTCACGGAAAGGAGACACGCCTGGCTCAGGATCTCAGGGTTCAAACCCGAGGTACAACACAGTATCCTGAACACACCGTTCAACGGCGAAACGCTTTTCGGAGCAACGGTTGACGAGAAACTATGCCAACTCAAAAAAGATAACGAGACTGCAAGATCCATGGGGGCATTGCAGTTCAGAGGCAACAGAAGAGGCACCCCGGCACGGAGGCCCGGCGGGAGAGGTGGAAACCAGCCTGGTACATCGCACCAGGCCTTCCAGCAGACGCACCAGGCAGACTCGCAGGCTCAGCAAGGTCACCAGAAGCAGTCCTGGTAATACCAACCGAGGGGTCAGTCCTTTCGAGGGAGAAATGGACGTGGCCAGAATAGAAGAGGGGGGCAGCAGCCCACCTCAAAGTGACTTCACACTCCCCCGGGTGCCCGACCACAGAAAAGATCCCAGGGGGCACCACGTACGAAGGGGTCAGGACAATCTAATGACCTACGACCACATGACACCAGTGGGAGGAAGATTAAAGTTCTATCTCCAGGAATGGAGAGAAATAACATCAGACAAATGGATCCTAAACATCATTCAATTCGGATACTGCTTGGAGTTGGAGAGAAAACCAACAAACAGAAAACCAAGGGGGAAGCCACCAGCAAAAGAACAGCTAGCGAGGCTCCAGGAAGAAGTGCAAGAACTTCTACAAAAAAAGGCCATAGAAAGAGTTCCCTTCAGGGAAAGGAACAAGGGAGTATACTCCAACGTACTTCCTAGTACCAAAGGTCGACGACAAAATGAGACACATCCTAGATCTGAGGTTCCTCAACAAATTCATAAGAACACAAAAGTTCAAAATGACCTCCTTGCAGGAGGTGCTGCCGCAGTTGCAGGTCGGAGACTTCATGGTCACGATAGACCTCAAGGACGCCTACTTACACATACCGATGAACGAGAAGCACAAGCATATGCTCAGGTTTGCAATCGGAGGAGGCCACTACCAGTTCACAACGCTGGCCTTCGGACTGAAATCAGCACCGAGGGTATTCACGAAGTGCCTCGCTGCAGTCGCAGCGCACTTACGAAGACAGGGGATACACGTATACCCTTACCTCGACGACTGGCTGGTGAAAGCAAACTCGTACCAGAAGTGCAAGCAGCATGCACATACAGTGACGAGCACACTCATAAACTTGGGGTTCTCCGTCTATTGGAAGAAATCATCAATGGAGCCGGAGCAAGTGAAGATCTTCCTGGGGGCAGAGATCAACACCTTACAGGGCAAAGTGTTCCCCAGCGAGAAGAGAGCAAGGGCACTGGTCAACGAAACTCGCCTATACCGGAAGGGGCAAGCTCGGACAGTGAGGACTGCGAGCAAGATCATGGGGATGATGGCATCATGCATCCACCTAGTGCCGAATGTGCGGCTCCACATGAGACCCATGCAAGAATGGCTGCAGGAACAATGGTCACAGGCTTCGGGCAGTTGGGAGGATCTTGTGGTGGTGACGCACGCAGTGCAGAAGGAGATGGCATGGTGGACCCTGGAGAACTTAACAAGGGGACAGCCTCTTACACTCCCAACTCCGACAGTGACCATCACCACGGACGCATCCCTGAAGGGATGGGGCGCTCACATGGAGGAACTCAAGGTGAGGGGTCTTTGGACGCCAGCAGATGCGACAAAGCACATCAATTACCTAGAACTGAAGACAATCTTCCTGGCACTGAAAGCCTTCCAGATAAGACTGTACAGGCAGAGGGTGTTGCTACAGACAGACAACACCATGGCGATGTTCTACATCAACAAACAGGGTGGAACACAGTCAACAACGCTTTCGACGCTGGTGCAGGAGATATGGAGGTGGGCCATCCCTCTCCAGATAGACCTGCTAGCCATACACCTACCAGGGAAGGAGAACATTCAGGCGGACTGGCTGAGCAGACAGACCTCGGCATCCCACGAGTGGGAGCTCAATGCTCAGGAGACAAGGAGGCTGTTCAACAGGTGGGGAACACCATCAGTGGACCTGTTTGCAACACGCCAGAATGCGAAATGCCGAAACTTGGCATCCAGACAACACGAAGAAGGGTCCCTTGGGAATGCCCTATGGATAGATTGGTCCGGGAAATTTGCATACGCTTTTCCCCCGATACCACTGATACCCAGAGTACTGAGCAAGTGCAGGGCGAGCACCATGACCCTGATACTGGTCGCGCCGTAATGGGCGAGGCAGACATGGTACTCGCAGATCATGGAGATGGCGCAGTGTGCGCCCCACAGATTCAGCAGGAGAAAGGACCTGCTCTCCATGCAGAACGGAGAGGTGCTGCACCCAGAACCAGAGAGCATGAGCCTAGTAGCATGGCTCCTGAGGACATCGAATTCGCACATTTGAAACTGCCAGAGAGCACCCTCAGGGTCCTTCGGGAGGCAAGAAGGCCCAGCACAAGGAAGTGCTATGTCGCAAAGTGGAAAAGGTTCACGATGTGGTGCAGGAGGGAGAGACTTCACAATAAAATGAAGGAAGACTCCACGGTACTGAAGTACCTGACACACTTACTGGACAAAAAGCTCAGCTCGTCCTCCTTGAGAGTTCACCTGGCGGCTATAGTGGCATACACAAGGGGTGAGATGGGCAGAAGCTTCTTCACATCACAAGTTGTAAAGAGGTTCCTGGAAGGAGCAAAAAGGATTGCACCACCCAAGCGGGTGCCACCACCGGCATGGAACTTAAACGTGGTCCTGACGGAACTCATGAAGGAGCCCTTCGAGCCACTTCACAAGGCCTCTTTGAAGATGCTAACTATGAAAACTGCTTTCCTGGTTGCAATTACGTCCTTACGCAGAGTGAGCGAGCTGCAAGCGCTAACGCTACAGGAGCCCTACTTACAAATACACAATGACAGGGTGGTGATGAGGACCGACCCACACTTCATGCCGAAGGTGGTGTCCAGGTTCCACATGAACCAGTCCATAAAGATACCGAGTTTTTTCCAAAAACCAACCACTAGCGCAGAGCGAGCTCCGCATACCCTGGACGCCAGAAGGGCGGTCATGCATTACATCGAAAGGACACAGGAAAACGAAACAGTTCTTTGTGTCGTTCGCCAACAGTTACATGGGCAAAGCAGTCACTAAAACCACTATTGCACGATGGATCGCGCAAACAATCCAACTCTGCCACAAAAGGGCAGGAGAAGAACTGGCAGAGGGGGCACGCGCCCACTCCACTAGGAAAAAGGGGGCTACAATAGCCTTCCTGGCCAATACACCCATACAAGACATATGCCTGGCGGCAACATGGGCTTCGGTGTACACATTCACGAAGCACTATTGCGTGGATGTTCAGATGAACAAGGAAGCACAAGTCGGACAAAGGGTGCTCCAGCATATATTCAGAAACCAGAGCTCATCTTCCACCCAGCCACCACGGAAATGAGAAACCGCTACGAAATCTATGCACAGCATAGTGAATCCAGAAAGATTCACGCTGCAAAACGAATAGTTTCTTACCTGTCGGTGTAGTTTTGCAGCTTGAAGATCTTTCTGGATTCACTAGCGAACCCACCCACCTCCGCCAGAAAGATGAGGCTGGAGAGAGAAGAGGTGGTCAAAAAAAAAAAAAAAAAAAAGGGAGATAGGAGGAGAAGAAGTAACAGAATATAAGGAGAAGTGGTAAAGAAATTATCACCTGAATAGAACATTGCCATTGCTTCGGAAAAGAAGGAAACACGGAAAAAAGAATCAGAAGATGGCGCCCTAGAGTGGGAGCTTCTGCAGGAAGCATGCCGACGTCACCGGAAATGCACCCGAGGAGGTGTGACGCCGTCGCCCACAAGGGCTACAAAAAAAAAAAAAAAAAACAAAGAAAAGACTACGAATCCGGACCCAACCACAAGACCGCGGAATATGCACAGCATAGTGAATCCAGAAAGATCTTCAAGCTGCAAAACTACACCGACAGGTAAGAAACTATTCGTTTTTAAAGAAACTTAGTAGACAAATTAGTTTAAACATGCTTTGAAAGAAGTATGTATATAGTAATGTGTAGTTCAATGTTCAGAATGGATTTTGTGCATATTATTTTTGGATGTGTTGGTGGTCATTGAATGTCTGATTTTGTGTTGTTATTGTTACCTGTCCGTGGGGATCGCGATTACCGACTTCATCGCTATCTCCGCTGTCTTTGTGAAAACATAAAATAGTGTTTGAAGATGATTTTTCTGCAAACTCACTACAAAAATAGAAGTTTGAAAAGTACACTATTGAAGCCCAACTGTTAAATATACTGTAGAATATGTATCTGTGTATGTATATGTATGTAAGTGTGTGTATGTATATGTATGTGTATATATATATGTATATATGTGTGTGTGTGTGTATATATATATATATATATATATATATATATATATATATATATATATATATATATATATTCACAGAAAAAAACATAGGTTATAGTGGATATATAGTTAGGAATTTGCATTTACAAAACCTTGAAAATTCAATGAAAAAACCATTGGTTTTAGGCCATATATAGTTAGGGATTTGCATTTACAAAACCTTATTTTACTCGCATAAAACCATTGAAATTCCATATATAGTTAGATGCGCTAACTATATATCGCGCACCCGCAATCCACTGCTGATGATGTCACATATTACATCATTCATGACATGGTCAGTGACATCACTGATGACATCACTGATCACAACATCCAGTGACTGTATGTTTCTGTAAAGTTAAAATATGTCTTACATATTGAAGAATGAGTGGATGTATAAATGTCTGGATGAAGGATTTAGTAGGTGCATGACTGATTGTATGAGGGAGTGATTAAATGTGTCTCAGTGAGTGCATGGGTTACTGATTAAACTGTATTAATTTGTGCATCATTATATCTGTTGTTCTTTGAAGTGCTGCATGTGTTAATCAGTAGCTATATGAGTAACTATATGGGTTATTGATTGGTTGCCTAAGTATTTCTATGGGAGAGTAAGTGTGTGTGTGGGGGTGGCTGGGAGGTGTGTGACTCTGTGCATAGATGTGTGAGCAGTTGATTCACTAGATGTATGGTTTCAAAAGTGCATGTGGAAACAGCTGTATGGGCGGTTGACTGTGTGCATGAGTGTATTGGTGAGTGAATGGATATCTCAGTGCTACATGTCAAATTAAGTACATATGTAAAACACACTCCATGTGAGAGTTGACATATATAAATAACTGTGCATTACAGCCAGTGAATGTGTGAGTGGCTGTATGGATCATTGTGAACTTTTATTAGGGATTATATAAGAGAGTAAATATGTGTTAGAATATGTTTCAATAAGTAAGGTGTGTATAACTGTATAGTTGAGGAATTGGAGGTGTGATTGATTCTTTGCATGACTGTCTAGGTGTATGAGTAACTCCATGGATGAGTGACAATCTGTGAGTGTCTGTTTTCACTGAGTGTATCTAAGGATATATCAGAGTCTGTAGAGGTTCATCGTATTAACACATGAATGATGTCATCTGTGATGTTGTCAGTGATGTCATTTGAGTTGTCATCAGTGATGTCATTTGAGTTGTCATCAGTGATGTCATCAGTGATGTCACTGACCATGTCATGAATGATGTAATATGTGACATCATCAGCAGTGGATTGCGGGTGCGCGATATATAGTTAGCGCATCTAACTATATATGGAATTTCAATGGTTTTATGCGAGTAAAATAAGGTTTTGTAAATGCAAATCCCTAACTATATATGGCCTAAAACCAATGGTTTTTTCATTGAATTTTCAAGGTTTTGTAAATGCAAATTCCTAACTATATATCCACTATAACCTATGGTTTTTTCTGTGAATTTCATTGGTTTTTTAATAGCAAATATGAAAAGCTTTAAAATGTCAAGTACGTGATAGATAAAAACATTTTCGTATTTATGCACGCTGATGTGCTTTGAACGCTGCACCCCCCCCTCCCTCCCCTCTTTTCTCTTAGTAGTACTCTCTCTTTGCAGATAGTGAACGGTAGTTAACGCAGGCCTTTGCCCCCGTTGTAATCCGTCGTGCCTGCTTGTCTCTCCATTTGATTGATTGTTATCCAAGCATTTACTGTTTTAGAATTGGTTCTCTTTGGATCATTCTCTATTTACAAACAAGCACAAAGTCGCAATACTCTGTTTAGTCTTTGCAGATAGTGAAAAATCGTGTAAAAAAATAAAAGTAATCGAGCAAAATCAGAAGGCCACTAATTGGATCTCTTTTTGACCTCGCTAAAATAGAAATATTAGGAACAACCCTTCATGAGAAATACGAAAATAGTGAGATGAACTGAGCTCCACACCATGAGGGCTGCAAGACAGCTCGACTCCGTCACCCACCCCGCCCAAAATAACGACAAACCCTATGCAAATATTAAAAATATAGACAACACACCAGCAAAGAAACAGGGTAAAACATTTTATTAAATAACTATTTACATAACTATTTTATTTTTTTTATTGCCCGATCCGGCTAGCTCAATCGATCGAGCATGAAACTCATGCACTCTGATAGCAAGCGTTGCTACTGAGGCTATGCAGACCAAAACTGGTTTTCAGTTTGTACATTTTTCTAGATTTTTCAATCCAAGGTTGGTTGACTTTGTAGAACGATGGCTTCAGATTTTCAACATACGGTGTGGTGGCGCGAACTGGGAGGGGGCGCTTCGCTCCTGCCCCCTCCCCAAGTAAGATTTTCATACGTGAAAGTACGTTAATGGTTTTGGTCCCTGAGTTGCTTCAATGTCACTGCCATTCTCAAATGGCATAAGTTCTGGATGTTGGGTGCCATAGTTAAGAGTTCTGAGCAGCGCTTGTAACACTGTCTGAAGCTTATTTCCACCTACTGCAGCTTCACTATTCTCAAAGTAAATGAGTGTCGTTTGTGGACCTGACTGCATTAGAAAACAATGTGATATGTTACCTTCCTAAACAGCTTGACGGAGGCCCCTGAGGGGCGGTGTGATGGCCATGGACTCGGAGAAGACGCTTGGCTCCGACACCCTCCCCAAGTCTTATAGCACTGGTGTAGCCTGAGATCGCCCCCGACATAGGCGGCCGGCTCCCGGGGTCCGGCGGAACTTTTTGCCTTTTGATGACTCTTCAATTCTGGACCTTGTCCCACAATCCGTTTGACCTGAAGACGCGCTGTAGTGGGGCGCCCCTTTACCGTTTCAGTTGCCATTCCGCCCGCTTTTGCTACACTGTGCCTCTTCCGCCATTCAGCTGTTTACCGCCCGCTCTTGCGACTACAGCGTCTCGCTCATCATGTAGTTGAGTTGCTCCCGCTCTTGCGGTGCAGCGATAGGCGGCTGCCACAGGACTCTCAAAATGGCGGCCGGCTCTTCGGTTTTGGGCCTGGTCCACTAAAATGGCCCTGGGACACCTTTGAACTCGGACGCTTCCCTGATAGGGCTTGGGTCCCATTCTCGAAAGCGTCCCCTCAGCCGTGAAGATTCTACAAAAGTCTTGGGGGCCTCCGACTCCCGCAGGCTTCTGGTGGGGAGCGGCTGCCATGATTGCTCGTGGAATGGCCACGACGGAGCTACGAGATGGTAGTGCTCTCATGCTGACGCCAGCTTTAGTCTGAAACATCCAGAAACACTGTAGACTACCAATTCGATCAGTTCCGGTAGCGCCCCAACATGACCCGGAAGAGAAGAACTTGCCCTCCCCTCTTTGACTGATGGTTCTTGTTGCCTGTCCCCTCTGTTGTCATTTAACAGAACTTTTTGGACTGCTGAAAGGGGTTGTGTTCCGAACGCTGGTTGGTGGAGACATTTTGACTATATTCTTGACCTACGTTGTCGCGTAATGCGTTATGACACGCCGCGTTAGCGCACCCGGAAGTGATCCGAGGCGCGGCGCGCAGCGCGTAACGTAAGCATAACAGGTCATGTGACTTGTTAATAAAACTTTTCATTGGTTCATTTTACTTTTGTTATTTTAATGATGAAAAGCTTGGTCATATGACCTAAAAATTACGCTTTTTATTGTTTTCGAACATTATTTTTTTTTAAACATATGTTATAATATTCCAGGCTAATGTACTTTCCCGGAAAATTTACAACTGTCCTGCAAGTAAAATATATTCCTTTTTTGAGAAAAAGGGCGTTTCTTCCTTCCATGACGGAGCCGTTGAGTAAAAGAGATTCGGCCTGCTGTCTTAGTCGCCGATACGCCTGATTATCAGATTCTAATCGATCACTTTATGTTGCAGAAATGAAAAACACAACTGCCCTTGACCATTTATCTTTACTGCGTTCTACATATTATACCTTTTATCCGTCATGTAATTGGACTGCTTTATTTCACTTGCCTTTTACTGATTCGAAAACAGTGACTAAAAGTAAAAACTTTACCAATGTAAATACTACTACCGTGTTTTGTTTTAAAAACCTTTATTGTGAAAATGTCAGTATACAAATACGGGCCTATAACCACGTGGGCCGGCCACGGAGCAAACTGAAATCGTATATGATGAGGAGACATTTACACTGTAGAGGAACGTAACGAGCGGGCCATTAGGTTGCAAGAACAAAGGTGTCTAACAGTTGCGGAATCGGTGGACGTACATTTTGTAATTAAAATACGACCGGGCCACTTACAATAACATTTTCTAGATATACATTTGCGGGCAAGGAGTTACGAGTCCCATTTATACCGGCGCCATTTTGGGCGAGGCCGGGCAGGTCCAAGATATAGTCAAAATGTCTCCACCAACCATCGGCCAGACCAGAACCCCTTTCGGCCCTTTATGCTACAAGATGGTGTCTTCCATTCAGAAAATATTGTTGGCAGCATTTTGAAAGGAAACAGAAACAGCCGTTCTCCTAGTGAGTTTCACATTGTTACATTTAGGAAGAATGTTGAAGAGTAGTATGTGGAAAATCTGAAGCCATTTTTCTACAAACTGTCAATCAGACTTGGATGGAAAAAAAATCCTGAAGAATGTACAAACTGAAAACCAATTTTTGTCTGTATAGCATCAACAGCAACGCTTGAGTCAGCTTTGTGTCAAGCCGCCATTTTCATTCAATCAATAGCGTCCCCCTGCACACATTCAGGGACCTGGTCGTGTCTTCAGATGAAATGGATTGTAGGAAAAGAAGCAGAAAGGAAAAGGAAAAAAGTTCCGCCGGACCTCGGGAGCCGGCCGCCTATGTCATGTGCGACCTTTGGCCACACCGGGGCAATAGTGAAGCTGCAGCAGGTGCAAATAAGCTTCAGACAGTCTTACAAGCACTGCTCAGAACTCTCAACTGAGGCACTCAACGTCCAGGACTTGCCATTCGGATCTTGGCGCCTTGTGCTGGTTCCGACCTATTCACACATCGGTCCACTACTGACATCACCTCATAAGCCAACGGGGCACCCCACGCCGACTTTCGGCGCAGCATTGTAGGATGGCCACACCAGTGCGGCAACTTGCTGGACACAACCTCGGTGCCATCCGGATCTCGGCGCGTTCGAGTCACTGTGCCGGAAGAGTGACCGGAACTCAGCTGAACACGCCGTCTTTCGGCGCAGCATTGTAGGATGGCCACACCAGTGCGGCAATTTGCTGGACACCACCTCGGTGCCATCCGGATCTCGGCGCGTTCGAGTCACTGTACCGCAAGAGTGACCGCAACTGAGCTGGACACGCCGTCTTTCGGCGCAGCATTGTAGGATGGCCACACCAGTGCGGCAATTTGCTGGACACCACCTCGGTGCCATCCGGATCTCGACGCGTTGTGCTGCCTTCGGCCTATTCGCACATCGGTCCGCTACTGACTCCGCCTCACGTGCCAACGGATTTTCTACGCTTTTTGTAGCCCTATGCCGCATAACAGGTCATGTGACTTGTTTATAAAACTTTTCATTGGATCATTTTACTTTTGGTTTCCTAAAGATGGAAGGCTTGGTCATATGACCTAAAAATAACACTTTTCATTGGTTTAGAACATTTTTTTTTCCCAAACGATGAAAGCCCCACCTTGTTTCTGGATCATTCAGACTGAAGCTGGCGTCAGCATGAGAGCACCACCATCTCGTGGCTCCGTCGTGGTCATTCCGCGAGCAATCATGGCAGCCGCTCCCCACCGGAAGCCTGCGGGAGTCGGGGGCCCCCAAGACTTTTGTAGAATCTTCACGGCTGAGGGGACGCTTTTCGAGAATGGAGCCCAAGCCCTAGCAGGCAAGCGTCCGAGTTCCAAGGTGTCCCAGGGCCATTTCAGTGGACCAGGCCCAAAACCGAAGAGCCGTCCGCCATTTTAAGAGTCATGTGTCAGGCGCCTATCGCTGCACTGCAAGAGTGGGAGCAACTCAACAACATGGTGAGCGAGACGCTGTAGCCGCAAGAGCGGGCGCAACTCAGCTGGATGGCCGCCACCTTTATCACTAATGACATGCAAAGTGGGCGTGCCAAGATTTTAGCGACTGGAAACAGTCCCTAACCATCGTTATCTCCTATTACCAACTTTTGGAGATATTCGCGCTAAGCGCGAATATCTCCATAACCTAACACCTGCCCTGAGCAGTTTTAGCCATGTTATCCAATGGGAAGTGGATAACATGGCTAAGAGCATTTGCTGGATAATGCATGAATATCGCTGACTTTTCAACGATATTCATGCATTGCGACCGTTTTTTATCGCATTTGCGATAAACCTTGCTAATAGCAAGGTTTATGTGCGATAAAATTCGCCGATGTGCGGCGATAATTTTTGTCTCTAAACAAGTTAGAGACAAAAATTAGCGCTAGTTGTTGGTAATATGCCCCCGGGTTTTTGCTTGTAGGAATCGGGAGGCGGGAGACTAGCACTGAAATCAGTAGTCTCACGCCTGAATCGGGAGGGTTGGCATGTCTGGATACTCTACAGCTGGGGCCATAAACTACATCCGCAGGGCTAGGTGATAGCCTAGGTCCGGCCTGGACAATCGGACACAGAGGAAGAGGAGTGTCAGAGGGTGCGGTAGTGAATAGGGTGAAAGGGAGGTGTCGGGCGGGCACAGGGTGTGATTCTCAGAGAAGAGCAGCGCAGATGGGGGGGAAGTATATGGCCCATGCATGAGAGAAAGAGCGGGGGTGACCAGTGCGTGGGGGAGATGCTTGCGAGGGTGGGGAGCCATGCTGAGGATCGGCGGCGTGCAGAGAGTGGCCCTGGTCAAGGCATCTAAAATGGCTGCCGTGCACGACAAAATTGTGGCATTGGACAAAAACGCAAGATGGCGCAGACCATGTTTATCAATAAGGATTCATTTATAACAAAATATTTACTCGCAGTGACAAAATGGTGGTCAACACTTCCTGATTTCCATCGAATCGAACGTTAACAAACGTCACGCAGCAAAAAAAAAAAAAAAAGCTCACGCACAGAGCAGTTTTTAGCCATGTTATCCAATGGAAGGTGGATAACATGGCTAAGAGCATTTGCTGGATAATGCATGAATATCGCTGACTTTTCAGCGATATTCATGCATTGTGGCCGATGTGCGGCGATAATTTTTGTCTCTAAACAATTAAAACGAAGCACAAAATGGCGAATTCCCGTTTCGCTACCAGTTTGCGGCCCAGTTCGCGGCCCGTGAAGCGCTTCTACCGTGAAAAATCATTTTTTTTTATTTTCCCCACGGGACCCTTTAATAACCCCAACAACATTCCTAGGGGGTCAAGAGGGGTATACCTTGCCCCCTTTCAATAAATTCCCCCTTCGTTTTTCACCTCTTCTTCTCTCTCGATCCTACCGAGAGATAAAATGGCGGCCGCTCCGGACTGTTTAGAATGTTGACAGACACCGGAGAGCCAATCAGCTTTCTGCGCGCAAAGTTCAGTTTCGCGAAAAGTAAGCGGACCGGATCGCTGCCCGGAGCGCTGTTACAGATATATATCTTGTTTTGAACGTTAATTTCTCAAAAACTACTGGAGCACATATATTGAGACCTAGCAAAGGCACATCGGGCTAACAGTCCCTACAATTTTGCCAAGTTTCGTGCAAATCCATTCAGCCGTTCGAGCTAAAAGTGAGTCCAACCGCCCAATGGAAATTAACATGGGAAAAACGCGTTTTGGGACCCCCCCCCTCGACAAAACCCCCCCAAATTTTCAAGGGCTGCTCAGAAACAAAATGTGCCATTTTCCTGAAAATTTCAGCCGATTCCGTCCACAAACGCCAAAGTTATTAGACCTAGAATTTTCAAAAGTTCCATAGAGAAAAAATCCTAACTATATATACCTACTGGCTATCGCCAGTAGGTAATATATATGTATATGTGTGTGTGTGTATATATATATATATATATGTGTGTATATATATAACAGCTCCTGGAAACCTCCCACCTCGGAAGGAAGAAAAGGCAGCACTCCCGGGGTGATTCAAAACTGCTTTTTTAATCAACGATAAGACAAACTCGTTTCGGAGAAACCTCCTTCGTCGGTGTCAAAGCGGCAAATAATTGCGGCACCATTTTAAAACACATCATTGTATGCTACTTTGAGATGGAGAGGGGACTGGCGCGCCAAAGCCTTAGTGCCCGCCATTTTGAAAGTGTTTCATACTAGTTGTAAATACATTTCTTTCATTAAATGTTTACCGTTTGCCAAGCCTGATTTTACAATTCGCCCTTTATGGACGCACTATTGCATAAATTTAATGGCATGAGCAAAGCAAATGCAATTTAGCCGTGGATCGGCATCTGGCAACCATTCATAGGATGCTAACACTCATTTCTCACAATTTTTGAGCAGGGCATCTAGGAACCCCATAGAATATCTTTCGACACTGATTCTAACCTACCTTTGCTACTTCTCAGTTAGCCTCTGTATCTTGTGTACATATTGAGAGAATTTGAAGTTGATATGGGATATGGAAAAAAGAGTGTATGTTAAACCCAATACAAGCCGATTCACGGCAAATATATGTTTTTTTTAGGTTCATTATTTTAAATGACATTAAGAATGGAAACTGTCGACTGCTTGCATGTTAAGCAATGAGTGTGGTTTGGCTTAGAAGTAAATAACTGAAAAATATTTTTGCCTGCAACTCTCTGGGTGTTAACCATAGATACACTATTTCACATCTGAATCATTGAATGTTTTGCTGACTTTTAATGGGATAATACGTGATCAGTTGCCAGATGCCGATCCTAAACGGAGGCCAGCCATTGGAGGAGAGGGGCGTCACTCCGTTCAAGCCCCGTCTTTTTGGGATTGAGGGGTGTGTTTTTTCGTTTCTTTCTATTTACTTTCTCTCCGCTTCCCATTGGCTGGAATTTAACATTCCAGCCAATGGGAAGAGGAGAGAACGAAAACACGCCCCTCAATCCCAAAAATGATGCTGGTTTCTCTGAGGCATTCCTGCTACGCCTCGGAGAAACATGGTGGCGACTCTCCTCAGAGAGTCAGAAACCTTTACAAAGACATCGGAGGAGGTGGCATCTCACTGGGCTTCGGGACTAGAATGTATCGCTCCATCTTCACCGCTGATAAGAAGAAAAGCAGGCCGGTGCGTAAGACGGCCTGGGGCGCGTGACCCTCGCAGGAACTTTAGCCCGAACACACCAGAGCTGCCTGGGAGATCGAGGCTTCGGTGGTTTGGTAGAAGAAAGTCTGTTGAGGGGGGGGTGAATGGGCCCCAGTTCTGAGCAGCGCTGCCGGCGACCTCTTCGGTCCCCGGAGCAGCCAGGTTCTTGTGAGGAGGAAGAGGATGGTGTGAGGGGACCCGGCGCCCGGAGAGAAGTGTGAAGGGAAGGAACCGAGGGTGAGTGCAGGGCTCTCCATGGAAAGCGATGGAGGGGCGAGTGGCTCTCGGGGTGCGGGAGCAATACTGGGCGAATGCAGACAGAAAGGTGTGTGGGGGCTCTGAAAGGGTAAGAGGCTGGCGCCATACTGCTCCGGGTCTGCAGAGCCGAACTATATGAAATGCATTGAACAGTTCTTTGAGGAGTTGCTCAGTGCGGGTACGCGAGGCATCTTGGGGGTGTTTTTTGGGAGTTTGTATTCTGCGGAGGCTGCCTGAGGGGGTCTCCAGCGTCCTGGTGTCACGATTGCCGCTTCAGCTCCTCCCCGTCCAGCAGCGAGTTAACAAGCACCATTGATGCTACCTGATTCTGTGGAGACTGCATTGGACCGGAGTCCTGTGATGCAGAGCGGCTCACCGTGTACAGGAGTGACCGGTTGTGGCCGTCATCCGGGACCTGTGTCTGTTCCCCAGCCTGGCCTCACCAGGGTGGATTAGCTAAACAACAGCAGGCGCCTCGCTCCCTGACCAGAGCTGCCTCCAGGCGCCTCTTGCCGCTGCTGCCACTGCCAGCGCCCTGCGCTGTCCGTATTCGGTCCAGAGTCTAAGTTGACGTGATGGCTTCTGGTGTGCACTCACTCTCCAAGAGGTCCGCGGCCAGGTCCTGTGCAGCGGCCGATCCTTCCGGCGAGCCCTCCGAGGCCCCTTCGGTGTCCTGCTCAGGCTAGAGCGAACGGTGACCGCGAGCTCCCCTCCCCCCCTCGGTCACGCGGGAGGGGCTGTGTTGTTGTGGAGGAAGGCGGGCCACACATTCAAAGTCTAATGCAGTTACATTATTGAAAGGAAGGGCTTGCCTGCGCATGTTGACTCCGACCATAATTTTTGCAAAAAGGAATTAAAAAAAATAATACTCAATATCCATGCAATTAGTAGCCGTTTGATGTGTAAGCCTGGTAGGTAACATGCATATTTAATGTCAACACCATCTGTGGGGGCCTCCATTTTTCATTCCACTCGCGGTGTCATTTTTGACGTTCAGACAATGCCGCGCGGAATGCAGAGCACACAGGGAAGGAACTAATCAGCTAACGAGGAACTAATCGGCTAATGAAGACCGAATGCATTTGTGGACTGAAAGTGAACATATGCATGACCTAAATGTCCTTTCTCTCAGATGGTCTTTCATGCAGGTGGACACGGAATATTCATCTAAAATTGGTTGATGTATTTATTGTTGGGTTGTAAACGCTTTCTCATGCCCAGTTGCAAAGTGCACCTTCATGGAGTAACTTTTTGTTTCTTTATGTTGCTGTGCTTGCTCTCCTGCCCCCCTGGCTGTGCTTACTCTCCTGCCCCCTGGCTGTGCTTACTCTCCTGCCCCCCTGGCTGTGCTTGCTCTCCTGCCCCCCTGGCTGTGCTTGCTCTCCTGCCCCCCTGGCTGTGCTTGCTCTCCTGCCCCCCTGGCTGTGCTTGCTCTCCTGCCCCCCTGGCTGTGCTTGCTCTCCTGCCCCCCTGGCTGTGCTTGCTCTCCTGCCCCCCTGGCTGTGCTTGCTCTCCTGCCCCCCTGGCTGTGCTTGCTCTCCTGCCCCCTGGCTGTGCTTGCTCTCTTGCCCCCTGGCTGTGCTTGCTCTCCTGCCCCCTGTATTGCGCGGTCTCTGTAGGATTGGGGATCTTAATGTCGCATGTGAATTAGGCGCGGAAGGGCACAGAAGTTTTGCAGTCTAGGAGAGCGCCACCTTCCCGGGTATTGTTTACTAATTGTTCGGGGGGTTCAAGGCCAACTTAACCTCATCCATGCGGTGCCGATTTACCCCGGTGCTGGGCCCTAATGTAAATGGGTGTGGTCATGACGGAACGGTTCCGTCATCAGCACAGCTCGACCGATGCTCATGACTGAACCGTTCTGTCATGAGCATCGAAAGGGTTAAGTCCAGGGATCGCCATACTCCGGGTCTTGATTTAGATATGCAGGGTAGGGTCTAGGTAGTCCCTGAAGCCTCGGTGGTCCTAGGCAGTGCCTTATTTGTTCTGTAATCACAAGGGCAGTACTTATGGAGTTATAAATTGATACACTCTTAGAACTTTTGCAGTTGTACAATTACCCAGGCTTCATTTGTCTAACAGTTAGTTAGATTATGTTTTGTAGGTGCACTCTAAATAATGTTGTCTTTAAAATCTCCTATAAACAGATGATTATCACAATAAATAATAGACAAGTGTTGTCAGAAAAAGAAACATACACTCCGTTTTTTTTTTTAAAGTAACCTTTATTAAAACCGAAATAAGTAGAAATGTAACTTTAATAGAACAGTATAATAAAAAAAACGTGGGTTGGACTCTAGTGGAAGTAGCGAAGGAAACCTGCAAGACAAAAATTAAACATAAGTATGGGTGCTGTGTAGAAGAGGTAAAGAAAGCTAGTTCGAATGAAAGGACCATAGTGAAAATGGAAGGGAGGGAGAGTGGGTGGAAGGGAGAAGGGGAGGGAGAGTCAAAAGAAGAGAGAGAGGAGGAGACAGAGCGTCAGCCTATTGCACTCTGTCCTTAGTGTTTACCCTCAGTCACCCATTTGTCTAGGACGCTGGGGTCTGCGAGAGAGTGTGGTTTAGGAAGTCCTTAAAATTAAATACATGAAGCCAGAGATATGGGCCATATTATGAAGGAAGGGCAATAACATTATGGCTGCTTTAGCGCCAAAAACTGCCGGTAAAGCGGCGATAAGGGGTTGATAATATGCCCTTGTGAGTTCCCTTACAAGCTCAGGTTTTGGTGTGAACCTGGGCTTCTATGGGAATTCATAAGGGCATATTATCAACCCCTTATCGTCGCTGTAGTGGCAGTTTCCTGTCACTAAAGTGGTGATAATGTTATCGCCCTTCTTTGATAATATAGTCCTACATTATTAGCTACGGGAAAATCGCTTGCATGCACCTTTGCACCCAGGTGCTGCACCCCAACCCGTTCCACCCCGCACTGTGTTCAATTGTAGGTCTTGCACACAGAGGCTTCACTGCTCACTTGCGATCACTGGTGTGTCCCACGACGTGGTGGTGCAAGCTCTTAGTTTGGGTACGTTTGTATGGTAGACCAGGTCTCCAAAATGGAACTGTGTCTTGATATTGCCATGGAAGGTGTTAGAATGCTCAGGGCATCATTGCGGGGAGAGCTCCCGCTCAGCCCGTCTTGAGCCAATCTATGGAATTTCTGTAAAGGGAGAAATAATTTAATAGTGGAAACGTCTGGAGGTAAATGAAGGTTTAATTCAAGCTTGATAGAAAATTTGAGTGCATCCTTCGTTTTTGAAGTACGATCAACCAACTGTTAGTGGTAATCGTGGTTCAAAGAGGAGTTGGAGTGCACGAGAATACACAAGGTTAAATAATATGTTCTGGCAAGGTTCACATACAAAGTAATAGTGCCCATGTTAGAAGCATAATGTTCGCGTGTAATGCAGTGACGGGAGCCTGTGCGCATGTACACTTAGTAAGGAGCTCACTACAGTGCCCTAAAAGCCACGCCACGTGTCTGAAGGGCTGCGCTGTAAGCTGGCTCAGGTCTACAGTATGGTCCAGCAGGTCCTCAAAATTAGACCGATGTGACTGAATGTGGTCAGAGATCACATCATTATGGACGGCAACACCGCTTTTTCGCACTTGCGCACTCAGGTTGATGCACCCCACCCCTCCTGCAGAACCGCCCTCAACGGGTGTCTGTAGGTCAGTGCTGCACATAGGCTTATGGGACAGCTGGTCTTTAGAATGAGACATAGATGTGACTGAATGAGGGCAAAGATCACATCATAACACATGGCATATCGCTTATTCGCACGTGCGCAGTCTGGCTGATGCATCCCACCCCTCTCGCAGCACAGCGCTGAAGAGGTGTCTGTAAGTCGGCGCTGCTTGCTGGCTCAGGCCTACAGTAGAGTTCTGCTGGTCTTTAAAATGAGACGGAGATGAGACTGAATGAGGTCAGAGATCACATCATTACGCACATCAATATCGTTTGTTCACACCTGCGCAGCTAGACCGGTGCACCCCACCCCTCTCGCCGCACCATGCTCAATTCGAGGCCCTGTGCACTTAGGCCGCTCTGCTTACCTGCTGTTATTGTTGTGTGAGAAAACACTACAGGCAGCAGTGCTCACAATTCAAGTGGAGTGTTGATTGTAGGAGAGTGTACACCTTATTTATCCCTTTTGATGACGACGGAGAGTAGAGCTCACAACTTACAGCCAGTGTTATCCCTGTTCTTGATAATATGGCCCTATAACTTAAGAAAGAATGAGAGAGAGAGGAAGAGACCGAGAGGGAGAAAGTGTGAGAGAGAGAAAGGAAGAGATGAAGAGGGAGTGTTGGCACTGGAGAAAATCTTTGCAGCTCACCTTTCTGCCACCGGTGTGTCTGCAACCACGTGCCGGGACCTAGTGCACCCTCAAGTTTAGTGATCTGAAAGATAGTATAGAATTAGTCATTGCAGAGTGCATAGAACTGCCCATGCATAATTCTCTGTTTTGCCTCTGCGCACCCAGGCTGCTGCACCCTATCAACTCCCATTGCAAGGAGGTGTCTGTGCGCTTTTTTGCTCCCAGGCTGCTGTACCCCATCCACTGCCCAGCGGTGACTTCCCATTCCTACGCACCCAGACTGTTGCACCCCATCCACTCCCACTGCCCGGGGGTGACTGCCCGTTCCTGCACACCCAGGTTGCTGTACCCCATCCACTCCCACTGCCTAGAGGTGTTTGGCCGCTCCTGTGCACTCAGCCTGCTGCACACTACCTACTCTCGCCGCCCAGAGGTGACTTCTCGCTGCTGCGGAAAGAAGCTTCTCTGCTCACCTTCTGCCACAGATGTATGTTAATTGAGGGTCCACCACATGCTAAAGCAACCTTCTCAGGCATTGTCAGGATGGCCACGCATCATCGCAGGTGCTACAGGCGTTGAGCTCTGGTGGTGGTGGGGGGGGACGCCAATTTGTGAAACACAGCCGGTTAGATAAAAAGAAAGATAAGATTGTGCGTCATGCGTCCATCAAAGGAGAGAGGAAGAGAGAGAGAGTGAGAGTGACACTGAAGAAAATCTTCGTAGCTCACCTTTCTGTCACCTGTGTGTCTTCTACCACGTGCAGGGACATAGTGCACCCTCAAGCTCCACATCTGAAAGATAGTAGAGAATTAGTAATTGTTGGAAAGTCCAGTATGCAGGAATGAAAAGACAGAGAAGGTAATTCTCTTGATGTGGATTGATGCTCAGAACAAGTCTTGTATACAGCAAGTATAAAGCAAGAATGACTGAACCCCCTTTAATTTCTACCTCCCAACCTTCTCACATTTAAAAGATAACATTCCAAAAGCGATGCGAGGCAGCCAAAAGCTGTGAGAGGAATGTCACGCTTGTGCCTGCATGCTACACACCATACCTCCTTTAAAAAAAAAAACAGAGAAAGGAAAGGTTGTGAAAATAAGATGGTAAATTTAAGGGTACAAAGTATGAAAAAATAAATACTCAACTACTTTGCTACAGATGTGGGAGCGACGAACATTTGGCCGACTCTAAAAACAGTCCTGCTATTGGAAAAAAAAATCAAAATGCAATAAGACAGAGTAATGGCAGGATATATAAGACTGCGTACGCCTAAATCGCTGCATTGCCTTCCAGTATCCAGGCTGCTGCACCCCATCCACTCCTGCCTGCCAGAGGTATCTGCCCGCCACTGTGCACCCATGCCTCACTGCTCACCTTTTCGTGGACAGGGTACCCTCAACATCATGCAGCCCCGCTCTGCAAGCCAGAAGTCTCACATTTGGTGCGGAGTCTTGATATTGCAATGGCAAAGGACCTACGCGTGCACCCATCATCATTGCAGGTTGCTCACCCGCTCAGTCCTTGCAGTGCCACTAACTCAGTGACCCGTGAGGCCACACACATGGCGGTAGGCCTCCCTTTTGCATGGCTCAGGCTTACACTGCGGTCGAGCAGGGCACACAATAGATGAGGTGTAAGGACCACCGGGACGGACCATCACCGCAGGCTGCACACCCACTCAGCACTTACAATGCCCCTACCTCAGTGGACCGAAATTCACCGTTCTGTGGCTGTGTGCCTGTGCCAGCCGCAGTGCAGCCGCTGCAAGCAACTCTAAAATGGCGTGGAGCACGTGTGCCTGGTATTTTTTATTGGCAGGGTCACGTGTCCTGTGACGCCTGTGCTGGATGGGTGTGGTGTGGGTGTATACCAGCCGTGAGGGAGTGACTGTGGCATACTGACAACTAGACCTGTGACCAGCAGATCACTACAATGAAAATCTAGGCCATGCAGCATTGTTTTCCTTTCCTGTAGCAAGCGGAGTGGGCTGGCGTGGCGTATGCCAGTACTGCGAGAGGGTGTGAAGAATGACTCCGGAGCTGTGGGCGTGACTTCGTCGTGAGGTATATGAGGAATCAACTGATGCGAGTGTCTGTGTTGTAGTGCTGCCGTCACCCGGGTAGCAAACACAAATGTGTCATTCTGTGAGTGAAGTCCCACAACATGGAAGGTACGGAGAATCACTAATCCTACATTCATCCATAGTTCCACACATGAAAGATGGTGGACACGACGCATTTCTGTGGATATGAATGTTTATTGCACATTCACTGGAGTGTTGTAGCTGTAGCAATACAGGGCCATGGAAAGTTCAGGTTGCTGTTTTTGGCACATGGAAGGCAGCTAATTAGAGTGAAGCTCGTGGTCGGAGTTAAGCTGCGCCAACATATGTACTTATCAATCAATCAATCAGAACATTTATATAGCGCACTACTCACCCAGAGGGTCTCAAGGCACTAGGGGAGGGGGGTCCGCTACTGCTCGAACAGCCAGGTCTTGAGTTGCTTCCTGAAGGCGAGGTGGTCCTGGGTCAGGCGGAGGTGGGTCGGGAGGGAGTTCCATGTCTTGGCGGCGAGGTAGGAGAAGGACCGTCCCCCTGTGGTGGCTCTTCGGATACGGGGGACGGCGGCGAGGGCGTGGCCGGTCGATCGAAGCTGGCGTTTGGGAGCGTAGAAGTTGAGGCGGCTGTTGAGGTATCCTGGGCCTTGGTTGTGTAGGGCTTTGTGTGCGTGGGTGAGGAGTCGGAAGGTGATTCTCTTGTTGACCGGGAGTCAGTGCAGGTCTCTCAGGTGTCCGGAGATGTGGCTGCGACGGGGGATGTCCAGGATGAGTCGTGCTGAAGCGTTCTGGATCCGCTGGAGTCTCTTCTGGAGTTTGGCGGTGGTTCCGGCGTAGAGGGAGTTGCCGTAGTCCGGACGGCTGGTGACGAGGGCCTGGGTGACCGTCTTCCTGGTCTCGGTGGGGATCCACCGGAAGATCTTACGTAGCATGCGCAGGATGTTGAAGCACGACGAGGAGACGGCGTTGACTTGTCTGGTCATGGAGAGGGAGGAGTCCAGGATGAAGCCCAGGTTGCGTGCGTGGTCTGTCGGTTTGGGTGCACTGCCTAGGGCAGGGGGCCACCAGGAGTCGTCCCAGGCGGAGGGTGAGGATCCCAGGATGAGGACTTCCGTCTTGTCCGAGTTCAGTTTCAGGCGGCTGTTCTTCATCCATTCGGCTACCTCTTTCATCCCTTCGTGAAGATTGGCTCTGGCGGTGGCGGGGTCGTTGGTGAGACTGCCAAACTTGGTACTGGAAACCAGGGTTCGAGCCTTGGGGTCGCGTCCACATCCTGTGATTGTGGGCAAATCACATAATCTCCGCGTGCCTGAATGTGTAAATACGGTGCTCATGTAATGCGCTCAAATACTTTCCAGTCCAGTTTGCGCTATATAAATCTGCAACAAAAAAATTCTGGCAGTCCCCACTCACTTATAAATTTACTATACATTTTGCTTGCAGTACTCTAATGATCCAGTCTCTATGGTCGTACTTGTAGAATAACCGAGAGAAAGTTACATAACCAAAGTTTTTCCTACTTCCAGAGGTAACATGGTTGCATACGCTGTCTAGAGCACAATGTAATGTGGTAAGCCCAGGGGCAGCATCTTGCAAACATAGTGAACACACGGACACAGATAGTTGAACTGGGTACGGGCACGTGTGCTCGACTCCTTTTTATTACCAGGGTCACATGTCCAGTGACGTCTGTGCTGGGTGCATGTGGGGTGAGTGTAAGCCAGCCCTCCGAGAATCGTTGGTGCTGGTAACAAGTTCAACAGTAATCATCGGCTCATACACAGAGATTCAATCATAAAGGGTCTATGACTTGTACTGCAGTAAGGTAGGGGCACTACATGTGAAATAATACACAAAAGATTCTATCGTAAATGGTCCATGACTTGTGGTGCACTTAGGTAGGGGCAGCAGAGGTAGGGGCATCAGACGCATTCACTGTGTGCGGAGCCAGCGATGATACGTGGTCCGGGTGGGCCGCACTGGGAGCAATGTCTGTTGCTTACTTTACTGCGTCATCCGAAATTGTGACTCAAACAAGAGAGAGAATCTGTATGGAATATATCGTCGAAACTTGTAGGTTTTAGGGGCGTTATAGTTCAAATTGTGAGCTATGCTGTCTGCAATGTAGACTGCCATTTGGACTTGCAAGATGAATTTGGTTATGTACTAAAGCTATAACTGATCTAAAACAAGTTCTTGAAGCAAGGATACTAAAAGGATATTGTGTAGGTTTTTTTTTCAGAACAAATTTTATTATAATATTGACGAATTACACCTGGGACACTGTCCCTCAGGACATCGAAGGACCAGTGAGCATATAATGAGTCATCGCATACAGGCAATTCCATCAACGTTTTATCATATATCACGTTTGGCCACTGTAAGGCCCAGGACTAGCAGATGACGTTTATATATGTTCCCTCCCACCCGTTCCATGATATGCAAAAGGCCCAGTTGCGGCGATCGGGGAAGATCCCAACCCAACACCTCAGACAGGCAATCCCAGACACCCATCCAGAACCTCGACAGCTTCTCGCATGACCATACAGTTTGAATAAATGTGCCCACCTCCCGCTCACACCGCAAGCACTCAGGGGAGGCAATCATACCGGCCTTCCACAGGCGATCTCTGGTAAAATAGGCCCTATGCAGGTATTTGAATTTTATGAAGCGTAGCCGAACTGCCACCACCGCTCCTCTCGAGGCCTCTAGGGCCTCCCTCCAGTCCTCCTCCTCGAAAGCTCCAATGTCTCCCTCCCACACCGAACGCAATCTATCTAGTGTGGAGGAGCAATGTGTAACTAGGGTTTGATAGATGTTAGAAATCTTCTTTTCCTCCAGTTCCCCCATAAACACCTTCGCCTCAAGGCGACTAAATTCGGGCAAGGAATCTAGGCCTACCAGGTAGGGGGACAGGGCGTGTCGCAGCTGTAGGTACTTAAATAATTGGGTCTTAGGCATAGCGTATTCTTCACTCAGTGCTTGAAACGACTTGAGGGTGTTGCCTTTCATAACGTGCCCCAGCGCAGAAATGCCAATGGCATCCCAGCCCCGAAACCCCCGTAAGGACGCCAGAGCCGGCAATTGTCCGTTCTGCCACAGCGGAGTCTCTCTCGTTAATTTATTCCACCACCCCATGCGGCGCAGAGCGCCACGCCACACTCGGAAAATCACCTGGGTAACCACGGGAAGCCTCTTCCTGATAGCTGCCGAGTACAGGATGGTATGTAGCTTATCTGGATCCATCATGTACTGTTCAAGGGCATAGGCCGGGTCACCCCGGTCCCCATACCACCATTCATTCAGCACCAGCAAATGAGACACTTGGTAGTAGGATAGGATGTTAGAGGTAGCTAAGCCCCCACAGTACGTGGAGAGAAAGCAAGTACGAAGAGCCACTCTCACCGCTCCTCCGGCCCAGAGAAACTGACTCAACGCCGAGTTCACGTGGCGAAACCACTGCGGCGCAATGGGATATGGGTGGTTCTGCAGCTGGTACAGGAGGCGCGGGAGGGCCACCATCTTAAATATCGCCGAGCGACCATAAATGTTTAGGGGCATTCTGGACCACGTTTTCATGTCAGATAGCACTCGATCCCAGACTGGCACCACATTGCGTGCCCAAGGTACTCCCGGCACATCAGTCAAGAAAACCCCCAGGTATTTAATACCTCCAACCGCCTCCTACAGTACTGATGCCCAGGGTCCCTTCCGCTCACCTCCCCCCAGCACCCACAACGTTGACTTTCGTACGTTTAAATGTAGGCTTGATACCTCCCCGAATACGCGCATTATCTCAAGGACTCTAGGTCGGTCCGGACCTATTAATATCCGTAAGAAAGAAGAGGACATCATCGGCATAGAGTGCAATACGGTCCGACGGACCCATTTCCCACTCGAGTCCCCGCAGCTGTGTATCTATCCGCACCCACGCCGCCAGCGGCTCCATGGCCAATGCAAATAGATAGGGTGAGAGTGGGCAGCCCTGCCTGGTGCCCCGGCAGATAGAGAAGGGGTCCGACACCACACCTGCCACTCTCACGGACGCCGTCCGGTCCGTGTACAGCAACTGTAGGTAAGAGAGGAAGCGAGGCCCAAGGTTTAGGCGGGAGAGAAGCGCACGGAGAAAGACCCAGCTTAGGGAATCAATCGCTCTATCGATATCGGCCAAAAGAAGTGCCGCCGGGATCCCGGCAGCCCGGGCCGCCTCCATCACCACCTGTGCACGACGAATATGGTGTCTCATCGCCCCGTGGGGCATAAATCCGGCCTGGTCAGGGTGAACCAGGTCCGTGATATTGGGAAGGAGGCGAGTGGCCAGGGCCTTCGCCAGAATTTTTGCCTCAAAGTTCAGATGCGATATCGGCCTATATGAAGAGTGACGCTCTGGGGGCCTCCCGGGCTTACAGAAAACCACAATCTCGGCATGTCGCCAGTCCGCCGGAAGGCGACCCCGCTCCCTGGCTGCCTCCAACGCCTTTCTATTTTTTTTTTTTTTTGGAAAACCTTTATTTATAGAAAAAGTACACCGCTATTCAGCCATACATCCCGGAGGCCAGGCAGCATTAAGTCAACAGGAAAGGTCGTGCACAATACCATGAGCAGAAGCAATCAGGTTTAATTTTAAAATAAGATCGAACACAGAAATAAATAAACCATGAGGTAGAAAAAGACCCAAACAGGGTCAAAAGAGGGAGGTGTGCAGGAAGCACAAAAGACAACAGAAGAGAAAGAAAAGGAGGCTGAGGACAGTACAGATACAGCGGGCTTTTGTAGCGGGAGGGGGTCGGGGGCTCAACACCCAAGGTTGCTCACAATAAGAATGACAACTGTGAATCACGTGGGGGGTAGCACAACAGGATACGTAAAGTAGAGTCCCGGGTAGGGGGTACTACAGGGAAGGCAGGGTCTCGGAATCAAGTTCCACGGGGGGGTCGCAAATGTCACCCCTATAGGAGTTCCAGGCACCCCACACAGACATCCACATTCTAGGCTTACCCCTGGCCACATACACCGTCTTCTCACGCAGCATGCACCAGTCCATATTTGATTCCCATAGGCTGAGCGAGGGGGGAGCAGGCGCACCCCACTTCTGGGCGATATCCCTTTTGGCCACCATGTTACCCAAGGTGACCCATCGGGTCTGCACAACACTATAATCAGTCGGGCCCCAGATGTTAAGGAGGCATCTCCGGGCCTCAGCCGGCAGGGTCACACCAGTCACTTCTTCCATCACGGCGTGTACACGCGTCCAATATCGGGCCACACAAGGACATTCCCATATGATATGTAGGAAGGTCCCAAGCATTCCACATCCCCGTCGGCACATGCCATCCGTTGACAGCCCCATGTGTATTAGTCTAGGGCCGGTGACATACACCCTGTGCAGTATCTTCAGCTGCACCAGGCGGAGACGCGCCGATATTGCCACCTCTCTAGGGGAGGAAATCGCCGATTGCCACTCTTCATCATCCACCTCTATACCGTCATGCACCCAGAGCTCTCTCAATCGCACCAGCAAGTCAACTCGCACATTAATAAGTTTTTTATAAGTTAGGGAGATAGCGCTGTCCGGCATATGGCCGTCCAACACCCGATCTTCCAGGGGAGACGATTCGGGGATCGCCTCCGTCCCCGACACATAGGGGGAAAGGGCATGGCTAAGCTGAGCGTGTCGGAAATATTCCGTCGCCGCCAATTGGTACTCCGATTGCAACACCTCAAACGACTTGACCCTTCCTCTGGCCACCATGTCCCCAACCTTGGATATCCCGATGGTGTCCCATCTGTCAAAGCCCTTAGTATGCCACAACTTCCCCAATACGTCCGAATCAAACAGCGGGGTGGCCATGGTAACCCTATTGTGCCATCCCAAAGTTTTAGTGACTGCGCGCCAGATATGAACCATAGTCTTAGTGGGACCTGTAAGCGTCCGATCCAGAGACCTGGAATACAATGCTCTGTAGTAATTCCCGTCTCCCACGAGCCATCGATCCATAGCATAGCCTGGGTTGATCGCCGGGCCGTAGAGGCCGTGATTGATTGCCGCAAGTTGGGACGCCCAGTAATATCGCCGCACGTCAGGCAGAGCAATACCCCCATCATAACTCGGTATAGTCAACTTGGCCAGCGAAATCCGCGGCCTACCGTCCCACAGCAGCGCTCGTTGCAGGGATTCGACTCGCGCAAAGTATTTCGCTGACACGGGATCCTGGGTGTTCTGCAGGGCATACAGGAAGCGAGGTAACGCCATCATTTTAAATAGGGCGGCTCTGCCCATAAGGGAGATCGGCAACTTCCTCCAGCCCTCGACGTCCCGGCGCAGCCGCTCCAACGGTGGAAGGAGGTTGTGCGAATAGCGGGCTCGGGAGTCCCGCGACACATAGATGCCCAAATACCGGAAGCCCTGTTGGGCCACCTGTATAGAGCACCCCCGAGGGAGACGCGGCGTATCTCCGGACAGTACATACAACGAGGACTTAGCCCAGTTGATGACAAGGCCCGAGTGGGCCCCAAAGGTCCCCAAAAGATCAAAAGCCACTATGAGCGAGTGACAGGGAGAAGTGAGGTATAGAAGGATGTCGTCAGCATAGAGCGACACCCGGTCTTCAAACCCCGGGGACCACGGTATGCCAGAGATATCGGGGTGCGTTCTGATCCACGCCGCCAATGGCTCAAGGGCCAGAGCGAAAAGGAGCGGGGAAAGCGGACAACCCTGTCTAGTGCCTCTACGTAGCGCGAAAGAGGCCGACAGCCGACCATTAACCGCTACATTGGCCAGTGGTGCAGAATACAATAATCGGACCCAGCCAATGAATGCGGGTCCAAACCCCAACTTGGCCAAAACTGCCCACAGGTAATTCCACTCCAACGAGTCGAAAGCCATAGTGGCGTCGAGAGAGGCGAGGACAGCAGGCTCACGAAGCAGGTGCACACGTGCCATCACGGCGTGAAGCCGTCTCAGATTGAGCGCCGTATTCCGGTGCGGTATGAAGCCGGACTGGTCTGGATGGACCAGGTCCGAGATCACGCCCACTAATCGGTTAGCCAGTATCTTTGCCAGGATCTTAGGTTCAGCGTTCAAAAGGGAGATGGGTCGGTAAGACCGGCAAAGATCGCGCGGCTTCCCCTCCTTGTGTATCACCACAATGGTGGCCAACCGCTGATCGAGGGGGAGTTCTCCCACCGCACGGGCCTCAAGGAACATGTTCAACAAGGGCACGGCAAGCGAGTCAGCCCTGAGTTTGTAAAGCTCAACCGGGATGCCGTTAGGCCCCGCCGCTTTGCCAGAACGCAAGGACTTAAGAGCCAAGGCCACCTCGTCCGCCGTCAGTGCCCGATCCATGTCGTCTCGCTCAAGATCCGAGAGGCAGGGAAGTTCAATATCCTCCAAAAAAGAGGCAGACGCAGACTCCGGAAGGGGGTCCACTGAGGCGTAGACCCCCTCAAAGTAGTCCGCGAAGGTTCCGACTATCGCCGCCGGGTCCGTCAAGGTTAGGCCATCCGCACACACCAACTCCGGGACCACCCGAGACGCAAGTTCCCTTCTATCTAGCCACGCCAAGAGCTTACCAGCCTTGTCCCCCGCGTCGTATATCCTGCCTTGTTGCTCCCTACTCAGGGCTTTCGCCGCATCCGTGGCAGTCGCCCGGAGCTCGGACTGTTTAAGGGAGAGCGTGAGAAGCAGTTCGGGAGATGGATCCAGCTCCAATTGGGAGTTTAGCTCAGCAAGGTCGGATTCCAGCCGAACAACATCCTCATCCCGCCGGCGGCGGGCCTCCGCAATCAAGGAGAAGGCTTCGCCGCGCAGCACGGTTTTGAAAGCCTCCCAGAGGGAGACGGCTGAGTCAACTGAGCCGGTGTTCTCGGCAAAGTACCGATCCATTGCTTTGGCCAGGAGTGACCTGGACTTCGGGTCACGGAAGTACCAAGGGTTAATGGGAGCCACTCGCGGGGATTTGGAAATCAAAGGAAACCCAAACTGGAGAGTGGTCCGAGATACCCCTAGCCAGGAGACGCGCTGTGGATACGGACTGCGCCTGGGCAGCCGGGGTGAGGACGTAGTCTATCCTGGATAGGCTACCATGGGCGCCGGAGAGAAACGTGTACTGTCTCTGGGAGGGGTGCAGCAACCGCCAGCAATCAACCATCCCCATTGAACCCAGAAAGTCAGGCAACCAGGACTGGGAAGGACGCAGGTCTCTGGATGGGAAGCGGTCCAGGGTCCCGGACACAAAAGAATTGAAGTCCCCACCCACCAACAACAGGCCCTCGGGGAGACCCAAAATGGCGGCAGCTAGGTCCCTGAAAGTAGTGTCCTGTAACCCCGGGGGAATGTAAACTGAAACCAAAACTAGAGTACGGCCTTCCCATTTACCCACCACAGCCACATATCTGCCTCTCTCATCCGCAGTCACTGACTCCACCTCCAACGGGAGGGACATGCGCACCATGATGCCCACCCCTCGCGATCCCGAGGAGAACCCCGAGTGTGCCACCATTTTGAATCCACGTCTGCTCAGTGCTTTGCAAGTGTGTCCCACTAGATGGGTCTCCTGTAGGAAAATGACATCAGGCGAACAACGTTTAAGCATCTGTAAAACAACACCCCTCTTAATGTGGTCCCCCAACCCGTTGACATTCCAGCTCAATAAGTTAAGAGATTTACCCCCCATCGTCAAGGAAGCTCCACCCCCTCCCCACCACCCGCAATGGCACCCACCACAACGACATAACAGTCCAATGAATCCTCAGCCAATACAAAGAAAGAGACAGAAAAAGAAGTTGAACAACCACACCCCAACTACCCCCCACCCTGCACCCCTGCATTAGACTACAATCCACCCCAACTAGCAGTGTGCCTGTCGCCCCTTAACTAATCTACAAGAAGTCTACAGAGGAGAAAGGAGACATCCTATCGCCCCCCGTCATCCCCCATATTAATAACAAAAAGAGTCAAAACCAATAGCAGCAGTGTCTGCAGTTGAGGCCCCATACGGTCACCCAGCTCGCGGAAAGTCAAACGGGGAACCATCACTCCTGTGCTTCCGCGCCCCCGGTGGCCTCCTCCGTCTTGTCAGTCGGTTCGTGTCGCTCCTGGGGAAGGATATCCAGCCAGTTCCCACCTCATCCGGAAAGTCAAAAAACAAAGTCCGGTGGTCACGCTCGATCCGAAGCTTGGCAGGGTAGAGCATGGAATACCGCAGGACCATTTCTCTCAGTCGCCGTTTCACCCCAGTAAAACTCTGACGTTTTTTCTGCACGGCCTGGGTGAAGTCCGGAAAGAAGTTAACTTCAGAGTTCTGGAAACGCAGAGGGCCCGCGGTCCTCGATGCCTGCAGGATAGCGTCTCTGTCCCTATAGTTAAAGAGCCGTGCGATGATAGGGCGAGGGAAGGCGCCCGACTTCGGCGGTCCCCCCGGTATCCTATGAGCCCGTTCCACCGAGAAGGACTTACTCAAGCCCCCGGGCATCAAGTTCTTAAGCACGAGGTCCTCCACGAAAAGTTCCACCGAGTCCTCCTCGGCCTTCTCCGGGACCCCAGTAATGCGGACATTCTGGCGCCGCGCACGGCCTTCGAAATCATCCAGCCGGCGCGCCAGCATTCCGTTCGCCAGTTTCAGGTCGCGCACCTCCGTCTGTATGTCCGACACATCGGTGATCAGGCTAGCCGTCTTGAGATCCAGCGATTTGACCCGGTCGTTGGTTTTCCCGAGGTCAGTTCTGATGAGGTTCAACTCAATCTTCAGGGAGTCGACCTTGTTGGACAGTTCCTCTCGGAGAGTGTGCATTTCGGATTGCACTCCCGTGATTGCACCCATAACGTCCCGAAGTGTTATCTCAGGGTCATCCGGTGATCGATCCCTAGTCGGGTCTTTAGCACGGCCTGCCGGAACCGGCGAGCCTTTCGACTGGGAGAAGCGCTCTGGGATAGTAGACTGGGACTGGGACGGTCTTCTGTTGACCCGTTGGGACTTGCCTTTGTCCGGGTCTCCTCTGCCCGCCATGTTGGCACGTCCAACAAGATGATCAACAGGGACAAAGAAGTCCGGTGGGAGGTGTGCCACGCACTCGATGTTACCAGGGTCCGATACTCCGGCCGAGTAGCAGGGCGTTCAGATACCGGAGTCACGCACCGGAGGGACCAGGCGTAGACAAAGAAGTGCCCATGTGGAAGCACCGCTGCACCCCACAACAATAGACCAGTGACACGGGCGGAGCCTCCGAGGTCCGTCGAGCTAACGGGGTCCAGGAATGTCCGATTTTCACTCCGAAAGCGGGCGCCGCATCAGGACCCACTTAGCAATCGATTCCCACAGTTGTGGGACAGGATAGACATCAGGATTATTGCGGAGGACCGGGAGGTCTTCGGAGCTCCGAGCTCACGCGGCCATCTTGATCGCCGGCGAAGCTCCTCCCCCCTCCAACGCCTTTCTAGAACGCACCCCCAATTGGAGATGAAAGGTCTTCATAAATTCACAAGGGAACCCGTTAGGACCAGGGTCCGTACCAGTGTTTAGCTCCGTACTCTGTTCCTCCAACGACAGAGGGAGCTCCAGCCGGTCACGACCCTCATCCGAAAGCGCCCGCGGCGGAAGGTCCGCTAAGAATTTGTCTACGTCCTCCGCTGGGAGAACTTCTTGGGGGGCATATAGGGCAGCATAATATTGTGCGAAGCTGGCTGCAAGATCCTCCGGGGCAGTCACAGGGTTCCCCTGTTCATCGAGAAGTCCCGGTAGGGAATGAGCCCGGAAGGTACTTTGGCAGAGTCTGTAGAGCATGGTACTGGACTTATCCCCCCACTGATAGATCCTACTCTACGTGGCCAACCACAGCTGGCGTGCCTCGTTCAGCAACAGAGAGGTGTAAGATTGCTGCGCCAACAACAGCCGTCCGGCTGCCTCAACCGTGTCCCCAGTACTACACTCCCCCTCCAAATCCCGGGCCCGTCCCGCCGCCTCCTCTATGTCCTTCCTACGAGTCCTGCGGGCTAATGCACACCAGGCGATGTCAACTCCCCGAATCACGGGCTTTAGAGCCTCCCACAGGGTGATGGCATGTGTACCAGGCCTATCATTGTCTTCCCAGTAGTGAGATATGGCCGCCCGAATATGAGACTGGTAATCCTCTTGTTGTAAATGCCACGTAGACAGGCGCCACCTAAAGGGCTGTCGCCTCTTATCTAAGGACAAGTCCAGGGTCACAGGGGAGTGATCGAATATACCTCGTGGAAGTATCGACTTAGAAGCTACTCTCCCTACCCATGGAGACGGAATGAACAAATAGTCCAGTCTGGAGAAGGACCGATGCACAGCAGAGACGTATGAGTATTCACGGCCATGCGCATGTTGATATCGCCATGAATCTATCCATCCCATTCCCTGCACTAAGCCGCTCAGTTTCCTAGGGGCGTTTACTGAAGGCCCCCCCCCCCCCCCCCCCCCCCCCGGGCCTATACCTGGCCAGTCGTCCATCCATCACATCATTCCAGTCAACGCCCACGATCGCCAAAACAGTTGGGATATCTGCCCACACCTCAAACAGCCTTTCAATGAGCGCTTCCTGTAATGGGGGTGGGGCATACACACTACCATAGACCATCGGCTCATCCCCAATCATACCTTTAATAAACACAAATCGGCCATGGGCATCGACCCACTGCGTCTCGTGGACATAGGAGAGCCTGCGATTTACTAGGACAGCCACTCCCCGGGACCCTCTCACAAAACCCGCATGAAACACTTGCTGATAGCCATACTGTTGTAAACTAAGGGTTTTGGTGCCCTGGAGGTGCGTCTCCTGCAGGAGGAGGACATCCGCCCGTTCCCTTTTCCCCAGCCGCAGCACCGCCCCTCGTTTTATTTTATCCAGCAATCCCCGGACATTCCAGCTCACCACACGCAGCAACGCCTGTGGAAGGCCCGTTTCCCGGACATCAGCCATTATCAATGGGAGTGAAAATCAAGGTCTTGAGCTCTGGGTCGCACACACACACATTTTTGCTGTCGAACTCGCACGGACACTGTGTCTAAATGAACGACCCCCCCCCCAACAGCACCCCTACCCCACCCCCTCCCCCGGCCCCACCCAACTGTACCCATTCCACCCCTCCCTTTCTTCTCCCACTCCCAACAGCCCCCGAACACCCCTTCCACCCCCCACACCTCAGCAACATTGAAGTATCTGTCGCGGTATAGATCGTCCCCGGCCCCCAACTGGACGTCTGAGACCCACTATCCCAATGGATCCCCAAGAACTACCCACACAATTTCCAACTAACCCCCCGCTAACAACCCTTCCAAACTGAGGGGCTAAGTCCGCCCTCTTTAAGTCGTCACCCAACCCGCGCCCCCAAACCACAAAGTTATTTGTTCAGCCGGAGTCTCGAGCAGCAGTCCGCCACAGTTGACCATGTTCGGGAGGAGTTCATTCCCCTCTCCAGATCGCTAACTGAAATCCGCCACACCCCTTGTAAGCTATGATTCTGGACTTTGGGAGTCCGTTGCCTCAGCGGCCTCTGCAGTGTCCTTCTCCGGGGGAGAATTCTTCTTTGCGCGGGACCTCCAATTACTTCTGCTACGTGACCGCCGGAGGGTCCGAGTGGGTCCCGTCGTGGAGGATGCGTCCGAATCTCGACCTGGGGGTGTATGCACCCTGATCCGGATTGTCTCATCTGTCCAGGCAAAGACTTCTTCCGGAGTGTTAAAGAATTGGGTTTTGGATTGGAAAAATCACCCGCAAGCGGGCCGGGTAAAGCAAAGCATATTGGATATTTAAACCTCGTAGTCGCGCCTTTGCCTCAGCGAAGGATTGACGTTGTTGCTGAACCAGGCTGGTATAGTCCGGAAAGATTAGGATTTTGTGGCTTTCAAACCGCAGAGGCTCCTTCATGCACGCCTGCCGCAGGATCGTGTCGCGGTCGTGGTAGTTAAGCAGCCTGGCTATCACTGGTCTGGGACGGGCCCCCGGTGGCGGCCTTTGGGTCAGCGCCCGGTGCGCGCGTTCGATGATAAAACAGCGCGACAGAGAGTCCGGGGGGAGCCACCCCTCTAGCTAGTGGGTCAGGAAGGCCTCCATGTCTCCCTTCTCTCAGCCTTCCGGGAATCCCACAAAGCGGAGATTGTTCCTTCGAGCACGCCTTTCAGCATCCTCTGCCCGTAGGACCAGGCCCTTCTGGATCCCCTCCATATTGGCCACCTTCTTCTTCAGGGTCGCCACATCGTCCTCCACCCCCGTGATCCTTGTCTCTCATTCGGTAATGCGGGCCACCGCGTTACGCAAGTCCTGTCGCAGCAATGTAACGTCGGCCCCAACCGCCCCGATTTTCGCGTCTAGCTTGTCTCTGGATTGAGTTATCGCCGCCATGAGGGCTGCATTATCAGGGCCTGATGCCGGGGGGCCCCCCGCTGCACTCGCGCTCCCAGTCGGCCCGGTGAACTTGTCTATCGTGCTCTGCTTTGTATTGTGCCCACTGTTGCCGCCCCTCGTCATGGTGGTAGGCGGATTCATTCCCCAAGTCCAGGGCGTCGTGGGGGGTACGGACAGCGGCATGGACGTCCACCTCCAGGCCAGTATATGTGGCAGACTGCGCTGTTTCACCTCCTCTCGCCGGTGTTGGACAGGCCACATGACGGGCCGCTCTCCCCCGGCTCGACCAGGCCCGAGCCCAGTCACGCAAGCACCACACACCACCATTGCACACCCTACGTCCCCTCAGGGACCCCTGCCCTCGAACATGATAACCTCGTGGGTCCGATCCACTGCCGGCCCATGCACCCAGCCCGGGCCGCCATCTTGGACACCTCGCCACGAGGCCGCCTGGCCCCCGATCGACCTCAACCCTGGGCCTAGCCCAGCCTCAGACAATCCGGCACCACCCTCCACCCAGGAGGTGAGCGGGCTACTTGGCAAGTCAATGGGAGAAAGAGGTGCCGATGGCTCTCCCCCCGCCCAGTGCCGCCCGCCCATCGCCTCCCCGGGCGCTGGCTCCACCCCCCTGCTGGGTGTCTGGACTCCCTCATCCCGGACCTCCCGACCTCCAAGTGCGAGGGTCCGGACATCAAAGCACGCCAGCCCTATAACTGGGGCAGCTCCAGAGCAGGAAGTCAGTTGTATCTTGGAGTCGAGAGACGTAAGAGGAACTCATCCTGGACGGACTACTGGCGCTGCCGTAGCTCTGTCCTGTGCACCATCGTCCTGCCTGTTGGCGCTGCCACAGCCGTCGTAACCTTCATCCTTCACCGTCGTCCGGATCTGCTGGCGAGGCCGCGGACCGTTGTAACCGTCATCTTCATCGGGACCTGCTTGGCTTCTCCACGGCCCGTCGACCATCCTTCATCCATCTCGGGACCTGCTTGGCTCCTCCACGGCCCGATCAGCAACCACGCCGAGCTCGAGGATTGAGAGCTATTTAACTCATTGGTAACTAAGACTGTCCCGCTACCCTTTTTCCTCAACCAGAGATCAGAACCGAGGGGACCCCTGAGTCCAGACCTCCTTGTATCATATCGACGTAACCTAAGAATTGCATATAAAGTCTCGTTAACCTTCAATCTTGTGTGGTGTCCGTCTGTGGGGGGGAAGTTACTTATCTGTACAGTCGTTGGAGACGGCTCTCCCTGGAGACCTCTCCCCGTAATCTCGGCCGACCCTCCCGGTCCGTCTAACATTGGTGGCCAGCGGCGCGATCCGAATCACCGCATAACGTACAGAGAGTAGCTCACCCCACAACGAACAACAATGTCGACTAAAGAGAGCGGATCAACTGAGAAGTTCCAAATGGAAAAACTAGAGGAATACAGCCATCGTGAACTAAAGCAGTTCTGCATCGAACTAGGTATCGCTACCACCGGACTAAGTACCAAGGACGATTTTAAGCATGCCCTAGAATCTTGGGCAGAGACCGGGGATGTCGAAGCCCCTGAGCAAAGCACCGCGAAAAATACCAACACGGCCCCTGAGGGGCAAAGAACCAGTCTCTCGCAAGACGAGATCCAAGAAAGAGAAAAAGCCCGACTACACGAACTCGAAATGGCCCGACTCAAAATGGACATAGAACTCAAATTGGCCGAGCAAAAAATAAACTTAGAGCACCTTCGCCTCCGAGAAGAAAGAGAGGAGAAACAGAGGCAAAGGGAGCTCGAGGAAAAAAGACTAACGTACGAGCACGAACGGAACCTAGCCGAGATCAACCTGCGCAAACAGAATAAAGAGTTAGGGGTGCCCGACAGACCGTCCACCCCAGGGACCGCGGAGAAAAAAGTGCACATCCCCAAGGATGTGGTCCGAGAATATTTTCGAGAAGACGACATCCAGCAATGGTTTAAGGCCTATGAAATCGCGATGACTGCGCACCGGATCGATAGAGCCGACTGGGGAGCCGGCCTATGGGGCAAATTCCTCAATGAGGGCCGCGATACTCTGTTACAGCTCCCAGACCACCAGATGACCTCCTACGACCATATGAAAGCGGCCCTCCTCACCCGCTATGGCCTCACGCCCGAGATGTACCGTCAGAGGTTCCGAGACTGCACACGCATTCCAGGTACAACTTGGGTGGACTATGTAACGTACTTTAGCCGAGCCTTCGAAGGCTGGATCAGAGGGAACAACGTCACGACCTACGAGCAGCTGTTCAATCTGATGGTATGGGAGCATCTGTCCAACAATTGCTTCATTGAACTACGCCAACACCTCCTCGACAGCAAGTTAACCGATCCCCGGCAGCTCGCAGCCGAAGCTGACCGGTGGGAGATCACCAGAGTGGGCCGGAATGGGTCCTACGAGCAGAACAGGAACAACAATGGTCACTACCGACCCAGAGGAGGAGGAGGGGGCCAAGGACGAGGAAGAGACAATACTCCGGCCGCCCCCGCTACCAGCACCACCCCCCCGGCCAACCGGGGCAGCACCCCGGCGCGACCGGGATACAGAGCCAATGTTACATGTCACCGATGCCAACGAGTCGGCCACTATGCAAACGACCCAAGCTGCCCGCAGTATCAGAGTCCAAGACCCCGCCAGGTGGCCGCCGCGGCACTAGGGGAAGAACAGATCTCCGAGGAACAAGAAACAGGCGAGCAAGAGTATCAAGAGTGGGAGCCAGCCGCCATGACTCTCGCGTGCTTAGGGGGAAGAGACATGGTCCCGCGGGTCCCCCTACCCGCTAACACCCAGAAGTACAGCCAATGGGTGAGCATCAATGGACAACGGGCCGAAGCCCTTCGAGACACCGGGGCCAGTGTGACAGCCGTCCGCTGTCATCTGGTGACCCCAGAACAATATCTACCGAACGTTCTCTGCCCCGTGCGATCAGCCGACAACTCGGAAAGTCTGTGTCGGATGGCCTGCGTCCCCTTTGAGTGGGGAGGGGTCTCCGGCATGTTGAAGGTAACGGTCCGAGACGACGCCCCCGTGGAATGCCTCCTCGGAAATGACCTGGAAAGCTCCCCGTGGGCAGCCGTGGAGCGAAAAGAACACTTGGGGATGTTGGGCGTCCCAGACTGGGCGTGCGTCACCACCCGGTCCATGGCCGCCCGTGCCAACCATCACCCGGAAGAACCAGAATGGCCGGCGCCACCGCCTCCGGTCGCCCCCGCCGAGACCCCCGACCATGGCATCCCCCTCGAACTTGCTCAACCTTCCGACCTCGCTAATCTTGATCAGTGGGCTCAAGAAGGGGGACCCACACAAGAACAATTTCGTCAGGAACAGAAGACCTGTCCCTCCCTTGAGGGACTCCGACAACAAGCGCTCGCCCAAAGCGCCGGGGATACCTCCGGAACTCATTGGGTCTACTGGGACAATGATCTATTGTACAGCGAGCAACGAATCGCCGAGCTGGGGGCCAACCGAGTACTAGTGGTGCCCCTCCGCTTTAGAAACTTCCTGCTAAACCTGGCCCACGATGTCCCCCTGGCAGGGCACCTGGGACAGGATAAAACCTACAGCCGCCTAGTGACCCACTTCTTCTGGCCCAAAATGAGAAACGATGTGCACCAGCATTGCCGATCTTGCCCCACGTGCCAAGCCAGTGGGAAGAGCGGCCGCAAATTAAAGGCTCCCCTGCAACCCTTTCCAGTAGTCACGACCCCATTTGAGAGGGTCGGGATAGACATTGTGGGACCCCTGGACCCGCGTACAAGACAAGGCCATCGCTTCATCCTGGTACTAGTGGACCACGCCACCCGCTACCCTGAGGCTATTCCTCTCCGGACCGTGACAGCCCCAGTGGTCGGCCGGGCCCTGATGGGGATCTTCTCCCGTGTGGGGTTCCCCCGAGAAGTCGTCAGTGACAGAGGCACGAACTTTATTTCTAAATATATGAAGTCCCTCTGGCAACAGTGTGGGGTCGCCTACCGCTTCACGACCCCCTATCACCCCCAAGGAAACGGACTTGTTGAGCGGTTCAATCGCACGCTAAAAGGGATGATCGGGGGATTGGAAGAGCCCCTCCGTCGCCAGTGGGACGTGCTGCTGCCGTGCCTCCTCTTCGCCTACCGGGAGGTCCCACAGAAGTCCCTAGGCTTCAGCCCCTTCGAGCTGCTCTATGGGCACCCAGTACGGGGGCCACTCAGCCTGATCAAAGAAGGCTGGGAGATGCCTCCGGCCAAGAGTCCTCCAGATGTCTTCCGGTACCTCCTCACCCTCCGCAACCAGTCCCGGCTGTTCAGAGACCTAGCAAAAGCCAACCTAGAGGCCAGTCAAGAGGACATGAAGAAATGGTATGACCAGAACGCCTCATCCATTGAATTCGAGCCGGGGCAACAGGTCTGGGTAATGTCCCCCACAGAACCGTGCGCTCTCCAAGACAAATGGACGGGACCCTTCAAGGTAATCGAGCGCAAGGGCCCTGCCACCTATCTGATCGATATGGAGTCCGCCCGGAATCCGCTCCGAGTCCTCCACACCAACAGACTGAAACCCCACTTTGCACGAACAGAACTCAGCCTCTTGATGGCCACAGACAATGGGGTTGAAGACGACTCCGAGCCTCTCCCTGACCTCTTGCGGACCCAGGAGCAAGACGGCTCCGTGGATGGGGTCCGACTCTCGGAGACCCTCACCAGAGAACAACGGCAAGAGTGCCAAGCCCTCCTATCACGGTTCGCCAGTCTGTTCTCCCTCACCCCAGGTGTCACTTCCTGGTGTGTGCACGATGTGGACACCGGAGACAGCCCTCCTATCCGCCACCGGGCCTACCGCGTACCTGATCGGGTACGGGCCTGCATCCAGGCGGAAGTAGCTAAGATGCTCACGCTCGGGGTCATCGAGCCCTCAGACAGTCCATGGGCCAGCCCGGTCGTACTGGTCCCCAAAGCAGCCGCCCCCGGAACCACACCAGAACTCCGGTTCTGTGTCGACTACCGGGGCCTGAATGAAGTCACCAGAACGGACGCACACCCCATCCCCCGGGCAGATGAACTGGTCGACCGAATGGGCGCTGCCCGCTACCTCAGCATCTTCGACCTGACGGCAGGTTATTGGCAGATCGGCCTCACACCCCGAGCACAAGAACGCTCTGCCTTCTCCACCCCCGATGGCCACTATCACTTTACGGTCATGCCCTTCGGCATGAAGAATGCCCCAGCGACGTTCCAACGGCTCGTCAATCAGGTCCTGGCGGGGCTCGAAGAGTTCAGCGCCGCCTACCTGGACGACATCGCTGTGTACAGCCACCATTGGACCGAGCACCTCCACCACCTCCAAGCAGTGCTGCAAGCCCTTCAGCGAGCTGGCCTCACGATCAAGGCCAGCAAATGCCAAATTGGACAAGGGTCGGTGACCTACCTCGGACACCAGGTGGGAAGCGGCCTAGTGGCCCCCCTACAGCTGAAAATTGCCGCCATCCAGAACTGGCAACCCCCTATCACTCAAACTGAGGTGCGAGCCTTCCTGGGCCTCACGGGCTACTACCGAAGGTTCGTGAAAGACTATGGTACCATCGTGGGGCCTCTCACCGAACTCACGTCAAAAAATCAGCCCAAGAAGGTGAACTGGACCCCAGAGTGTCAAGCGGCATTCGAACAGTTAAAGGCCGCCATGTGTTCCGCTCCTGTGCTCCAGGCCCCAGACTACAGCCGGGAGTTCGTCGTCCAGACGGACGCCTCCGACCAGGGCATTGGGGCGGTCCTGTCCCAAGTGAACACCGAAGGCCTTGATCAACCGGTGGCCTTCATCAGCCGGAGACTCCTACCCCGGGAACAACGCTGGAGCACCATAGAGAGGGAAGCCTTCGCTGTGGTATGGGCCCTCAAGAAGCTCCGGCCCTACCTTTTTGGCACCCACTTTCGGGTGCAGACTGACCACCGACCCCTGCAGTGGTTGATGCATATGCGGGGGGAAAACCCAAAATTGCTACGCTGGTCCATCTCCTTACAAGGTATGGACTTCACAGTCGAACACCGGCCTGGGTCCGACCACGCCAACGCCGATGGCCTGTCCCGGTTTTTCCGCCTCGACGAAGAGAGTCCCCAAGAGGATGGGTAACTCTCCCCGCCTTCAGCTGGGGGGGACGCATGTTGGACAGGCCACATGACGGGCCGCTCTCCCCCGGCTCGACCAGGCCCGAGCCCAGTCACGCAAGCACCACACACCACCATTGCACACCCTACGTCCCCTCAGGGACCCCTGCCCTCGAACATGATAACCTCGTGGGTCCGATCCACTGCCGGCCCATGCACCCAGCCCGGGCCGCCATCTTGGACACCTCGCCACGAGGCCGCCTGGCCCCCGATCGACCTCAACCCTGGGCCTAGCCCAGCCTCAGACAATCCGGCACCACCCTCCACCCAGGAGGTGAGCGGGCTACTTGGCAAGTCAATGGGAGAAAGAGGTGCCGATGGCTCTCCCCCCGCCCAGTGCCGCCCGCCCATCGCCTCCCCGGGCGCTGGCTCCACCCCCCTGCTGGGTGTCTGGACTCCCTCATCCCGGACCTCCCGACCTCCAAGTGCGAGGGTCCGGACATCAAAGCACGCCAGCCCTATAACTGGGGCAGCTCCAGAGCAGGAAGTCAGTTGTATCTTGGAGTCGAGAGACGTAAGAGGAACTCATCCTGGACGGACTACTGGCGCTGCCGTAGCTCTGTCCTGTGCACCATCGTCCTGCCTGTTGGCGCTGCCACAGCCGTCGTAACCTTCATCCTTCACCGTCGTCCGGATCTGCTGGCGAGGCCGCGGACCGTTGTAACCGTCATCTTCATCGGGACCTGCTTGGCTTCTCCACGGCCCGTCGACCATCCTTCATCCATCTCGGGACCTGCTTGGCTCCTCCACGGCCCGATCAGCAACCACGCCGAGCTCGAGGATTGAGAGCTATTTAACTCATTGGTAACTAAGACTGTCCCGCTACCCTTTTTCCTCAACCAGAGATCAGAACCGAGGGGACCCCTGAGTCCAGACCTCCTTGTATCATATCGACGTAACCTAAGAATTGCATATAAAGTCTCGTTAACCTTCAATCTTGTGTGGTGTCCGTCTGTGGGGGGGAAGTTACTTATCTGTACAGTCGTTGGAGACGGCTCTCCCTGGAGACCTCTCCCCGTAATCTCGGCCGACCCTCCCGGTCCGTCTAACAGCCGGCGACGCCGCGCCGGGTCAGCACTCCCAGCAAATCCCCGGCCGGCCGATGCACTGTGGCGGGGCGCCGGGGTTTCGTTGATGTCGCCGTCCCACAGGCCTCACAGCAGGCCCCCCCCACCCGTCCGCCTAGGATCACCATCTCGGGGCCAGGGTCTGGAATACAGTCCAGCTCGGGGGCGGCTCACCCCCACCACCGAGCACCACCACGGCGCCGCCGCAGTCCGCCACTGCAGAACCAGTCGGCGATTCTTCGGCCCCCGACCTCGGGGGGGGAGGGGGGGTCCCATCAGCGACCTCGCAGTGTCACACACAGTGCCTCGTACACAACACAGAGCGCGGAGGCCCGCCCCAGCCGGGATCCCTCGCTATTCCCCACAGCAAGTGCCAGCAGAGTTCCGGTGGGGGGAAAAGGAAGGGAGAGGCGGTCCGCCGCCTCCGCAGGCTAGCCACCTCCGCTCGGTCCGACCCGACCGCCGATGGGGGCTTGCGTGACCTCAGCCGCTACCTCGCCTCGTCAGCCCAAGAGGGTGGGGATCGTAACTGTGCCTCCCTGCACCGTGTCTCACCTCCGCCGCTTGTAGAGCACTTTTCTATCGCACGGGCACCGGAAGTGTCGGGCCGGCCCCTGCTCTTTCGCTGCGCCGGCTTCGTCTCACATCCGCCCGGCGGCCAGCAAATAGAGGCCCCGGCTTCACACACGGCAGCAGGCCGCACCACCTCGGGACCCAGACCGCCGACTCCAGCCACCAAAATGCAGTCGGAGCACCGCGGCTGGGTCCGACCGCCAAATGCTTTGATTAGGGCGTCTAGGGGTTGGGGGAACACAGGATGGTAGTCGGATAACTGGTCGGCGGGACGGAGCTCGCCTAGTCCGCGTCCGCCATGCTCGCCGCCGTAGCCACGCCCATATTGTGTAGGTTTGAGGGACGTTATACTTAGTTCACGATTTGATCACCAGCGGCAGCTCAGCTTCATATGAATCTGGGTCCGTTGTCCTGATATGCGCTGGTTGGGTGTGGGGGGGGGTTGTGGTCAGGGGGGAGGTCCTGGGGGTGGGTGTTGTGGCCTTCTTGGGTATTGGAGTTGCATGATCAGTAGCTCTATGATGTGTTGGTCTTTAGATGTGGCTCTGGTCTGGGCTCCCTTTCACAATGTAGATAGTAGTCCTGCTTTACACCAGTAAAAGGCCGATGTTAAATTCTTACTGCTAACGTGGCTTATCACCTGTTTTTGGATCGCATCGCAGATTTGACTGGTCGTTGAAAATATGGGGAAGTGGTGTAAGTTTCTGTAGTAGTAGTAAGTGTGGTGGTGTGTGTATAACTTTATGGGGGAAGTGGTGTTTTAGTGGTTTTTTTTTTTGCACAGGAAAGCCTACTCTGCTTATCGTTAGCGTTAAATGTTGCTCTCATTTGTGGCAATTATTTTGGCGGAAGGTATCGTTGGAAAAGTGGTGAGATTTGCAGTTTTCACCAGGTTGAGAATGGGATGAAATTTAAAAACACAGAAAAATACATAGGTTTAATGAACATTATATTTAGAAATTAGCTTTTAGAAAACCTTTGAAATTAACTGAAAAAAACATAGGTTTCAGGCACGTTCTAGTTACAAATGAGCATTTAACAAACCTTTGAAATAAATATAAATATATATATATATATATATATATATATATATATATATATATAATATCATCTCTATCTCACCTGCACCTTTCAGAAAGAAAGAAGTGAGCCGCACACGTCGTGGTGAATTTTCGAGTTTCATTAAAACGCTCCTGTTTTCCTAATGCATTTCAGCCCACCTTGGCCCTTCGTCAGAGGAGGAGCACGGCTAAACGTCACAAGGCTGTGATTGCACTAACAGCGCCAGCTTCGCTCATTTGATTGTTTATTCATGATTACCCTCCAGTGGGTGTAACATTCAGTTTCAATGCCGAGCCTTCTGGTACCTGTAGTCCAACCCAGGTTTGAGGGACGTTCTAATTAGTTCACGATTTGATCACCAGCGGCCGCTCAGCATCATATGAATCTGGGTCCGTTGTCCTGTTATGCACTGCATAGGTGGTAGAGGGGTGTGTGGTCAGGGGGGACGTCCTGGGAGTGGTGGGGGTGGGGGTGGGTGTTGTGGCCTTCTTCGGTGTTGGAGTTGCATGATCAGTAGCTCTATGATGTGTTGGTCTTTAGATGTGGCTCTGGGCTGGGCTCCCTTTCACACTGTAGATAGTAGTCCTGCTTTACACCAGTAAAAGGCTGTTGTTAAATTCTTACTGCTAACGTGGCTTATCACCTGTTTTTGGATCGCATAGCAGATTTGACTGGTCGTTGAAAATATGAGGAAGTGGTGTAAGTTTCTGTAGTAGTAAGTGTGGTGGTGTGTGAATAACTTTATGGGGGAAGTGATGTTTTCGTGTTTTTTTTGCACAGGAACGCCTACTCTGCTTATCGTTAGCGTTAAATGTTGCTCTAATTTCTGGTAATTATTTTGGCGGAAGGTATCGATGGAAAAGTGGTGAGATTTGCAGTTTTCACCAGGTTGAGAATGGGATGAAATTTAAAAACACAGAAAAAAACATGGGTTTAATGAACATTATATTTAGAAAATAGCATTTAGAAAATCTTTGCAATTAACTGAAAAAAACATAGGTTTCATGCACGTTATAGTTACAAATTAGCATTTAACAAACCTTTAAAAAAAAAAAATATATATATTCTTTGAAAGTTATCTTGGGTTTTCTCATATCCAAAAATGTATTTAAAAGACCATGTCTTAATTTGATTGCTTTACCTATTGATGAATTTCCAAATTTATATTTGAAAGTCCATGTCTCAATTTGATTGCCTTATCTATTGATGAATTGCAAACCTACTTTGTAAATATTAGTCTGTTTTTTATTTTTGCACTTGCATATAAGTTAGTCTGTCCACTATTTCTATCATGAATGCAGAGAGGGCGTGCACACTTTTTTTTTGTATTTTCCTACCTTTATTGTTACTATAAATATTCCTAAGTTTCTGAGCGCGTTATGTGAACAAGCTCCCTAGTGGAGTGAAACGCGTCGTCTTTAAATTGAATAAATAGTCATCCTGCAAATCACTTGAGGAGTGATTCTTCTTTGCTCTAAATTCGCTGCATTGAGAGGGGCTTTTGGAGGTCCAGACCTGTTGGGTTCCGCCGACCATTGACGGAACAGGAGTGCTTTTTCATTCATCTGCCGGGATTTGCTGCTTCCGGCTTTTGGACCCTCCCGTGTGCAGAGGCACGGCGCTGGCGCAGCTGCTTGCGCTTTCGGCGCTTACTGGATTTGATTCGTAGGAATCTGCTTTTGCTGTGCCCCCGCTAGAGTGCTACCATCTACATTACGAGTCACACGCTAAGGAAGTGAGGAGTTCGGTCTTTCGGCGTGGGGGCTGTGGGGCTAACCGGTCGGCTGACTGGCAGGCAGCCCGGCACTGATTCCGGTAAGACACTCCCCTTTCCCTTTTGGTCGTGCATCTTGTTATTTTTAAACTCAGCCGTAGCGGGTTACGGGATTTGCCTCTACTATTTTGCTTGCAGCGATACTAAACGTGTTAATGCAGAGTTCTTGGAACTAACTTTACCAAGCTTGACGTTTTAAACTGCATTTATTCTTTCTACTATGATATCAAGCGACGCGCTCAAACAGGGAAGCCACAGCTGATGCTCGTTTTGACAGCCTTCCAACAAACACATCCATTTCCACTAATGTTGCACCCATTGCTGCTAATAATGATGTGAAAACACTCCTGAAAACGCTAGAGAAATTATTACGCAGCGAAATATCGAAGTGGTGGGAGAAAAAATCCCTAGAGAAATACAGAGACGCCGATAGGATACCACGAGGTCTGAGGGTGCTCATTGTTCCAACCTATGAGAATCCAGATCCCCAGATGCTCCAAGAATGGGCTGATAATAATTTAAATAGTTCGATGAACATGATACACATACTCATTAAGTATGCAGAATCAGACCGCGAAAAATTATTAATTGAGATCGACCGTGTTAACAGCCTTCTGGAAGCCTCAGGAGAAACCGACTTCATCACTAAGAGTAAAGCAGAAATTGACATTCGTATAAAAAAATTGGAAGAAACAATCATTGAGAGGCAGATCACGAAGTTTGCACGTGACAAAAATGACTATGCCACTGGCAGGATCTTCACTTTCTCCCGCAAATACGACAATCTAAAACGTAAAGCTTTGGCAAATAGTGGTAATCCAACAATCAAACCACAACTTCCAATACTGTTCTACAAACAGACAATAGCGACAATCTGTCAACTAATTCTCTGACTTAGACCAGTGATGAAGAAAGTGGGCCAGTGAGACCCATTCCAGGCATCTGTGGTCGCGAAAACCTTTCCTTGATTGAGGAGCTGAATTTTGTCAGCGAGGACCGGCGTTACTCCCTGCGCACCCGGCACCCTCAAACAAAACAAGGCAATCAATCAGCCAGCGCAGGCGCTCAAGGAGGTGGATCTTCAAACGCAAGTATTTCGCAAGGGAAAACAAAAAAGAACTGGAGAAAATGACAAGCACGGTTGAAAACACTGTCATTAATTTAGCTGATCTCATTTTGACCAAAGCTGAACAACAGTTGCTTTCACTTGGGCTTTCTTACTGTCCATCTAATAGGTTCTCCTACAACCAGACAAGAATAGATGTCTACAAATTTATCCGCAAAATCAAATTAATCAAATATTTCAAATTGGAATCGAGACGCAAAAAAAACAATGACTGCGGAAAGTTCTGAGGAATCGGGGCCATCTCTTCAGGTACAAGACATCACGGGCTTGCAGAACCTGTTAGATTTAGCTTATGACAATGATTCTCAACCAACTCCTAATGTGAGCCAAAGCATTGATGTCAGACGTTCAGTTGCTACGCCTTTTCGCCCCAAGTCCACTTTTCTACCGATTATGCCACGCGATGCAGTGGATGTTTTCAGTGATAGGGATTACAGAGTTGAAAGCACTGAACAGAGAAATTTTGAATCAAAATAAACAACAAAACTACAATGACAAACAATATCACCAGCTTGTAAGTAAACTACAAAAAACAATGATGTCATAATCAAAAATGCTGATAAGTTGGGCAATACGGTGTTATGGCAAACAAAAGACTACATCATTGAGGCAGAGAGACATTTATCTGATACCTCTTGTTATCTGCTGTCAACCCAATTTCCCATGACACAGAGCCATGAAAAAAACCGCAAAAAAATTCAAGCGTGGAAGAGACTAGGACTATTAACAAAGGATGAATCCAGCTTCCTTAATAACGAGCATCCAGTCATGCCAGTTCTGTATTTCCTCACTAAAATGCACAAACAAATGACACCAACTCTGGGGCGCCCAATCATTGCTGCCATTGGTAGCATGAATGAAAATCTCTCCAAATATGTGGATTACTTTTTGCAACCACATATGACAAATCTCCCATCCTACCTGAAGGATACTACAGACTTTTTAAATAAGGTCATGAATGTGGAATGGTGTGATAATTATTTGTTCCTAGTGATGGATATTGAGTCACTATACACCTCGATTCACCATCAGCAAAGGATAAATGCTTGTGATCATTATTTGAGCAGAAGAGACATTTGCTTTCGGGATCATAACAATATGATAATTGAAATGATTAAGATCTGCCTTACCAATAACTTTTTCCGTTTTCAGGGCCATGTATACCAGCAGTTGCGTGGTGTGGCGATGGGCTCGTGCTTCTCCCCCAGTTACTCATGCTTGCATATGGGCTGGTGGGAGGAGCACAAGCTCAGAACCACGCACCAACGATGGCTACCTAATATTGTCAATTACTGGCGTTTTATTGACGACGTGTGTATAATTTGGAAGGGGTCAGTTGATGAAGCCAATGCATTTGTGATGGATTTCAATACCAATGAACTAAATCTCAAATTCACATCCACTGTAACAACTGATGCAGCAGAATTTCTTGATGATCACATTTTCATAAAAAATAACAGAATTGAAACCCGGCTTCACCGCAAATCTACAGCGGGCAATGCAATTTTGCATGCTCGGAGCGCTCATCCGGCTCACACCATCAGCAGTATCCCCTATGGGGAATTTGCACGCATCTGCAGGATTTGCAGTGATAAAGACTCATTCGATCTTTGTCTCAAAGAGTCTAAACAGCGCTTCCTCAGTAGAGGCTATTCTAATTCCATTCTAGAACAGGCCCTTCAGAAAGCATGCTCAGTAGACCGCAAAACACTCCTTGCACCTAAGGTTTCCAATACTCCAATTTCTGAATGTACTGTGAGACTCATAACTACCTTCAGCACACAGGAACGTAAGATCAGACGTATTATTTGTACAGAATGGCCCATAATTTTGGACAGATGTCATCCTTGGACCACTACTGTCTAACACACCTACAATAACATTCAGAAGGGCGCCTTCCATGCGTGATGCACTAGATAGGCCGATGCCTGAAGGTCCACTTAAAAAAACTCTTGTGAACAAAACCGGATTCTTCAAATGCACCTCTTGCCGTGCTTGCACCTTCGCCAAAAACAGTACACATTATGTCACAGCATTTAGTGCAACACCGATACCTATTCGCAAATATCTCACCTGCAGGTCTGAATTCGTTGTGTACAAATTGAGATGCACTTGCAATCTCGAGTACATTGGGAGCACTAAGCTCCCTGTACATCAACGAATTCTCCAGCACATTCGCGCAATTGTCAACAGTGACAACAATTATCCTGTAGCCAGGTATTTTCGGGCGGTACATGATAAAAAAACTCAAAGATTTTGAGTATACTGTTGTGTTCGGTACCTCAGCCCAGCCGGGGTGGGGACCGTATGAAGCTACTCAGGCAGAAAGTATCCCATTCCATACTGTCCTTAGACACTAAGGCCCCTAATGACCTTGATTTAACGGAAGACCTAAGCAATTTTTTATAAACTTGCTTATTTTATGTTCTAATTCTAGTCCTTGAAAATCCTAAAGGTGTCTTTTCTGCTGATATATACCATCATGTCGTCACATCTTAGTTAGCTACTAGGGTCCAACTGTCTAAATTTAGTCACCGGCTGGTGACTACTAGAATTGTACACCAATGTAGAAAAACTATATTACAACACATTGATTCATCTTGCCATTTCTACATTGTATACTGAAAGTATGGAATAAGGCTGTCATTAACTTGCCATTTTTGCTGTGCACCTTTTTTCATATTTTTTTGTATTTTATGTGTTTTGGGTTGGAGCCTTAATTGTTGTGTTCTCTTCACACACAATTTGTCACTACAGCTCTTTTTAGGTTATTTTTCTTTGTGCAGACAGTATATTTTATGATTATCAAAACGTAATTATTCATGAATTTTGAAATGGGCACTACGTCGCAACACTTGGAATGTGTTTTTCAATCAATCACTGTGAATTCTCTTGATTCTTTCTATTTTATGGCACTATGTCGTTATTTCTTTGAAAGTTGTCTTGGGTTTTCTCATATCCAAAAATGTATTTGAAAGACCATGTCTCAATTTGATTGCCTTATCTATTGATGAACTGCAAACCTATTTTGTAAATATCAGTCTGTTTTTTATTTTTGCACTTGCATATAAGTTAGTCTGTCCACTATTTCTATCATGAATGCAGAGAGGGCGTGCACGCTTTTTTGTATTGTCCCACCTTTATTGTTACTATAAGCGCGTTATGTGAACAAGCTCCCTAGTGGAGTGAAACGCGTCGTCTTTAAATTGAATAAATAGTCATCCTGCAACTCACTTGAGGAGTGATTCTTCTTTGCTCTATATTCGCTGCATTGAGAGGGGCTTTTGGAGGTCCAGACCTGTTGGGTTCCGCCGACCATTGACGGAACAGGAATATATATATATATATATATATATATATATATATATATATATATATATATATATATATATTCACTGAAAAAACCATAGGTTTCACACCAGTTATAGTTAGGAATTAGCATTTAAAAAAACCTATTAAATTCACTGAAAAAACCATAGGTTTAACACCAGTTATAGTTACCTGGAAATTTTACTGACATAAAACCATTGAAATTCCCACGTTATAGTTAGTTGGACTCACTATAACTTGCGCGCCTGCAATGCACTGCTGATGACGTCACATATTACATCACTCATGACATGGTCAGTGACATCACTCATGACATCACTGATGACACCATCCAGTGAATGTTTGTCTTTCTTAAATTTTTTTTTTTATATGTATTTGTAAAGTACGATGCAAGAATAAATGGTTAAATAAGTGTGTAAATGGATGTTTGTTTTTAAAATAATTGATTGGTTAACTGCCTTATTAAGTGTATCTTAGTGAATACATATATTAGCAAGTAAGTTTTATATATTGAAATGTATGTATCAGTGTTTCACTTTGTGTATAAGTGGCTGTATGGGTTGGTGACTGACGCACTGTTTGTATGTGTTTTGAAGACAGCATATGTACAGGACTGTATAGATGTATGAGTGTGTATATGTGTATGTTAGTGAGTAAACGACTGTCTCACTATTGTCTTTTTCAGTAACGACATATGTTTTAATCTAGTATATGTGAGTATTGATTTATAAAACTGAGTATATGTGAGTGAGAGATTATAAGAGTTCCTGTTTAAATTAGTATGTGTTTATATAAGTGATTGTTTAAGAGAGTAAGTATGTGTAAGTATTCTTAGAAGTAAAGTGGTAGTGTGTGTATAGCTGTATATGCAAATAAATGAATGTTCATTAGTTTTTTTGCATGTGTGAATATGTGTGTGAGTAACTTTTGGATGACTGTCAGTGTGTAACAGGATGTATAGGTGTATCACTACATATAATGAGTGAGTATATGTATGAATGACTATATAGAACTGTTTGTGAATGAGTGGATGTGTATATAGATGGTGGAATTACTGAATTGTTTGTTGTAACTGGTATGGGTATCTCCACTTTTTTGAAAATGTTAAATACTATTTTTGAATATGTGTTTCAAGGCTTACATTACACTGAAAGGAGGTCTGTCACTCTGTCACAAGGATGGTGTCATGAGTGATGTCACTGACCATGTCATGAGTGATGTAATGTGTGACGTCATTAGCAGTGCATTGCAGGCGCGCAAGTTATAGTGAGTCCAACTAACTATAACGTGGAAGCGCCTACGTTCACGCCACGTGTGCGCACCCGGAAGCGCTCCGGAGCACGCGCGTAATCGCGTCGGGTCATGTGACCTTAAAATAACACTTTTCATTGGTTGCTAACAGTTTTTTTTACAAAGAATGAAATCCCCACCCATTTCCTTCACTTCTTCTTTCACTTTTGTGACTGCAAGACCTGTCTTTTTGCTCCTGGATATTTGTTGGTTTTACAATGGCTGCCAGACAATCCAGCAGTGAGGATGAAACAGAATTCATCAATGAAGAGCCTCCTCAACGAAAAGTTAAGGAACATTTCATTTGGAAATTTTTTTAAATCCCACCTGGCCAAAAAAAGGTGAATCCTCCAAACGTGGAGTGCAGGATCTGCAAAGAAGAGCTGTCACGGGGTAACCCTTTAAAAAAGTACTCTTTTGGGAACTTCACAATGATCCGGCATGTGGAGAGGAAGCACCCCCAAAATTTTGCCCGGGAAAGTGTCGGGGCTCTGGCACAAGAGGTTCCCAGTGATGGGGCCTCTACATCAACCGGAGGAGCAACTTCTTCTGGGAGGGTGAGATCACAAGAGCTGGTTCCGAACATTCAACCTGCTTTTAACCATGGTGCCCTCAGATGCAGATACTGCAATCAACTGCTTACCTTTGGAGAACAAAGTGTACAGCTCATGGTTCGAGCATTAGAAAACCATCGCTGCTCTTCCCACCCCTAATTTTTTTTGTTTTTTTTTGCTCCTGTTGAGCAGTTTCCATATCCTGTTTTTGTTCCTGTTTAGAAAAAAGAAGAAAACCAAAAGTTCTTTTCAGAACTACCTCCAATTCTCATCAAAGAGCTAGATTCTAAAAAAAATGAAAAAAGAGTAAGTGAAATAGAGTGCATTGATAATGGAAAGGAGAATGAGTAAGAAAGAACAGAAAGGTAAGAGAGGAGAAAGGAAGTGAAGTAGGAGGACTGAAAGAAGGTGAGTGTTAGGAAAGAAAGTAAGGAGAAGAAGAGTGAATATGGGGAATGTTGATATTCAAAGAAAATGTTGAAAAGGAACAGGGGTGTGGAAGGATAAGAAAAGATGCATTGCTGGAGTTGAAGGCAGAAGGCCTCATTTATGAAGCCATGCGTCACTTTAACACCACCAAAGTATCACTTTTTGTGACGCATCAGTCCAATAAAAAATGCACCTTATTTATTCATATTTACAAAGTGGCGTTTCTAGGTAAATACGTCGCTTTGTAAACCCCTGTGCCACATTATTCCTACGTCAAGGTGTAATGTATGCAAAAGGGACGTATTGACGCAAGAAAGGGTCGTAGAGGTGACACAGTGAATAAACTGGATGCCTCATTTTTGAAACGTGACGCATCGCTACATGAAAACAGCGATGCGTCACTTTTCTGTGTGCACTCCTTACGACATTCCAGATGTGTTATATTTAAAGTATGACGAATCAACTCGCAAGGAGTTACAGATACGTCAGTATTTCTGACGTATCTGTAAACACAAAAGTGACGCATTGCTGGAGTGCGTCACAAAAGTGACGCAACTCCAGTAATGCGTCCTTTCACATGGGGAAAGCACCATGTGAAAGGTCTTGCGTCAGTCTTACACCTGCTGTGAGGCAGGCGCAAGATTTTGACGCAACAGCATCCTAAAAGTGACGCAGTGAAATCTCATAGATTTCACTGCGTCGCTATTACCAAGCTTTTTGCCGGGGAACGCCCCCTCTGCATAAATTATACCTGACACGGGTATAATGTGGCGCAGGGTTTTAAAAAGTGACCCATCTACCTAGATGCGTCACTTTTTAAATATAGCGCAACGAGGCGCTGGAGTGCGTCACAAAAGTGACGCAACTCCAGTAATGCGTCCTTTCACATGGGGAAAGCACCATGTGAAAGGTCTTGCGTCAGTCTTACACCTGCTGTGAGGCAGGCGCAAGATTTTGACGCAACAGCATCCTAAAAGTGATGCAGTGAAATCTCATAGATTCCACTGCGTCGCTATTACAAAGCTTTTTGCGGGGGAACGCCCCCTCTGCATACATTATACTTGATGCAGATATAATGTGGCGCAGGGTTTTAAAAAGTGATCCATCTACCTATATGCGTCACTTTTTAAATATAGAGCAACGAGGCGCATTTTTTTACACCGCTGGTGCGATGCGTCACTTTTCTGTGCGCACTCCTTACGACATTCCAGATGTGTCATATTTAATGTATGACGTATCATGTCGCAAGGAGTTACAGATACGTCCGTATTTCTGACGTATCTGTAAACACAAAAGTGACGCATTGCTGGAGTGCGTCACAAAAGTGACGCAACTCCAGTAATGCGTCCTTTCACATGGGGAAAGCACCATGTGAAAGGTCTTGAGTCAGTCTCACACCTGCTGTGAGGCAGGCGCAAGATTTTGACGCAACAGCATCCTAAAAGTGACGCAGTGAAATCTCATAGATTTCACTGCGTCGCTATTACCAAGCTTTTTGCGGGGGAAAGCCCCCTCTGCATACATTATACCTGACGCAGGTATAATGTGGCGCAGGGTTTTAAAAAGTGACCCATCTACCTAGATGTGTCACTTTTTAAATATAGCGCAACGAGGCGCATTTTTTTACACCGCTGGTGCGATGCGTCACTTTTCTGTGCGCACTCCTTACAACATTCCAGATGTGTCATATTTAATGTATGATGCATCATGTCGCAAGGAGTTACAGATACGTCAGTATTTCTGACGTATCTGTAAACACAAAAGTGACGCATTACTGGCGTGCGTCACAAAAGTGTCGCAACTCCAGTAATGCGTCCTTTCACATGGTGCTTTCCCCTTTCACAAAAAGTGACGCACAGGCGGCGCAAAACTGGCGGCGTAAGGCCTTCATAAATATGGTCCTGGATTTTCCCCTTACTTTGCTTCCCGGTGCGCGTACCGGGCGCTCCCCCCGCGCAAATCGAAAAAAAATATTTTTTTTAAATGCCCTGCGGGACCCTATTTTAGCCCCCACATTAAACCTAGGGGGTCAGGAGGGGGTCTACCCTGCCCCCTTATGGTCAATTACCCCCTTTGTTTTTGCCACCTCTTGTGTCTCGATTTTACCGAGACACAAGATGGCGGCCGCTCCAGACTGTTTAGAATGTTTACAGACACCCAAGAGCCAATCAGCTTTCTGCGCGCAAGTCGCGTGGCGCGCCCGGTGCGCGTACCGGGGCGCGCCTATAGATATATATATTTTTTTGAACCTAAATTACTCAAAATCCACTGGAGCACATATCTTGAGACATAGCAAAGGCACATCGGGCTACTAGTCCCTACAATTTTGCCAAGTTTGGTGTAAATCCATTCAGCCGTTCGAGCTAAAAGTGAAATCGACCGCCCTATGGAAATTAACATTGGGAAAACGCGTTTTGGGACCCCCTTTTATCTCGGACCCCGCTTGACGAATCCCCCCCAAACTTTCAGGAAAGGACCGGGGCGCCGCGAGGCCATTTTGAGTAAATTTTCAGGCAGATTTGTCAACCGGAGCCAAAGTTATTCCAAATAGAATTTTGAAATTTAACATTGAGAAAAATCCTAACTATAACTACCTACTGGCGACCGCCAGTAGGTAATATATATATATTCACTGAAAAAAACATAGGTTTCAGCCACGTTATAGTTTGGCATTAGCATTTAAAAAACCTTAGAAATTCACTGAAAAAAACGTAGGTTTCACACATGTTATAATTAGCTGGACATTTCACTCATACAAACCATTGAAATTCCCCCGTTATAGTTAGTTCAGCTAACTATAACTCATGCACCCGCAATGCACTGCTGATGACGTCCCATATTACATCACTTATGACCTGGTCAGTGACATCACTCATGACATCTCAAATGACATCATCCAGTGAATATGTGTCTTTCTGAAAAATAAATATTTTTTAAATATGCATATCTAAAGGTCGACGGAAGAATAAATGGGTAAATAAATGTCTAAATGGAGGTTTTGTTTTGTAAAATTGATTGTATAACTGACTTATTAAGTGTATCATAGTGAATACATGTATTAACGAGTAATGTTTAAATATTTAAATATCTGTATCAGTGTCTCACTTTGTGTTTAAGTGGCTGCATGGGTTGCTGAGATGCTACATGAGTGCGTGTATATGGGTTATTAGTTTGTTTTTTGAGTATCAGTATGAGTGTATGGTTCGGTGGGGGGATGTTACTTAGCGTAAAGATGCATGAATGAGTGACTCGCTGTATGTTTTTTGAAGACTGCATGTGTGCAGGACTGTATGGGTGGATATGTGTGTGTGTATGGGTGTGTTAATGAGTGAATGACTGTCTCAATAGTGTATTTATGAGTAAGTACATATGTTTTAAACTAGTATATGTGAATATTGATGTATATAAGTGAGTATATGTGAGAGTGAGAGATTGGAAGAGATCCTGTATAAATAAGTATGTGTTTCTATAAGTGATTGTTTAAGAGAGTAAGTATGTGTACATTTCTGTAAAATTAAGTGTAGTGGTGTGTGTATAGCTGTATATGCAAGTAAATGGATGTTTAATTTATTTGCATGTGTGAGTATGTGTGTGAGTAACTCTAAGGATGAGTATCGGTGTGTAAGAGGATGTATAGGTGTATGAGTACATATGATGAGTGAGTACATGTATGAGTGACTATATAGAACTGTTGGTGAATGAGTGGATGTGTATGTAGATTTTGGAATTACTGGATAGGTTGTTGTAACTGGAATTGGTATCTCCATTGTCTTGAAAATGTTACTTTCTATTTTTGAATTTGTGTATCAAAGGTTATATTACGCTGAGAGGTCTGCCACTCGTTTACAAGGATGATGTCATCAGTGATGTCATTTAAGATGTCATCAGTGATATCATGAGTGATGTCACTGACCATGTCATGAGTGATGTAATATGTGACGTCATCAGCAGTGCATTGCGGGCGCGTGAGTTATAGTTAGCTGAACTAACTATAACGGGGGAATTTCAATGGTTTTGTATGAGTGAAATGTCCAGCTTACTATAACGTGTGAAACCTGTGTTTTTTTCAGTGAATTTCTAAGGTTTTTTAAATGCTAATTCCTAACTATAACGTGGCTGAAACCTATGGTTTTTTCAGTGACTTTCAAAGGTTTTGTAAATGATAATTTTTAAATGTATTAATTGTTATATTTTTTTATACTAATTTACTACATTGTTTTAACGTATTTATTTTTAGATATTTTATTTTTTAAATTACATTACATATTTGTAATATAAATTGAAAAAAAAGTTTTTAAAAATATTGAAATTGTAATATATATTTTTTTAATTTTTTTTTTTAAATTTATATATATATTTTATATAGCAGGCAATGATGTCCTATGGAAGGAATTTTAAGTTACTGGTAAGTACAGTTAAATTAACTTTTCAGGAATAGTAGTGAGCTGAAAGATGCAGCGCTGAGGTCTCTCCAGATAACAGGTGAGTAAATCAGAATTCGTAGTTCGGCTGATTTTAGAGGAATTTTTTTAAGTTCCAAAACTCCACACTTAAAAGAATTTCCAAGTGAAACAAGTCAATGTCAACCTATGGACACTTAGAAACTTTTCTGGTGAAAACCACACAATAAATTCCTATGGAAGGAAATACAAGTTACTGATAAGTATGCTTAGATTTACTTTTCATGGCCTGTACTGCGCTCAAAGATGCAGCACTGACGTCTCTCGTGATAACAGGTGAGTAAATCGGAAATCGTAGTCCGGCAGATTTTAGAGGAATATTTTGCTCAATAGTGAAGGAAGGGGGCAGGCCTGAGGTAACATGTGTGCAAACACGCCCTGTGGCGCGTTTTTAGGTTGGGGGATTAATTCCTCTTCAATCCTGAGGTCCCCTGTGAGCCAAGTAGACCACCAGGTACCTCCAGTATGCGCCAGGGAGCTGTGTTGCAGAGAGGTGTTCAGAGGGCACGCCCCCTTTTTACAACACTCTGCAATGCAGCTCTGTGGCACTTACTGGAGATACCTATTGGCCTAGTTGCCCACTAGAGGACCTCTGGATTAAAGAGTAATTAATTCCCCAACTTAAAATGCGCCACTAGTTCAAGTTCAGAGATTTGTATAGCGCACTACTCACCCATAGGGTCTCAAGGCGCTTGTGGGAGGGGGAGCATTATTTATCGAATAGCCAGGTTTTAAGATCTTTTCTGAAGGAAATTTGGTTCTGTGTGAGGCGGAGGTGAGTGGGAAGAGAGTTCCAGGTCTTGGCCGCCAGGTAGGAGAAGGATCTTCCTCCCATGGTGGATCTGTGGATGCGCGGAGCTGCGGCAAGCGCTTGGTTGGAGGATCTTAGTTGGCGGGTGGGTGTGTAGAAGGACAGTCGTGTGTTGAGGCATTCGGGTCCTAGTTTGTAGAGGGCCTTGTGAGCGTGGGTGAGGAGACGGAACGTTATTCTCTTGTTGACGGGGAGCCAGTGGAGGTCTTTCAGGTGGCCGGTAATGTGAGCTTGGCGAGGGATGTCCAATATGAGTCTGGCCGACGCATTTTGGATGCGTTGGAGTTTTTTCTGTAATTTGGCTATGGTTCCGGCGTAGAGGGTGTTTCCATAGTCCAGTCGGCTAGTGACCAGTGCGTGGGTGACCGTCTTTCTTGTTTCGGTGGGGATCCAACGGAAGATTTTTTTGAGCATATGGAGTACATTGAAGCAAGAGGATGATACGGCGTTAACTTGTCTGGTCATCGAGAGGGAGGAGTCTAGGATGAAGCCCAGGTTGCGTGCGTGGTCTGTGGGTATGGGTGCTGTGCCCAGGGCCGATGGCCACCAAGAGTCGTCCCATGCAGAGGGTGAAGATCCTAGGATGAGAACTTCCGTTTTGTCTGAGTTAAGTTTTAGGCGGCTGTTTTTCATCCATTCGGCTACTTCTTTCAAGCCTTCATGAAGATTGGTTTTGGCGGTGTTAGGGTCTTTAGTGAGGGAAAGGATCAGTTGGGTGTCGTCGGCGTATGAGATGATGTTGAGGTTGTGTTGTCGTGCGATGGATGCGAGGGGACTCATCCACACGTTGAAGAGGGTGGGACTGAGTGATGGTCCTTGTGGGACTCCGCAGATAACTTCGGTGGCCTCTGATTTGAAAGGGGGGAGTCGGACTCTCTGGGTTCTCCCGGCGAGGAACGAGATGATCCAATCCAATGCTTTTCCTTGTATTCCGACGTTGCTGAGGCGTTGTATGAGGGTGCTATGACAGACTGTGTCGAAGGCGGCGGAGAGGTCGAGTAGGAGGAGGGCAGCTGTTTCTCCGTTGTCCAGTAGCATTCGGATGTCATCTGTCGCTGCAATGAGGGCGGTTTCGGTGCTGTGTTTGGCTCGAAAGCCGGACTGTGAGGGGTCGAGGGAGTTGTTGGATTCAAGGAATGCGGCGAGCTGGCTATTGACGACTTTCTCAATGACTTTGGCTGGGAAAGGGAGGAGGGAGATGGGGCGGTAGTTCTTAAGTTCAGAGAGGTCAGCAGTGGGCTTCTTCAGGAGGGCAGTGAGTTCGGCGTGTTTCCAGCTTTCTGGGAAGGTAGCGGAGTTGAAGGAGCAGTTGATGACATCACGGAGATGGGGTGCGATGATGGAGTCTGCTTTGTTGAAGATGTGGTGGGGATAGGGGTCGGTTGGTGATCCTGAGTGGATGGAGTTCATCAGGCGGATGGTGTCTTCAGTGGTGATTGGGTTCCAGGCGTTAAGGTTGTTCGAGATCGGTTTGGTTTTGGAGGTGGGTGGGGTGGGCTGTTCTTTCGAAGTGTTCTTAAAGCTGTTATGTATGTCGGCGATTTTGTTGTAGAAGAAAGAGGATAATGAGTCGCAGAGGTCTTGGGAGGGAGTAATGTCGTTTGAGGCTGCGGTGGGGTTGGTAAATTCTTTGACGATGTTGAATAGTTCCTTGCTGTTATGGGCGTTGTTTAGTCGATCCTTGAGCGCTGATTTCTTGGTGGCGCGGATCAATTGGTGGTGTTTGCGGGTGGCTGCCTTGAAGGTGGTCAGGTTGTCAGTGGTTGGGTTTTTTCTCCATGTTTTTTCTAGAGTACGGCATAGTTTCTTGGAGTTCTTAAGGTCATCGTTGAACCAGGGGGCCTTTTTGCTATCTTGTTTGATCTGGTGGTTTCTTAGGGGTGCTAATTCGTCAGCGCTGTGAGTGATCCATTGTTTGAGTTTGGTGGCAGCTTCGTTTGGGTCTGATGAGAGGGCTGGAGGGTTTTGGTTGAGCGATGTGATGAGTTGGTCAGTGGTGATTTTGTTCCAGTTTCTTCGAGGAATAGGTTGTGGGGGGTTGTGAGTCGTGGTAGTTTTGTAGCTGAAGTGAACACAGCTGTGGTCCGTCCAATGGAGAGCTGTGGTATGATTGAAGGAGATGTGTTTGCTGGAGGTGAAGATAGGGTCGAGCGTGTGTCCGGCTAAGTGGGTGGGGGTGTCAACAAGTTGTTTGAGTCCGAGATTGGCCATGTTGTCCAGAAGGGTGGTGGTGGTGGTGGTGGTGGTGGCCACTGGGCATGTTTTCACTCTTATCACCTCAAGCCCGGCCATTTACCTTCACCACTGTGCAAACGCGCCCCGTAGCGTGTTCTAAGTTGGGGGATCTAGTCCCCTTGCATACTGGGGGTCCCTGGGGGCCAACTAGCCCTCCAGGAACCTCCAGTATGCGCCAGGGCGCTGCGTTGCAGAGAGGTGTAATGAGGCCATGTCCCTTTTTACACCTCTCTGCAACGCAGCCCCCTGGTGCATTTGCAGAGGAGGAACTAATTCCCCTTGCATACTGGGGGTCCCTGGGGGACAACTAGTCCACCAGGAACCTCAATGGTGCACCAGGGGGCTGCGTTGCAGGGAGGTAATGAGGCCACGCCCCTTTTTACACCTCTCTGGAACGCAGCCCCCTGGCCCATACTGGAGGCTCCTGGTGGGCTAGTTGGCCACCAGGGACCCCCAGTATGCAAGGGGAATTAGTTCCCCCTCTGCAAACGCGCCAGGGGCGCGTTTGCAGAGAGGTGCAGGGAGGGGGCGTGGCCTGCTCCCGATCCCGTTTTTAAAAAAAAATTACTTTTAAGAATGGGGGCTGTGTATCCCCCTTCCTTTTTTTGGGGGGGGGGGGGGGGGGGGGGGGCCTGCCCCCAATTTTTCTTCTTTTTTATTTTTTTATTTTTTATGGGAAGGGGGCCGCATGGCCCCCCTCCCGTGGCCAATTCCGGCCCCGGGGACCCCATCTCCTGGGCCATGGCCAACTTTTCTATTTTTTGTGGAGGGGGCAGCCCCCCTCCTATGTCCCCTTAAGGCCCCGGGGACCCCATCCCCGGGGCCTGACAATCTTTAAAAACAAAAAAAGATTTAATTCTTTAATGGTGGAGTTGGGCCGCGTGGCCCCCCTCCTGGGCAACTTATGGCCCGGGGACCCCATCCCCTGGGACCTGCCCTCTCCATTGGGGACTGTGGAGGGGTCCCCAAGCCCCCCACGGTCCGTGCATCCTGCAGGAGCCGGCATTGCTTTTCTGCTTGGGGAGCAGCTAACATGCTGCTCTTCATGCAGAAAAGCAATCCGCTTTGGTTTTTGAAAGAGAGCAGGTTTCCTGCTCTCTCTTTCAAAAACCAAAGCAGTTTGCTATGGCGGCTCCCGCCTCTACCATAGCAAACAGCAGTGTCCCGGGGGTAGGCACCCCCGGACACTGCAGGAGCTGGCCCTGGGGGTTGGCAGTCCCCAGGGCCATCAAGGGCTCCAGGAGGGGGGCCGCGCAGTGGATGACGTGGAGTCTATGACGTACCCAAATAATGTAATACTCTGGGAAGGTTGCAGAAGAGATTTCTTCTCGTTTATGACAAACCCAAGGCTTTGAAGAAGGGACACCACCATCTGAAGATGCTGCGTCAGGCGACTGGGCAAGCCGCCATCAACAGTAGGTCGTCCAGGTACATAATCATTCTGAATCCTCTAGGGCGTAGGTACTCCACAACCGGTCTGAGAACCTTGGTGAAACACCAAGGAGCTGAAGAGAGACCGAAAGGGAGTGACGTGAACTCGTACGTGCGGTGACCCCAGATGAATTGGAAAAACAGACGGTGTGGCGGGAATATCAGAAGCACCCGATAGGCGTCCTTGAGGTCCAGCCGGACCATCCAATCCAATCCAAGGGACGGAGAACGTCCCTGAGAAGATTGATTCCCCCCATCTTGAAGTGGCGGTAAACCAACCACTGGTTGAAGTCGCTCAAGTTTATCACAGGCCCTTTGCCGCCATCGGTCTTGTCGACCCGAAAGATATTGCCTAAGAAACCCACGGGATGTGGAGGAGTAAGGGTGATAGCACCTTACTTATGGAGAGAGACACCTCCTCGTCCACCTGGAGGGCATCCTTTGCGGAAAACTGAATAGGACGGGGAGGGGATCTTTGCACCCGGTTCCCCTGGAACTCTATGTGGAAACCCCTCACCGTTTGCAGCACCCAGGTATCGTGAGTGATGGTCTACCAAGTTTGGAAACAACCTGCCACCCTATGTCTTGTGGGGAAGAAGGGAGAAGTCTCAACTGGGCTAGAGATTGCCGTTCCTCTTCAGAATCCTTCCCTTTTTCCCCGCCGTCCACGGGTGGGGTAAAAGTTGCAGAACCGGGTTTGGTCCTGGTACTGTTTGGAGCCTCTTTGATTGGTCTGGCGTTGCTGACGACTGGCCGAGCAGCCCCTGCCTCAGCCGGCCCCGCGAAAAACACGGGGAAACACCTTTTTGATTGTAGACTTGGCTCGATCCAGCGACGTGAAGGTATTGACAAACTTACCGAGCTCCTTCACAAGGGGGTTGCCAAACAGACCACCTTGGGCAATAGCGCCCGCCTCTGAATCCGTCAGGTCACCTAACTTCGGGTTGATTTTAATAAGAAGTGATCCGCGCCGCTCGGTGGAAAGGGCACAATTAGCATTGCCCATGAAAATCACAACTCTCCTCCTCCGCCATATCTAATATCTTTGTAATGGGGCCGAGGGCATCCAGGAGTTTATCCTGGCAGGCCCTCCAGGATCTATCTATCCCCATCCTGGGATCTATTTCAGTTGTAAGGGATACCTTACCCTCCAGGGTGGGGCGGGGGCACTCCGCCCAAAGGCAGTTGCGATCTTCCTTCTCCAGAGGTCGTCTGATATGAGCGGCCACATAAGAAGCCACTTTCTCCTCTTGTGTCCACTTTGAGGACCTTGGGTGGATGATATCATTGAGATCAAAGCATGTCTGAAGTGCTTGGGGGGGGGGTCTGGAAAGTACTAGGGAGAGACTGAGGAACTGGATCAGCAGGAGGGGGAACCCGGTCCACCGGGGGAAGCACTGGCACTTCAGTGGGGGGCACCTCGGGAACTGCAGGGAGACTAGCCAGGAAGGCCTGCCTAAGGCGATGAAACGCATCTCCATCCACACCAGCCTCGCAGGAGCGTTCAGGCAGCGGAGGATCCAGTGGATCAGGAGGAGCAGTAGCTGGGGCTTGGAGGGGGGGAACAAAGTTGTTGAGTGAGCTGGGCAAATGCCTGCTGAATCTGGTTGGAGCGAATCCTCTAACGGAGAGATGGCTTGATCCATCACTCGGTAGATTGAGGTTTCCATAGCCTCATAAAAGGCGCCCCCCAGGGCATGTCGGCAAGGGGGTCCTAATCGTCGTAATATTCCATGAGGAAAAGGTGCACGAGTAGTCCAGCAGTAGAATTTTCCTACTGGGCCCAGCAGGAAAGGTCTTAATTATGGCTGGGTCTCGGCCTGTAGCTTTGTGCGTGGGAGGAACCGCAATCGACCCGGGTCGAGCCTGAGGGACTAATGCTGGCAGACAAATTTATAAGAGAACTCCCTTTCAACAGGAAAGCTGGTCTGGGTAAGTCCCTTGCACCAAGTGCCAACCTCGATACCAGACCTCTGAGAGGCGTTCAAATAAATATATACAGAATCTGCCCATTTAACTACTGGACTTGGGGATGGAGCGTGAGGCAAATAATAAACAGCGCGACTCTTGTACAAGCCACCGCTGCCTACAACCGTCACCGGCGTTCACCTTCAGCCCAGCGGCTCCTGTACAGTGTGCGCGTGACGCTTGAAACTCTCTGAAGAGAGATTAAACGTAGCGTCGCGTCTGTACAGCCTCCTGCGCCCTCTGACGGCGGGAGGACCCGGGAGCTAAACCAGCACGGAGCGCGTAGGGACGGAAACCCGTACCCGCGCAGCCCACACACAGGGAGACGCTCTGAAGTAAACGCGGTGAGGTGAAAACACAAGGTAAACCTAACGATTAGCGCCGCGCGACATAAAACGAAGCAAGTCGCTAGATCCACAGTATGAAACAGCCTAAAAACTGTACTAAAGACCACATAATAGGCTACCGCTTAATCGCACAAGCAGCGCCCGCGACACAGAAACAATCATAAAAATTACTGAAACACTCTAACAATATACCCAAGTACTAAACAGATATGAGAACTGAAGAGTACTTATCTTGCAACCAAGAAAGAGGAAGAGAGGACACTGTTGATGGACTATACACTACACTTTCCCTTGTGTTCAAGGGAAACGTTGTTTCCTGGTATACCCTTTGCTGCTATGTATTAAGAAAGAAGGCATAATCCTCTCCTCCAGTCCTGACATAGAATTTATTCGGAGAGACTGGAAACTTTCTTCCTGAACAATAACACCTACGCGTTTCTGAGCCCCCAGCTCCTTCTTCCTGGGTAAATATAATACACAATATCCAATTAAAAATAGAAAATACAAAAATCTTAAGAGGTTCACCAAAAAAATGGATGTTACAAATAAGAAACAGAATATAAAAACCTTAGAAATTCTCTGAAAAAAACAGAGTACAGCGACGTTAAAGTTAGGCTGACATTTCGCTCGGACATAACCAGAGAAATTCAGCAGTTCTTGTTCCCTGAGCTAACTATAACTCGTGCCCCCGCAATGTACTTCTTATGACCCAACATATTACATCACTCATGACGTCATTGATCTCACTCATGACATCTTCCACTGACTGGGAGTGTTTTTTTAAAAAGTTCATGAGTGTTACATACATACCAAAGTGTATTGGTGAATCGGTAGGTGTATGAGTGCCTGATTGGATGATCGGATATCTGGACTCTTTTTGCATAGTCAGGATAAATTTGTATCTGCTTATCCTTATAGCGCAGGGGGATTTCTACACACACATGTTGGAGGATAATATCTTGACCTCTGTAATTGAACAGGCGTGCTATACTTGCTCTCGGGGGAGCCATCTATAGAGAAGAAATTAGAGAGGTGTTTGGGTTGCATTATGTTAATAATCCACTCGCTCTGGAATTCCCAGGATGCGCAATCTGTACCTCCTTTATCGGCCATCTGTGTCCTTCCATGTGCGTTGTACTGTGTTTCAGTCTTTCAACAACAGCCCGTAAGCCCTTAATCTCCTTTTTAAGAGAAACCACGTCCTCTTCAGTATTCTTGACTCTTTCGTCTACCTTGCGGAGGTCTAGCCAAAGGTGTTGTATGTCCATGGACATGGCATCCATTTTTTATTTCAGCGCCTGTTGGGGAACCCTGTATCGCAGCCAGTATCTCCTCAGTGTCTGTTGTACTGTCTGCGGGCTCATGGACCATCCTGGGTCCCTTTCCTTTATCCTGAGACCCTGCTTGCGCAGTTTTGGAGCCCTTGTCTTTTACCATGTCGGATTCCGTGCTCTCGGGCCTCCACCTGTGGGCCAGGCACCCTTTAGTCAGGTGCCTCTTCAGCTGGGTATATGCTCTTCAGCCAGGTTCCTCCAGGCAGTATTGCACGCCCAAGATATCCTGCAGCTGCACTCCAGCCCACCAGCAACAGGATGGGCCACCACATGTGAGACATCACCTGCAGGTAGTAATAAAAGCTCTCAGGGTAAGTTTAGTGAGCCCCACGGGAGACCACCTGTTCTCTTTAGTTGGCTTGCAACTCAGGGTAGGGTAGTCCTAAGACACATCCCCTTCCCACCTGCCGAACCAAGCGCCCGTGAGGACTTCTGCATCCTCCAGGCCCCTCGTCACTGCCACCCTCTAGGGATCACGCTCAGGCGGCAGTCTGAGCCACAGCACAGGATGAATGGGAGGCCCCTCTTCCCAGAAGTTACATCAGTCTTTGCCAAAATGTTGGGTCCAGTGGCCCACTCCTCCGTTCGTGCTGTGTGTGCTCGCCAGTACACACCACCTCCAGCAGATACAAGATGGTGGATGGGATGGGGGGAGGGAGGGTCCTACAATGCCGAAGCCGGTTCGCAGTGCCGCGTGCGACCAATGCTGCCGGCTCACGCCCATTTGTGTCTGGGAGCCATCCACACCCTCTTCCAGGCGTGAGGCAGTTATGAATAGGGCAGAGGCACCGTATACAGAACGGTTCCCCGTCGGCGATCCGCCTGTTGAGAACTCACACGGGATGCCTTCCCGTTCCTCCGCTGCAGCACAAGCCCCTGCCTCGCCTATCCTTCGTTCTCCAGCAGCTAGGGAACAGCTCGCCGATAGCCCAGGTGCCACCTTTCGGCACTCAGCGCAAGCATCTCACTTCCGGCCCAGTCTGTTCCCTGGTAACTCCGACCCCCGATAGCACAGTGCCGCACCAGACTACCATCGGCCCAGTCTCAGAACTGTCTACCGGCCCGCTGCAAAGCTTAGGGGCCCTGTCGCTAAATGTAGCCATGGTGCAGGGGTATAACGCCTCACTCTGCAGGGACTTGGCTCAAGCAGTGCCGCAGGATCGATCATATATTTGGTCCTCCACGTTGGGAGCTTCAACATGGCACATCTACGCTGCCCTCTTTTTTTGGTCACGCGCCTTCACATCATTGTTGATGTTAAAACATAACATGAGTGTAGATAAATCTTTGCTATGCATCAGGTAGAAGAAAAAACGGCTCTAGCTTCTTGTAGGCAAATGTAGCAGAGTAAGCACAAACTCTTAAGCAAATTCAAGGACTGCATGTGTTTGATATGGTTAATTATTTTGTGGCGATATGCATATGGTGAAAGTACATGCGAAGGAGGGCTGAATGCGCAGTTGATTAATTACAAAACTGCTGGATTTATGGTTGAAAAAGGTTATCTGAGCACCATTTCAGAAGAGGGAGCTTTAACCTTGCTCACCATGGTATATCCCTATGCCGATTTTAGGACTGCCACTGTATGTTTTAAAGATTGAAGGGCATGCTTCAACATGTTTAAACATGTAATAACTTTGTGTTGTGCAAGGCATTGTATTGCCTAAAGATCCTGTAACTTTGAGGGCGGTTGAAATATGTTGATTTAGAATTTGATTAACTAACAAGAGAACCATTTATAGGCCTTTACAGTGTGAGATGCACTATTTCAAAGAAGCTGTATCATGGACTATGCCCAATCACCCGCCCTTTTTATTTTATTTTCGGTATATCTGGGAGGTTTTCTTGTATGGTTTTTTTTGTTATATGATGCATACCATGGCTTTCTCAAGTAGTATGCTTAGGTGGACTTGCTTAAAAAACAACACTTGTTTATCTCCTGCAACTTTTCAATTTCAATAAATATAGCTATTTCTCTCTTTAGGCTTGTATTGCAGTCTTCTCCCAGTGGATCGCACTGCCCTTCCTAACCCAATAATGTTTCCATTTGAACAATAAGATAGTTATTTTGTACAGGAGCCGGGTCACAATGGTAAATGCATGAATGGAAGCAGTAGTAGTTGGGGGAGTACTCATTGGACTGATTCTAATAAAACAGGGATATTATACAAATCATTCTGGACTTGCACAGCTTATAATGTCTTGGTAATAGGAGTGGGTCATTTGATCTCAGTAAAAAATTGCAAATAGTATCACTTTCATATGCAGAATAAGGTTCTTTTTTCAGAAAAGCTAATCCTTTTGTGTTAAATTATGCTGATTTATAATTTTGTTTTATTTCTAAGATTGACACAATGGAGCAAGAGTTGGTGGCAGCCATGATGGATGAGTCAGAGTCATTCATGAAAGGCAAAGAAAGAAAAACATATCATCGACGCAGGGAAGGGGGGCAAGAGGATGAAGTATGTGGCATGGTACAAACTCAAATGGATGGACATGAGGTGACTCACAATATCAATAGCAGTGTTCAGATGGTGATGATGGAACAGCTTGACCCCACACTGCTCCAGATGAAGACTGAAGTCCTGGAGGGAGGAATCCATCATGAAGGTGACCAAACTGTGGATGATACCCAGATAATCACACTACAGGTTGTCAACATGGAAGAACAGCCCATAAACCTTGGGGAGCTTCAGCTTGTCCAAGTGCCAATGTCGATGAATGTCTCGGATGGCACTACCACAGTAGAAGGGCTTCATGCTGCTTTTGAACATGAAATTAATAAAGATGGTCTTCAGGATGGAGAGCCTATGATCTGTCATACCTTACCCTTACCAGAAGGATTCCAGGTGGTGAAGGTGGGTGCAAATGGTGAAGTTGAGACTTTGGAACAAACAGATCTTCAGCCCCAGGAAGAAAATACCTGGCATAAGGATCCAGACTATCAACCACCAACCAAAAAATTAAAGAGAATGAAAAAAAGCAAACTGCGTTACACAGAGGAAGGCAAAGATGTTGATGTGTCTGTGTATGACTTTGAAGAGGAACAGCAGGAAGGTTTGCTTTCTGATGTTAATGCAGAGAAAGTCGTTGGAAACATGAAACCACCAAAGCCGACAAAAATTAAAAAGAAAGGTAAATACTGATGGCGAGTTTGTCTGTTTGTCAAAATAAATGAAAAGATAATGTATCCTTGCATAGCAAATATTTTTTGTGGTACAATTATTTAAAGGGGACCTATTTAATTCTGTGCGTGCAAAATTGTAGTTTTTACTGGGAGCTGGCGGAGTAAGGGGAGGTGATGGTTGGCTTGAGATACGTGAGGTTCTCCTGACTTGAGAAATGGAATATGATGTCTCAGTGTCTAGGTGATGAGGCATAGATTGCTTTCTATTATGTATGGACATATAGTATCTATCACATTCTGAGACAAATAAGACTTGAGAACAAGTATGATCCAGCGTTCAGGAGAGATTTGTTGAAGCTGGTTAAAGTCACATTTTCTTACAAACTTTTAAGACCCAAAATATGAATCACAAGAATAGATTTCCTGGAATAAGATTAGCACTACAAAATAGTCTATTTTAAGAACCAAGTCCAGATAATATAGAAAAGATTTTGTCTCCTAGCATCCGTCGTCTGCTGCTGTTTAGGATATAAATCTTTTAAGAGCGAGCCTACCAGACAGCACAACTGTCTGGTTGCCTTAAACACATTATGAGCTTTCCAAGAACAGAGGGGCTTCAGCCTACCCATGGCGTACCATTGTTTGGCTTTGCTGTCACTTTGTTTGTCTGCTTATTTGATTGCTTGCCCTGTCCATCTTTTATCTATTCATCCAGTGCAGCATGGACAATTTACTTGTGTCCTGCTGCTGCTTACTTTTAGGTAACTTCTTTTTACTTTTGTTTTAAGCACTCCACAAGAATGCATCAATTTGCCCCTGGTCTCCCTAGTGTTCTTCTCTTACTTCCAATGCGCTCGCTGTTGCTCTCTCACCCGTTTGCTACTCCCCCGTTGCCCCATATGCCTTCTGCTCCTACATTCCTTTCTTGCCTTTGTGCTTCTACCGCCAGGCTCCAGTTGCACTCTGTCGTCCTTTTGGCTTCTCTTCCCCACCCAGAACTCCACATTGCTCTCTCTCCCATTTGCTTTTTTTCCCCCCAACCCATACTCTGAGTTGCTTCCCCCACTGTCCCCCCGTGATGCTCCCAGCTCTCGTCCCCTCATCTGTGGCATCCACTGCCTCTAGCCCACAGTGTTGCTTCCCACACATGCTTAATAAAACACTTTTGCAATTTTTTTTCTTATTATTTACTGATCTAACTTGGATCAGCAAATAAAGAAAAATAAAACACCTGTGTCATTTTGTGGGCAAGTGTTGTACTGCCTACAAAATGTTGCCTACTGCCTCATCATTGGCTGCTTTTTACATTTTCTCTTTAACCATGCTAGATGGCATGGGAGTATGCTGTACAGTATTAGTATCGCTAAAAGCCGCTGGCAAAGCCAACCAGACCCAAAGGTGAGACTTTTTGGCTTTGCCAGTGCTTGTTTCCCCCTGTATCTTTAACTGTTAAGATCCACCAGTCTGCAAGTAAATAAAAAAAAAATCACAAACAGGTAAAAACCTTTAGTTCCTTGACCTACTGATTTTAAGCTCTAGTTGCCAAATTAAATGTACTTGCCCTGTTAGCAACCTATAGAAAAGACACACTTGAAGTGCCCCTCCTTATGCTGTCTCATTTCCTGGTGTTGTCTTGTGTAATACAAAGTACTTGTAAGTGATTCGGGCAAATCTGCGCAATACATTTTTGGGCTAAATAACCCAAAACTGGGGCACAATCTCTTTTTTTTTTTTTCTTGTTTTTTAATTTTTTTATTTTTGGAAGACCTTTATTTAGAAAAGGGTGCACACAGCTATTCAGCCAAACATCCCGGAGGCATGGCAGCAAAATTAGAGCATCAAACTGTTTCGGCACACCCAGAAGAGCTGCTCAGGAGAAGAGAGGTCAATTTTTAAAATTAAAACAGGATATACACGGTAAATACGTAATACAGTTCCATATGTTAACGAAAAGAAGAGAGAGAAAAGAAAACAGGAGGGGGCCGGTTACGGGATCTAAAGTAGATACAATCACCGGGTGGACAGGGAAGCATGTCCAACTGCAGGGACACCCACATTTTGAAGCGAACAGTATAAGCAAGCATACATTTCTGAAGACTCCCGACTAATGCCCCACCCGATGAATCCAATGACAGGAGAGGCTGAGCGGCCACAGTCCCAGCACCGCCCAAAAAGTCCAAACAGTAACCCGATACACTGACCCCCAACCCAGGGAGAGAGGAAAAAGGAAAGTCCAGTCAAACTAAAAAAAGAGAAAAAGGCCATAGAAACAGAGAACGGAAAAACAAAAATACCCCACCCCCTACCCTGCACCCCTGCTGATGGCTACGGCCTACCCCCCTACCAGCGTGCCTATCGCCCAGCGACCAAAACCCGAAATATAGTAGAAAAGAGATTTATAAAGGAAGGAAACACAGAAAAAGAAAGAAAAGAAAAGTTAAGGGAGGAGGAGAATCACACATTCCCGGTCACACTGCCCCCCCCCCCCCCCCCCCCCCCTCCTGCGACGTACAGTCCTGGTCATTAAACAATAAGCAACAAAGCAAAGTAGATTCGGTAGAACCCAGGAAGGACGTCCTACACCGCCCGCCCCAATACAAGAAAATGGCGGATCCCGGGTCCCTCGCAAACCCCTAGCATCCGAGTCGAACACCAGTCTCACCCTTGACCTCTACGAGTGTTCACCATGAGTTCCGCACACCGCATCCGCCTATTCACAGGATAAATCAAAAGTCCAGCCAGTCCACGAATCTGTGCGGCGAGTCCAACAGATATCCACAGTTCACCACAATCCTCAGCCGCCATGACACTCGCCACGGTATGACCAGATCCCGACCGTCGCATACTCCACCACACTGCACAGCTCACACGATCAATAGATGTTCGCTGTTTCCGTCGGGTCACAGTTTCAATAAAGTCATTGGGGGACGAGCTCGTGAACACGACCACAGGCGGACTCTTCAACGTGGGCGGGCGATACACCATGGTGGCGGATTCAGCCGCACACTGCGGTACAGACATTGCTATCCATGCTTCGACACTAGATGGGCCTCGAGTCGTAGATTCCGGGATCAAAGTCGGGGAAACGGCTCGCTTAGGGGGACGAGACAGATCAGAGTCATTATGCGATCGGGCAGTTTCGGTGGCATCCGCAATCGACTTATGTGAAAGAGCAACCATGTAGGAGAACAGACCCTAAATGGCGGACATCACGGTTCGCAATGATGGCTCTTCTTCACCCCGCACTGCCGCGAACTGATCGACTCCAGACATCAGTGCGCCCTTCGGGTCACCCGATTCTCCCAGGGACCGAAGTGCGATGAGGGCAGGCGGGGGCAGGAGGCACACAGTCCAGCAGCGATAGGGCCTCTCGGACGGGGGCCCCACCTCGGCGGGAAGGGAACGCCGAGAAGGGGACCCCCGCCACTCAGCCACTCACAGGATCATTACACCTCCCCAATGCGGGTAGAACCGCAGGCTCGCCACCAGTCCAGGGGCAGGTTGCTCTCCACTTCTATCGACCGGACCGTGTCTGGGTCCCCCGGCCGCCGTTGTTGCACTACAACCCAGCAGGGTCAGTACTCGAGGTCCCGGCTCTCGGTCAGCGTTAGGCCAAGAACTTCCACTCGATGTAACTCCGGCAATTTGGGTCGTAAGTTTCCCAGGATCACACCGCCAGTATCAGCAACAGGTCACCCACACGGGGGCGGGGCGAAAAAGCAGGATTTGTAGCAGGATATTCAAGCAGCAGGAGGAGGTCGACGGAGCCGAGAGCTTATGCGGCCATCTTCGTTCGTCGCTAGGCTCCTCCCCCTTTTCTTGTTTAAAGTTTTTGGACCCAGTACTGTAGAGCCAGCCATCTCCTCCATTCTCATAATATCCCATATCTTGTGTAGCCAGTCTTGATGATTTAAGTGCTAAAGGGATATGTCTACTGTAGGAAGCTGGCTTTGTGCACACTATACCTTACTTAGGTATATATATACAGAGTCTAGTGGAGCCCCAATGGTAGGCAGAGGTGAAAGGAGATAATACCTTACTCTCTACTTGCAGTAGCGTGGGCGAGCAGTAAGGCTTTATCAGAGGGTAGTGTTAAACATTAATTGTACACACTCTGGCAAGAAGTGATGTCACATTCACAAAGACTGAACACACACCAATTTGTTTGTATAGAAATATTATTCGTTATTTTATTTCTAGATCCAAGCCAGGCCTGGTGCAGGTAAGTGCAATAATAATTTGCATGTTTATTGCAGTTGAAATACAATAATTGAAATGCATTTGGATGCAATTGGTTTGTTTACAGGTAAGTCAAGTCAAATTTCTTTACAGTTACTCTTGAGATTACTTTGTACGTTCATTTTCAGATTACTTTTTGATGTTACTTTTTCTACTCAGTGTGATATGCCTAGATATCACACTGGGACATTTCCTAGAGAAAAGGCATGCAACTATGCAGGTATATTGCTTTTGAAATACAATTAAAATGCAGCTGGATGCAACTGGTTTGTATACAGGTAAGTCAACAGTCCAAATTACTTTAGTTTCTTTTGAGATTACTTGTATGTTACTTTTCAGATTACTTTTTAAGTTACTTTTGGTAAATAACTTCATTCGGAAGTATAAAAAACATCCATAAAAGCATCACTCAAAACAGACCTCGTTATACAGTACTTGTCATAAAAAGAAAACATTGATTATCCATCGTACCGTAGACCTGTTATTGGATCTATGCTGGGGTGTGGCAAGGTACTTTTTCTACTCCGTGTGGTATGCCTAGATTTCGCACTGGGACCTTTCCTAAAGAAAAGAAAAGTAATTCAGCTTTTGTACATTTGCAGTTTCTTAAGGTTTCATACAAACCAACTCCACACGTAAAATATTTTTTCACAGAAAAGCAGTCAGTTCAATTCAATAAATCTTTATACGGATATAAAATATCCATAAAAGCACAGGTCAAAATAACATCAGAAATACATACATTTGAAGACCATGCACAGTATAAAAAGCAGTGGGCAAATAGGGGCTTGTAGTATGTATCAAAAGACAACAATAAAAATACATAAATTAAAAAGAGGCCATAATATACAAAACAGCAACTTCATAAAAAACAGTGGCAAAGTGGCCCTTAACAGGTAGCAGCATAATATAATAAAAATCAATCATATGTTTGAGAAATATCAGCATAATATAATAAGGTGCAATCAGATGTGAACAAATAATAGCATAGTATAATAAAGTGCAATCAAATATGAGCTGTAAAAAGAGGAGCATAGTATGCAGAGCAGCAGTTTCTTACGTAACATCATCCAAAATAAGTTTATAACTCAAGTCGAATAGCAACATGATGTAATTAAATGCCGTCAGATATGTTATGGGGTGCTCATAGAGACACATGAACGGAATGCCACTTTCAAAAAAGAACTTGGACAAAAAATCAAATCATCATTCTTCAGCTTAAGAATTTCCATCTAAGCTATTCTATAATCAGTGATGGCAGTTACCTTAAAGAAAGGGATCAAGAATTGTTTGGTGCATTTTTGATATAAATTGCAGAAGAATACCAAATGTAGCATTGATTGATTGCTGAGGTTGCCACGAGGGCAGGGCTTTTGCTCAAGATTGATATTAAAGCCTATAGGGAAGCAAAGTAAATATTTTAAGGTTCCAGCCCTAAAGTGGAAGAGCAAACTTCTCTCCCAGCGACCTATGTTCTTTAAAAGGTAGCCGGATGGTAAATGTGATGAGTGGCAATTAGCGTCCACCAAAGACCTATACCTTGCAACTGACGATTTCGAGAGTTCTGTTGCATATCTTGTATTGCTGTATTGTTCATATAGAGCAGGGGTCTCCAACCTTTTGTGTAGTCAGAGCTACTTCTGGCCAGTGAAAATCGTCTTGAGCTACTGAACCCGAAGCAACTCGCGCATTTTTCCGAGAGACCCCCCCCCCCCATGCCCAGTTTCATTGACTTTAAGCCTAATTTCATCAGAGCCCATACTGTGCATTTCTGCCCTCCGTTTCACTCGTTTTCCCCTTGTTTTTTGTGGCCTTCTGCTCTCTGTTTCACTCATTTTCCCCATTGTTTTTTGTGTCCTTCTGCCCTGCTTCACTCGTTTTTTGTGCCCTTCTGCCCTCTGTTTCCCTCGTTTTTTGTGGCCATCTGCTCTCTGTTTCACTTGTTTTTTGTGGCCTTCTGCTCTCTTTCATTCGTTTTCCCCTCGTTTTTTGTGCCCTTCTGCCCTCTGTTCCACCCGTTTTCAACTTGTTTTTGTGCCCTTCTGCCCTCAGTTTCACTCGTTTTCCCCTTGTTTTTTGTGCCCTTCTGCACTCTGTTTCCCTCGTTTTTTGTGGCCCTCTGCCCTCTGTTTCCCTCGTTTTTTGTGGCCCTCTGCCCTCTGTTTCCCTTGTTTTTTGTGCCCTTCTGCCCTCTGTTTCCCTTGTTTTTTGTGCCCTTCTGCACTCTGTTTCCCTTGTTTTTCGTGCCCTTCTGCCCTGTTTCCCTCATTTTTCGTGCCCTTCTGCCCTCTGTTTCACTCGTTTTCCCCTTGTTTTTTGGGCCCTTCTGCCCTGTTTCCCTCGTTTTTCGTGCCCTTCTGCCCTGTTTCCCTCGTTTTTTGTGCCCTTCTGCCTTCTGCTCTCTGTTTCCCTCGTTTTTGCGCCCTTCTGCCCTCTGTTTCCCTCGTTTTTTGTGCCCTTCTGCCTTCTGCCCTGTTTCCCTAGTTTTTTGTGCCCTTCTGCCCTCTGTTTCCCTCGTTTTTTGCGCTCTTCTGCCCTCTGTTTCCCTTGTTTTTTGCGCCCTTCTGCCCTGTTTCCCTCGTTTTTCATGCCCTTCTGCCCTGTTTCCCTCGTTTTTCGTGCCCTTCTGCCCTGTTTCCTCGTTTTTTGTGCCCTTCTGCCCTGTTTCCCTCGTTTTTCGTTGCCTTCTGCCCTCTGCTTCCCTCGTTTTTCGTGCCTTTCTGCCCTCTGTTTCAGTCGTTTTCCACTTGTTTTTTGTGCCCTTCTGCCTTCTGCCCTGTTTCCCTTGTTTTTTTGCGCCCTTCTGCCCTCCGTTTCCCTCGTTTTTTGTGCCCTTCTGCCCTGTTTCATTCATTTTCCCCTTGTTTTTCGTGCCCTTTTGCCCTGTTTCCTCGTTTTTCGTGCCCTTCTGCCCTGTTTCCCTCATTTTTCGTGCCCTTCTGCCCTCTGCTTCCCTCGTTTTTCGTGCCCTTCTGCCCTCTGTTTCATTCGTTTTCCACTTGTTTTTTGTGCCCTTCTGCCTTCTGCCCTGTTTCCCTCGTTTTTTGTGCCCTTCTGCCCTGTTTCCCTCATTTTTCGTGCCCTTCTGCCCTGTTTCCTCGTTTTTCGTGCCCTTCTGCCCTGGTTCCCTCGTTTTTCGTGCCCTTCTGCCCTCTGCTTCCCTCGTTTTTCGTACCCTTCTGCCCTCTGTTTCATTCGTTTTTCGTACCCTTCTGCCCTCTGTTTCATTCGTTTTCCCCTTGTTTTTTGTGCCCTTCTGCCCTCTGTTTCATTCGTTTCCCACTTGTTTTTCGTGCCCTTCTGCCCTCTGTTTCATTCGTTTTCCACTTGTTTTTCGTGCCCTTCTGCCCTCTTTCTTTCGTTTTCCACTTGTTTTTCGTGCCCTTCTGCCCTGTTTCATTCGTTTTCCCCTTGTTTTTTGGGCCCTTCTGCCCTGTTTCCCTCGTTTTTCGTGCCCTTCTGCCCTCTGTTTCACTCGTTTTCCCCTTGTTTTGTGGCCTTCTGCCCTCTGTTTCCCCCATTTTTTGTGCCCTTCTGCCCTGTTTCCCTTGTTTTTTGCGCCCTTCTGCCCTCTGTTTCCCTCGTTTTTTGTGCCCTTCTGCCCTGTTTCCCTAGTTTTTCGTGCCCTTCTGCCCTCTGTTTCACTCGTTTTCCCCTTGTTTTGTGGCCTTCTGCCCTCTGTTTCCCTAGTTTTTTGTGCCCTTCTGCCCTCTGTTTCCCTTGTTTTTTGCACCCTTCTGCCCTGTTTCCCTCGTTTTCTGTGCCCTTCTGCCTTCTGCCCTGTTTCCCTCGTTTTTTGTGCCCTTCTGCCCTGTTTCCTCGTTTTTTGTGCCCTTCTGCCCTGTTTCCTCGTTTTTTGTGCCCTTCTGCCCTGTTTCCCTCGTTTTTCGTGCCCTTCTGCCCTGTTTCCCTCGTTTTTCGTGCCCTTCTGCCCTCTGTTTCATTCGTTTTCCACTTGTTTTTCGTGCCTTTCTGCCCTCTGTTTCATTCGTTTTCCACTTGTTTTTCGTGCCCTTCTGCCCCGTTTCATTCGTTTTCCACTTGTTTTTCGTGCCCTTCTGCCCCGTTTCCCTCGTTTTTCATGCCCTTCTGCCCTCTGTTTCCCCTCGTTTTTCGTTCCCTTCTGCCCTCTGTTTCCCCTCGTTTTTCGTGCCCTTCTGACCTCAGTTTACCTTGTTTTCCGTGCCGTTCTGCCCTCGATGACGTCACAGTAGTCAGACACTCACGAGAAGAGTCTGCAGCTCCAGGAGAGGAGCGCCATCCTCTTCACCCGCCCCCACCCTCAGCTAAGCTCCAATCCGAGCGGCTGGTTTGAGTGAGGGCGGGCAAATGCAGCCGGAAAAGTAAATACCCCGTGAAGGGCTACACGAGCTACTCCTGGGGTCTCCGCGAGCTACCGGTAGCTCGCGATCGACCGGTTGGAGACCCCGGATATAGAGCCTCCAGGAGCGTCTTTTTATTTATACCCTCCAAGTCACTTGGATTAAAAAAGATATGTTCGAGATTCACACTGGTGAAACTTTTTCTAACAGTGGCAAGCCAAGGTATGTCCCTGCCCCTATCATCATCATCATCATGTCTTTATTTCGATTGTAAAATCATAAAAGACAGATACGAACAATAAAATGAGTCCATTAGGATACATTAATTTAAATAATTAAGACATACACAAGATTCCCTAAAACAAGTATTAAACCACAAGCAGAGACTCCAGTTTAAAACAGTAGTTTATGCATAAAAAATAGTTAAAATTAAGAAACACACCGCCTCTAACACTTTGTATAGCTGGAAAAAGGTAAAACCAATTCATGCTACCCCACGGCTAGAATCACTTTGGATTAACCAAATCCTTAAACCCTGACTTTGTTGGTCCGAATCCTCCACGCTCACCCTAGGACTTTAGCGATGGCGATAACAATGGCCTCCTGAGGGCTTGTCTGTAAAATCCTCATGGCTTCGATGGCAACCCTTGTGCCAAGGACAAGACAGATAGGTTTAAGCCATTTCCTCCTCGGGAGGCTGTAGGCCGGACAAACAAATAACATGTGGGGGATGGTTTCAGAGTAAGCCTGACACAACGGGCATAAGTCTGTTGTGGGCCTAAGCCATCAACTGGTGAAGGCTCTTGTAGGCAGAGAGCCTACCCTAAACTAATGATAGATCTTCCTATCCAGTGGCTTTAAGCTAAGGTCCCAGTATGGATCAAACACAGGTTCATGCTTTATGGATAGGAAGTCTCTGGTTAGGGAAGGGCCTGTCGTACAAGAACAGCGTCTCACCTTCATAAAACCCATATAAGCAGCCTTAAACTCATTTTTAGAAGGAATAGGAGTGGAGTCTTGATAATCCCACAAGGCACCCATCCCCATTGAAGTCAGGTTATCTTTGATATACTGCAGCCATTTGATCTTCAATATTGTCCCAACCCCCCTGAAATCCAAAAGGGCTCTAGCGTAGAGATCAAGTTCAGGGGTGGCCCACAACCTTCTCCAGATCTCCAGAGGGCTAAAGGCCTGAATCTAGCTAAGTCCGCAATATGGTGACACCCCATGTCCAGAAATAAGAACACCAAAGGGGAAGATTGCGGCAGTCCTGTTAAGGCCCTCATAAATTTGTTTTGGGCTATGGCCAACCGGGTTAAGTCCTTATGCCCCCATAGTTCTGCGCCGTATAAAACGGCGCTAACCACTTTGATGTTATATATTGTGAGTGCAGCGGCTATAGGTTTAGTATGTGACAGCTTGTGTTCTTTAAGTAGGGCCCCAGCAAGCTGAGCATGCTTCAAAGCAAGCACGTCAATTTGCGGTTTCCAGTGCAGCTTTCTGTTTAAAGTTATACCCAGATAGGTAAACACATCTGTCTGCTCTAGGGGGACATCATTCATATAGACTTCGCCCCTAACAGCTTTTGATTTGTAGAGAACCATAAATTTCATCTTTTCAACGTTTACCACCAACTCATGATCTCGGCAAAACTCCTCAAAACCGGACAGGGCCACCTGCAACCCAGATTGGGTCTTAGATAATATCAAAGTGTCGTCCGCGAACATGAGTAGGGGGAATTTCATTTCCCCAAGCGTTGGCGCATCAGTGGGACATGTGGAGTAATATTGCACTACCCTGTCTATAAATAGGGAAAACAAGATGGGCGCGAGGACGCCCTTTTTTCACCGGGAATTTGTCAGTGACCTCTCCTTGTGAACCCCATCTAACCTGGGCATAGTTGGAATCCTGAAGCTTAACTAGCATCGATAGGAGCTCCAGGGGCATCATGAAGCTTAACTAGCATCGATAGGAGCTCCAGGGGCATTCCCACTTCTAAGAAGGCTCTCCACATTTTATTACGTGGGACAAGGTCAAAAGTTGACATTAAATCAATAAATGCAGCATATAGCGTGCCACCACCTATCACGACTACCCTCCAATATATCATCGCAAACCTCAATACCTGGTTGATTGTGCTAGTACAGGGCTCGAACCCTGCCTGCATGGGGGATAAAATCTTAGCATCCTCTACCCATGATTGGATCCGGCATAAAACTAATCTAGCGTAGATTTTCTGTATACAATCTAGCAAGCTGATGGGCCTGTAATTACCTGGCAACGCTCGGTCCCCCCTTTTGTAAACCGGCATGATTACCACTCCAGTCCAAGTATCAGGGATACGCGCACCACTGGCTATGGAGTTAGCCAAGTAAGCAATATAAATTACCCAGTTATCCTTATCATGGATGAATAAATCCGCAGGCACACAATCGGGCACCGGGGCCCTGCCTCTTGGAACAAGGGAAAGGACAGTCTCACCCTCAGAGTTGCTAAATGTCTAAATGTAAAAGCTGGAATTGGACAGGTTATTTTGAATCCATCTAAATTGGTATTGGTGATGGAGAACTGGGCCTTAAAATACTCGGCCCACTGATCTGGCGGGACATAATTGATTGGTTTAAAAGGTGTCCTGTCACTCCCCCGTTTCACCAGCTGCCAGAAGTTGGTCATGTTCTTCTCTTTGCTCGCTCGGGGAAGATCGTTCCAACGATCCTCATCCCACTCTTTTTTAGCCTTAAGTTGGATTGCCTTGTAATTGGCCCTGGCGGCTTTCACCTCACCCATGTCTTTGGATCTGATGGCCCTAGACAACCTGCAGTACGTCCATCTGCAGTTTTTATTGTACCAGGAGACCCTTATAGCCCCAACCTCTACCTTTTTGTTTTACATGTTTTAGTATAAAAACGTTTTTTAAATTGGAGAACAGGTCACAATGGACCTGCAGAGAAATTAAATCAATGTCTGCCTGTGTGGGGCAGCTTTGGAAGATGGAGATTGATTGGGCAACCAGGTCCTTTATTACAGCGAAATCCCCTTCATTGTCAATCCTGGACCATCTTACTCTCCTCATGTCGTTAGATAGGGAAATTGCTGGAAGGGGATCGCCTACCTGCTCTATACAGTAGTTATAAGATGTCAAGGCCTTTATTAGCCGAATCAGTGGATCATGGTCACTTTCCGGCCCTACCTGAACCCTCATATCAATTAAGGAGTTCCAGGATTCAACATTTAGGAAAATATAGTCAATGCGACTACTCCTACACTGTTGTTGTAAGTGGAAGCACCCATCCTATCCGAGTCGGTCCTCCCATAAACAGCATGCACATCCCTTTCCAAACACAACCCTTTAAGTTGAAGGGCTGCTTCTGTCCATTTTTAGGTCTCGGGCCGAGCGTACCCTCGCATGAAGTGTCGCGCAGCCCAGAGTCCTTTTCGCAGGGCTTTTAAAAATGGACCTAGGAATTCCACGTAGCTCGTGTGTGTTATTTCCTAGGTCCATTCTCATTGGCCTTTGCGTGCGTGTCGTTTTAAAACAGAACAAACAATAGGACATGGGTTCTCCAAAGACAAGGGTTTCTAAAACTACAGGGAATACTTGCGCTCTGCTATGTTACTGACTGCCTGTCTGGCTGCTCCTGTTGCAGGCTGTGGTGCTATAGGGGAGGGGAGACCCTGTTAACCCCTCCGAAAAGGTGTTGGTTCACAACACTTTGAACAATAAATGACCAAATCCCACGCACCCACTCAATTAAATTCCAACACAAAGTAGTGTAATTAACAGATCACATGTGATAATCTTTAAGGAATGATATCCACTTCTTCTTGTTAGAGCATTAATTAATTTTTATTGCTCAAGTTATACCACGCCAGCCGACACGTGTTTCATCAGAGTACAAGTCACTCTGACTCTTCAGGGCTGGAAATAAAGCAAAATATGTACAATGTACTTGGTGTTTGTACTGTGTACTCTGTCATACATCTTAGCATCATAGTAACAATAGTTTACAAGGAGGGGATTTGATTCCCAATGTATTCACACTGTCACACTTTGTACCTCATGAATGTCTGTCATCCCCAAACACATTCTAGCGCAGGGGGTGGGGACGAAGAGGCAACAATACTTATATTATTTTCTATTAGAATACTGCTAAAAGGGTTGAACTTAGAGATCTCATTTAGTACCATTCTAATCCAATATCGTTCAAATTCCTCACACCGCGTTTAAACAACAATAAGTATTTATATACAATGCCGTCGACAGTTATATTGATATTCATCAAAAGCATATTCACTTGTGAGTGTGACATGCCCATGCAGTAGAAAAGTGACTGTGTGATTGGTTTGCGGCGACGTTACTCTTATAACATTTATGCAAATCTCCACCGATGGCAGACCTAACAGTCCATGTTTATTTATGAATTTAAAAAAGAGATAATTCAGAAATCAAACCGAGTCAAACATGCCTGCGGATATATAACAAAAGAGGCAGAAGACGGAAGAGGAGAGTGATGTGAAGAAAAGGTGTCAAAGGTTCCAAGCTAATTCAAACCCGGTATCTGCAAAACACGTTCTATGGAGCGACTGAAAAGAGATAGCCCGACACCGTAGTTGCATGATGTGAAAGCAAGAAAAGGCTGTTTTGTATAGGACATGCGTAATCCTACCTTTCTCGTTATAATGGCGTGTATTGTAGTTCCTATTAGAATATATATATAATATCAATTAGTAATTATTGGTGAGTGATTTTCTTCGAAGACTAAGTATTCTATTATCTGTATAGTGACTTACCGCTTGACCAGTGATAATTCCAACCCGGTAAGGGTATCTTTGACTTTTTAATGGGAGTGTAATAGTCTCCTGCACCTTCTTGAGACATGAAGAAGAGAGCCGCAGAAGTGTACCAAGAAAGCAAAAAACGTCCAGTAAGAAGATATCCATATCGTCTAATGTCACTTTATACTCAACCGCTAGGACTTCATTTATCCAACATTGATGTCAAAACAACTTCTAAAGGACTAATCCGACTGCTTAGTTGTACTGCACATATCCCAATTATCACAGTTCTGCACCCATTCTAATCAAAGAATCTCTGTAAAATGATAGGTATAAGAAAGTCTGCTCTCCCCATAAAATTGCCAATAGCACAGTTCTGCACCCATTCTATTCAAAGAATCTCTGTAAAATGATGGGTATAAGAAAGTCTGCTCTCCCCGTAAAATTGCCGATAGCACATTGTTCTCCTCATTTGTTAAGAAACCATTCTCTATACCTCCCTGGTGTCGACGTATACTAACACCCAATCACAGAATTACACTAATCAAAATCCGTTTATTTCACCGGCTCACCTTTAAGTAAAAACAATGTTGATCATGTTCTGAACGCCAAATCTTATCAATAAATGGGAGCAGGGACCATCTGTGTTCTAAAGTATCACAATATCTAGAATAGTAATATAAAGTAGCTATGATGCATTGTGATGTTTAATCCATAAGCCATTCCTTTCCACAAATTACAATCAATCCATGACACAAAGGGCGTGCTTACTGCAAATGTTGCCGATATAAGAGTCCGAAATCTCTGCTGATTATAGCCGACAAAGTATTAGAGCATGTCTGGTTTGTTCAGGACCTGCAAACGTTTAAATAAAAGGCTTCAGAATATGCACTAATCCATGTCGTCCCTGTCCCACACAGTGCCGCTGAATTCTACTCTGTTTCCTTACCTCCCGCTCATTTCAGCCGCGAGTCCGGCGTCTCGGTCTAATGGCGATTCCACAGTGGCGTGCAGGACCGTTTCCATGTATTTTTACAGTACACTACTTCCGGTTTTGGATTGCAACAACTAGAACGTTGCGTCAACTTCCGTGTAGCTACTAACGTGCTAACGGATGTGTCAGTCTGTAATAACGTAGCTAGTTAGATTTGATAGTCCTATTCCCAAAAACGAGTATTGCGCACGGGAATAATGTGCAAATAAACGGAGAAAAGACTCTTTGTGCCAAAAGGCCAAGCTTGTAGCTGCTGTTAAATATTGCAAGAAGTAAAATGTATCGTTATCGTAAATATGAACAAAAATAGTGTTAGAATGGCAATTTGTGTTAAAAAACGAACAATGTATCCGAAGTGTGAGGAATGTAGATATCAGAAATGATTCCTATTACTGTGAGCTGGTCTTGCGTAGTGTATCTATAGACTGTCACTCATGGTGTACATGGAGAGTGTCATGACACAAATCCAACGCTCAATAATATGTATTAATAGAAATTGGTGTATACAGATATGTACAATGCACGTAACTATTAAATCCTAGATTGCAGTACTAGTATTTAAATACACCATATATAAGTGATTCCCTATTTGAGGATCAATATTAAACCTGTACTATTGATGAATACTCATTGACTATTCTCATTGTGTGAATCACCCCATTGTGTGCTCTCGGTGACAGTTTTAAGTGACATGAATATATACTTCATACATTATGTTATGTACCCATCAGCTGTTATTTTACAGAGCACATTTCTTTGTAGTAAGCGCATGTTGCAATTAGTTACAAACATTGCGTGTACACAGTACTGAATAAGTTATATCACAGTTACGCATTTTAACCCAGGAAATATTGCATTTCTGAATCACAATTCAATCTCCGTTTTACTGACTCTAAGCGCATTATCCATAGTGCCTCTGTTCGTCGTAGTTTCAGTTCCCTGCTGCCCCCTCTTACATGTTGCCCTATCATATCTATTCCAAAAAATGAAATTTCCTTATGGGTAGTTTGGGCAGGGCAAAGGGAAGCGTGGATTGCTGCGGGATTTCTTGGGTCCCCATTTTTTAAGGCTCTTATGTGTTCTGTGATGCGTTCTTTCAAGGGTCTAATGGTACTACCAACATATTGTTTGTTGCACTTGCATACCAGTAAGTACACCACGTATCTACTCGTACAATTTATATTTTGTCGGATTTCATAGCTCTCGTTGTTCGGTCCTTTAAAGGATTGAACCTTGTGCTGGGCCCACTTGCAAATGCTGCACATGCCGTATTTGAAAAATCCTTTAGTATGTGGTGTTAACCAAGTGTTGTTTTGAGGAGTTCTGGGTAATGATGGACTGAGCCTATTGCGTAGCGTCCTCCCTTTCCTAAATGTAATCATGGGCCGCGCTGGTATTTCCTGTGCCAAAATGTTGTCTCGTTTCAAGGTGTCCCAATGCTTATTTAGACTTTTCCTTAAAGTGTAGTTCATACCATTGAATTCTGTGATCATGCATACTGTGGACTTATTTTCTTTACTAGTACTGTTGGTTTTAAGAGTTTCAGTTCTGGTTACTTTAGTTTTTTTTTGGCTGCTCTTGACAGAGTGATGGTGTCGTACCCTCTGTTCTTAAATCTTTGTTCCATCACATTGGTGCAATTCTTGTATTCTTGATCATTGCTACAAGTGCGTCTAGCTCGCAGATATTCCCCATATGGTATAGATCTGATTTGATGCTTGGGATGGCTACTACTTGCATGTAGTATAGAATTGCATGCCGTGTCTTTTCTATAGAGTCTGCTATTGAGTTTGTTGTCCTTTATATACAGTTCTATGTCCAGAAAGTTAATTCTCTCCATGCTATGTTCCATGGTGAACTGCATGCCATATTTATTGCTGTCTAGATACTGCTTGAATTGGTTCAACTCACTGGTCGAGCCCGACCAGATGAGTAGACAATCGTCTATGTAACGACCCCAATATACAATTTGATCAATCCAGTGAGAGCCCTCACTGCCCCATATGTATTCTGTTTCAAGGCAGCCCATGTACAGGTTGGCAAACGAAGGTGAAAATTTCATCCCATTGCCACCCCCTTATTTTGTTTGTACCATTTGTGATCGAATAAAAAGTAATTGTTCTTTAGAATTAATTCCATCATTTTGATGAGCATTTCATTATGCAACCACTGTGAGGCCGGTCTATTGCTGAGTAAGCGAGCAAGTGCTACCAAACCCTTGTATATCTCTATGCTTGTGTATAGAGACACTAAGTCTAACGTTACTAACTGTAAGTTCGGTTGCCATTGTAAGTCCTCCAAAATACTTAAAATGTGTTTTGAATCCTGTATGTAGCTAGCCATTGTTCGTACTATAGGCCCTATAAAAAGGTCTACATACTCTGAGAGTCTTTCCGTCGGGCCATCTATTCCCGCTACTATGGGTCTCCCTGGTGGGAAAGGCTTGTGTTTATGAATCTTAGGGAGTGTGTAAAGAATAGGGTAGATAGGTAGGTCGTGTTGTTTTTAGGTATGCAAGCTCATCCTCATCCAATATTCCCTGTGTGTGCCATTTGGTTAGTTCTGTGTTGATTTTTGTACACAAAGGTCCCATTGGATTATGTCCTATTTCTTCATAGCAAGTTTTATCATTCAGTTGGGACATAATCTCTGTATTGTAGTCAATTAGATTCATGACCACCACATTACCCCCTTTATCCGCCTCTCTTATGATGATCGTGTGGTCATTGGCTAGTTCCGTGAGTGCTTTTCGTTCCCCCGCACTTAGGTTAAAATGTGTGTGTCTCTTGGTGTTGCTTTTGTGGAGTGTCATGTGTTCTATGTCCTCCAACTCTTTTATAAAAATCATCGATTACGTTACAACCCGGTAATGTGGGTGTCCACTTGAACTTATTCTTGAAACTGCTTGATAGTGTTAGGTCGGTATCAATTTCAAATTCCTCTAATAACTGGGACATTGTATATGGGTTTTCTTCTCTTTCTGTAATGGACACGAGTATCCTAGTGGCTTCTACCTCCTGGATAGATGGTACATCACACACAGGACCCATATTTTTGTTGCACAATGATTTATTATTCATTGTGTTGCACAGAAAATGTTTTTTAAGTTTTAAAGTACGAATACATTTGTACAGATCTATTTTCAAATTTCAAATGTCACCATCCTCAGTTGGATTGAAGCTCAACCCCCTGCTAAGCAGACTAATCATAGCCTTAGTCAATGTCTTAGATGACAAATTTACTACCTGTACTTCATCTGTTCTAGTTCTCACTTCGTCATTCCTTTGCCCGATCTGAGTTTCTGCCTGTAAGTATCGTCTCCCGCCCCTGTTGCTTCTCCTGGTTTTGTGCCTCCTGACTGGTTCGTACCTACTCGCCGGTTGCCTCTCCTGGCTGTTTTGACCTCTTGAAAAAAACTTGATCTTCCTACACTGGTGGTTACAGAACCCTCGTTCTCACTCTCACTTAGGGTGGGTACATTGAGTGAAGATGAACTGGATGAGATGGAGGCAGAGACGCTTCGTGTGGTAGTATTAGTTTTAGGATCGACCACTCTCACTGCATCATATTTCCTAGCGTATGTAAACACTCTACCTGTATTGTAATCTGCCTCATCTCTCTTTAATTGTCTTAGTTTCCTCTCTGTTAATTCTTTTTGATGGGCGGTGAGTATATCCTTTAGAATGGCGTAATTTTTCTCTGTGGCCTCTTTTAGATTAAGTTCCTGATTTCTGTTTCTACAGTATCTATTTCTGATTGCAGCTTAATGACTTTTCTCTCTGAGGATTCAATCAATATATCCATCAGTGTGAAGGAGTTTACATTTAAAGAATCCTCCCACCTTACTAATAAATCCTCATCTAATTCATTGTATGTCGGTAGTATCTGAGCTCTTAGGCCTCTTGGAATCCTTTTAAGCCTCGGGTATTGTTTTAGTGTGGTGGCATCCCACCATCGGGCATTCTCTGTTTTTTTCAGTCTTTCCAATTTCAGGAACTTGTCCCTCAAACCCTCCTTGATGTTTCTATTGCCACTAGCGGATGTTTGGTTCGGATTGGACCCAGTTGTCATGTTGCCAAACAACTCATCTGCTTCTTTGTCTCGGTCCATATTTGTGTATGCAATGAATTGACTTGTCTTGCGTGTTGTATTATTTAATCTAGCTCAATTTGGTCTGCGCGGCTGCAAAGCCTGTTTAATGCTAACAGTTCTCCAAAGACAAGGGTTTCTAAAACTACAGGGAATACTTGCGCTCTGCTATGTTACTGACTGCCTGTCTGGCTGCTCCTGTTGCAGGCTGTGGTGCTATAGGGGAGGGGAGACCCTCTTAACCCCTCCGAAAAGGTGTTGGTTCACAACACTTTGAACAATAAATGACCAAATCCCACGCACACACTCAATTAAATTCCAACACAAAGTAGTGTAATTAACAGATCACATGTGATAATCTTTAAGGAATGATATCCACTTCTTCTTGAAGGAGCATTAATTTCTTTTTATTGCTCCAGTTATACCACGCCAGCCGACACATGTTTCATCAGAGTACAAGTCACTCTGACTCTTCAGGGCTGGAAATAAAACAAAATATGTACAATGTACTTGGTGTTTGTACTGTGTACTCTGTCATACATCTTAGCATCATAGTAACAATAGTTTACAAGGAGGTGATTTGATTCCCAATGTATTCACATTGTCACAATTTGTACCTCACAAATGTCTCTGTCATCCCCAAACACATTCTAGCGCAGGGGGTGGGGACGAAGAGGCAACAATACTTATATTATTTTCTATTAGAATACTGCTAAAAGGGTTGAACTTAGAGATCTCATTTAGTACCATTCTAATCCAATATCGTTCAAATTCCTCACACCGCGTTTAAACAACAATAAGTATTTATATACAATGCCGGCAACAGTTATATTGATATTCATCAAAAGCATATTCACTCGTGAGTGTGACATGCCCATGCAGTAGAAAAGTGACTGTGTGATTGGTTTGCGGCGACGTTACTCTTATAACATTTATGTAAATCTCCACCGATGGCAGACCTAACAGTCCATGTTTATTTATGAATTTAAAAAAGAGATAATTCAGAAATCAAACCGAGTCAAACAGGCCTGCGGATATGCAACAAAAGAGGCAGAAGATGGAAGAGGAGAGTGATGTGAAGAAAAGGTGTCAAAGGTTCCAAGCTAATTCAAACCCGGTATCTGCAAAACACGTTCTATGGAGCGACGGAAAAGAGATAGACCCGACACCGTAGTTGCATGATGTGAAAGCAAGAAAAGGCTGTTTTGTATAGGACATGCGTAATCCTACCTGTCTCGTTATATTGGCGTGTATTGTAGTTCCTATTAGAATATATACATAATATCAATAAGTAATTATTGGTGAGTGATTTTCTTCGAAGACTAAGTATTCTATTATCTGTGTAGTGACTTACCGCTTGACCGGTGATAATTCCAACCCCGTAAGGGTATCTTTGACTTTTTAATGGGAGTGTAATCGTCTCCTGCACCTTCTTGAGACATGAAGAAGAGAGCCGCAGAAGTGTACCAAGAAAGCAAAAAACGTTCAGTAAGAAGATATCCATATCGTCTAATGTCACTTTATACTCAACCGCTAGGACTTCATTTATCCAACATGGATGTCAAAACAACTTCTAAAGGACTAATCCGACTGCCTTAGTTGTACTGCACATATCCCAATTATCACAGTTCTGCACACATTCTATTCAAAGAATCTCTGTAAAATGATAGGTATACGAAAGTCTGCTCTCCCCATAAAATTGCCAATAGCACAGTTCTGCACCCATTCTATTCACAGAATTTCTGTAAAATGTGGGTATACGAAAGTCTGCTCTCCCCGTAAAATTGCCGATAGCACATTGTTCTCCTCATTTGTTAAGAAACCATTCTCTATACCTCCCTGGTGTCGACGTATACTAACACCCAATCACAGAATTACACTAATCAAAATCTGTTTATTTCACCGGCTCACCTTTAAGTAAAATGTGATCATGTTCTGAACGCCAAATCTTATCAATAAATGGGAGCAGGGACCATGTGTGTTCTAAAGTATCACAATATGTAGAATAGTAGTATAAAGTAGCTATGATGCATTGTGATGTTTAATCTATAAGCCATTCCTTTCCACAAATTACAATCAATCCATGACACAAAGGGCATGCTTACTGCAAATGTTGCCGATATAAGAGTCCGCAATCTCTCTGCTGATTATAGCCGACAAAGTATTAGAGCATGGCCGGTTTGTTCAGGACCTGCAAACGTTTAAAATAAAAGGCTTCAGAATATGCACTAATCCATGTCGTCCCTGTCCCACACAGTGCCGCTGAATTCTACTGTTTCCTTACCTCCCGCTCATTTCAGCTGCGAGTCCGGCGTCTCGGTCTAATGCCGATTCCACAGTGGTGTGCAGGACCGTTTCCGTGTATTTTTACAGTACACTACTTCCAGTTTTGGATTGCAACATCTAGAACGTTGCGTCAACTTCCGTGTAGCTACTAACGTGCTAACGGATGTGTCAGTCTGTAATAACATAGCTAGTTAGATTTGAGATAGTCCTATTCCCAAAAACGAGTATTGCGCACGGGAATAATGTGCAAATAAACGGAGAAAAGACTTTGTGCCAAAAGGCCAAGCTTGTAGCTGCTGTTAAATATTGCAAGAAGTAAAATGTATCGTTATCGTAAATATGATCAAAAATAGTGTTAGAATGGCAATTTGTGTTAAAAAACGAACAATGTATCCGAAGTGTGAGGAATGTAGATATCAGTAATGATTCCTATTACTGTGAGCTGGTCTTGCGTGGTGTATCTATAGACTGTCACTCATGGTGTACATGGAGAGTGTAATGACACAAATCCAACGCTCAATAATATGTATTAATAGAAAATGGTGTATTCAGATTTGTACAATGCCAATGTACGTAACTATTAAATCTTAGATTGCAGTACTAGTATTTAAATACACCATATATAAGTGATTCCCTATTTGAGGATCAATATTAAACCTGTACTATTGATGAATACTCATTGACTAATCTCATTGTGCGAATCACCCCATTGTGTGCTCTCGGTGACAGTTTTAAGTGATATGAATATATACTTCATACATTATGTTATGTACCCATCAGCTGTTATTTTACAGAGCACATTTCTTTGTAGTAAGCGCATGTTGCAATTAGTGACAAACATTGCGTGTACACAGTACTGAATAAGTTATATCACAGTTACGCATTTTAACCCAGGAAATATTGCATTTCTGAATCACAATTCAATCCCCGTTTTACTGACTCTAAGCGCATTATTCATAGCGCCTCTGTTCGTCGTAGTTTCAGTTCAATAGGCCATGGGCGGTCGCGTAGCTCCGCCCATGGCCTATTGGTGTCTGTTACGCGCACTCAATGCCATATATCTTCCATTATCGCGGCCGTGACGGCCGCTTTAATTCAAGACATATGCTCGCAGTGGAGCGCGCACCAATCGCGGCATCTTGTTTGTGTTTTTTTTGTTTTTGTTTTTTACAATTGGGATCGCTTTCGCGATCGGTTGAAGTGCCGCTTGTTTTTAATTTCTAAGCACGAAGTCCACAGGCACATTGGATGGGAACAATCCGCTTTAAGGTTGCAAGATGACCGGGCTTCATAGGGACGCAGAGCGTCGGTGGATTTATGTTTACATTCTTGTTTCCAGTGATTTGTTCCCGCCCATCCTTGGACGTTTCTAGCCCCCGTGGTGGTGCCTGCCTGACCCAGGAGCCAGGCTGCAAGCTTGCCTCTGAGCCCCGGGCGGCACTTCTGGCGAGAGGGGCAGCAAGGTTTGTAAGCTTTGTTTGCGGACGAGTAACATGCCTCCTCCCGCTGGGCCCTCGGTCTGCTGAGTCTTTTGAGTCTGTAATCCTTCGGACTGATGTAGAAACCAGTTTATCATGGAGGGCTTACTGTAGCAATTAAAAGTCCTTAAATCCAGAATATGAAAATAGATCTGATTTATTGAAGATTAGTTTCAGGTCAAGTTGATAATACAAAATATGTAGGTCCAAAAAAACAGAATATAACCCCCCCCCCCTTGACAGAAATAAAAACAAGATAAGATGATAGAACATAGAGCACATACAACGTATATATTACTGGAAAAGAAAATAGAATAAGTTACAACATCAAATGGTGAAAGTAAGAAAGAAAATACAGTCACCCACACCATAACTAAATCCACAAGAATGGAAATGAACGGATTTGATAAATTAAATATATCTGTAACACCATCCACAAGAATGGAAATGGATGGACCTGATAAAATAAATAAAAACTTCTCTAAAAACATTAGAGCATTTAAATGATTCATATCTATGCACAATCTTCCTCTCTTTAAACATCAAATAATTTGAACACCTCTAAAATATTAGAGCACATACGTGGTACGTGATTCAACAAATGAGCAACCTGTGGCTCTTTAAACCTCAAACAATGTGAACACCGCTAAAATATTAGAGCACATACATAAGTGTTATGTGGTTCAACAAAGCACTAAAACTCTTCAAAACATTGAAATTTCTGAAACATGGCTCATCCTCGGATGCAACCCATAAACACAAGACCGAGTAGCAAAGAACTCCTCACTTAACACTGAGCACTAAACAGCGCCTTGTATAATTGAACACCTTCTGCATAATAGAACACAGCAAATAAACATTAAACATAACGAACACCTCTAATTTATTAGAGCACAAATGTAGTTCACATCACATCTCAAAATAGAGCAGCCTACGGCTCTTTTAAACATCAAACAAACTGAACTCCTCTGAACACATTAGAGCACATACGTGGTCCAGAAAATCACCAAACTCTTCAAAACATTGAAATTTGTTAAACAAGGTTCATCATCCGATGCAAACCTTAAACACATAAAACTAAGAAGCATTAAAACTCCTCACATTCAAATACACATTCAATAGGTCCCATGAGCACCTCAACCTAAGTTGAGCATATATATGACTCACTCCGTTAAAACTAACTCATCAACTGCACCATTACACACCTGTAACCAATATGACCAACACATATCAAACTCCAACACCCCCCACACAAAATACCAATAAAATATTTTTTTTGTCACAATAAGGTGGAAATACAAACTCCGGTGAGCGATCTCTCACCCGAGGTTATTCTCACAATGGGCTTTCTTTAAACAAGTAGCAAGATTTTGCCGTTCCTCTTTGAAAACAGTTTGGAAAATTTTGACAGTCAAATCACCGGGACAGGAAGTTCATAGCTGAAGGTTTCATCACTATCACCCGGGTGTAATGTAATGATGCGTATCACGCCTCGTGTTACATCTCGCGGCGTGTGTCCATTTTTATTAGGAGGCTTGGCTCGTGTTGAGTTCACGAGCCACAGCCCGTGTTTGTATTTGTTATGCTTCAAATTTGTTGTTCACGAGCCACAGCCCGTGCATGTAATTGTTATTCTTTAAACGTGTGGTCTCCCGTGCATGGTCGGCTGAGTCCTTCGGTTAGCCATTGTAACCGTTGGCTTCTCGATGACCAGACGCTCATGTACGGGTGGAGTTATTTACCTTGGATTAAACTTCACTTTCTGATCCAAATCAAGTCTCCTGTCCATTCATCACATATTTTGGCGACGATCGGGAGACTCCACCCCACCTACGCTGATTTTCCTTCTTTATTCGGCACCTCATCGTCGGCGTTGTCATCAAAGGTCTCCTGCTTAATAAAAGGCAGTCGAGGTTTCCTGCTTCTTCAAAAGGCACTCGATATTAATAGGCTATTGGAAGCCTTAACCGTTCCTTCAATCAGCGGGTTTGTTTTCCTAATTTTCCTCCACAAACCTCGCCTATTTATTTATTTTATTTTATTTTTATTTCTTGTATCGCGCAAGAATCAATCCCATGAGGGTATCTCCGCGCTTTGCTAGCCAGGACGTTGACGTAATCTTCAAGTGTGTTAATGGGACTGAAATGCTTCCTGAAAGAGGAGTGTTTTCAGGGCCTTTCTAAAGGCCAGATGATTAGTGTTCAACCTCATTTCTATAGGAAGTTTATTCCATAGGGCAGGCCCAACCGACGAAAATGCTCGGTCTCCCTGTCTCACTCTTTTTGTTGCAGGGGGTTTCAGGAGTGCTTGGTTACTTGAGCGAAGTGAGCGGCTAGGTTGGTATGGTTCAACAGATTGGGAGAGGTATTTAGGGCCATCCCCGTATAAGCATTTGTGGACCGTGCAGCATATTTTGAAACTGATACGCTGCCGTATCGGGAGCCAGTGTAGCTCCATCAACAAAGGCTTAGAAGGAGTCCTAGCTGGCGCACCCATAACCAGCCTAGCCGCCGTATTCTGGACCACCTGCAAGCGACCTACTGCGTCAGCGTTTGCTAGTGTCAGCAGGCCGTTGCAGTAGTCTAGGCGGCTAGTAACCAGTGCCTGCACGAGTGTCTTCCTGTAAGTATCAGGAAGATAAGGAAATACTCGTCTTAGGAGGCCGATGGTATAAAAGCATAATCCTGCAATATGATTGGTATGCTCCTTGAGCGTCAGTTTTTGGTCAATCTTAACCCCTAGATTTTTGACATGAGGCTTAGGTGTGGGGACTGGGCCCAAGTCCAGCGGCCACCATTCAGGGGACCAGAGAAGACTCGCTTTGCCGAAGAGCATAACTTCAGTTTTTGCAACGTTACATTGGAGGCAATTTGCGGCCATCCAATGTGACACTGCCCTCATACCCTCAGCGAAATTTGCCTTGACCATAGGATCAAGGGAGCTGAAAGGGTAGAGGAGCTGGGTGTCGTCAGCGTAGGAGACTGGTCTGACCAGCCTATTGGTCGGTTACAATCTGCTGCATAACACGAACGACCTCATCGGATCTTCGTTTCTCCAATTTCGTCGAGGTATCGTGGGAACTCTTTTAAACCAAGACACGACAAGGTACTGTTATTTATAGATATTTCTGTTTGTAAGCGCATCTTCAACGATACGCACGTTGGCCTTGGAAGCGCTTTGGTTAATCACCGCGTATCTTCTCAGCGATACGCACGCTTCCAAATTCAACATATTTACATGTTCGTGTCACCGCGTATCTCTGCAGCGATACGCACGCTCTTTTCTATTGGAATTAGCATATCTGTTGCCCGACTGTTTCAGCGACATGCACGCTTATAAAACTGGCATAATTATTATCCCACTTCTGCAGCGATACGCACGCTTTTAAATCTGACATATTTACTGTTTTATGATACTGTGTTACAAGCTAATTTTAGCGTTTGCTTTCAATTTATCGTTATTCTACTTCTGTACCTATATTTTTCTACTGTTATTGGGAACATGGCTAATAATCAGTGGCATCAGATTACACAACCTCCGCCTTTCTTGAGTAAACCAGGTACTCCAGACATCATTTGGTCTGAGTGGTTTGGTTTATTTGAGAACCATTTAATTGCCATTGACGCTGCTGACTATTCTGACAAAAGAAAGTTTGCTATTCTTTTTGGTTGTTTAGGCCAGGCTGGTCAGCGAATTTTTAAAAGTATTGTTCCTAATACTCGGATAGGCAGAAAATACTCGGATAGGCAGACGCGCTGCTGATTACTTTTAACCCTAGCACGCTGTCAATTGCAGTATCTTAATTTTAAAATCGTCGTATGTACTGATGTAAAATGATTGATATTTGCACAGTATAATTTTAAATTGTTGACACTGTAGTACAATTGTACCTTGTGTGGGAAAGACACCGCTCATCTCCCCGTTCCACCGCAGCTTGTGCTGTTTGTTGTGGAGGGAGTGGACCAGCGCGGGACAGAGGGAGTCTAGCACCCTCACTTCCGGGGGCCATCTTAGAGAGGTGACGGTCTAGTGGTTTCACTAGGACCGTCAGGAGCCTCCTACTTAAGGCGAGCTTTTTTTGGCGCGCTGAAGCACTCACTTGCACAAATACTCGGATAGGCAGACGCGCTGCTGATTACTTTTAACCCTAGCACGCTGTCAATTGCAGAATCTTAATTTTAAAATCGTTGTATGTACTGATGTAAAATGATTGATATTTGCACAGTATAATTTTAAATTGTTGACACTGTAGTACAATTGTACCTTGTGTGGGAAAGACACCGCTCATCTCCCCGTTCCACCGCAGCTTGTGCTGTTTGTTGTGGAGGGAGTGGACCAGCGCGGGACAGAGGGAGTCTAGCACCCTCACTTCCGGGGGCCATCTTAGAGAGGTGACGGTCTAGTGGTTTCACTAGGACCGTCAGGAGCCTCCTACTTAAAGCTCACATGGGGCTGACGCGCAGCGGACGCGCGCAGCGGGCGCACCGATGGCGCGCCCGAGGTGCGCCAGAGGTAAGCCCGTCTGTGCCCGTCCGTGCCGCGGCCGGGACTAGGGACATTGCCCTTGGCCATTCCTATCAGGAGTTACACTTATCTAGGGACACGCTACTTACACTGCAGGGCCAGAACAGCTGCTGTCAAAATACTCTGAAAGCAGATACCTGGAGGGGACCTATATGCTGTAAACACTGTAAAGTTGATCTAAGCCCGCTGATACATGCCAATACACCTAACGGCTCAAAAATCTTCCAGGGTGGACTCATTAACGCTAGGTCAATGGGTAAAAATGGAGCCAATGTACACGACCTAATTGCTGAGAATGACCTAGATTGCCTGTTCGTCACTGAGACGTGGCTTAAAGCCTGGTCTACCCCTGATGTTGTCCTAGCACTACCACAAGGGTACCGCATCCAGCGATTGGATAGGCAGATACAACGCGGGGGGGGCTTGCCATTATCCATCGCGACTCGATCAAATGCACTACATTTGATCTTCCAGATATCAAGGAGGCGGAAAGTCTAGGTTTTAATCTTAATTTACTCAACACCACAACTTTCACTCTGTCTGGAGTACTGATATACCGACCCCCCGGTCAACAGAAAAACTTCCTAGCTAGTCTAGCTGAGGTGATCAGCAACCTCGCCCTCAAATTTGCTAATTTTACTGTTTTAGGCGATCTAAATCTACACCTTGATTCTGACTCCGACACTAACGCATCCTGTTTTAAAGATCTTATAGATGTATTAGGGTTGACCCTACTGACACGGGACCCCACGCATAGGGCAGGACACGTATTGGACTGCGTATGCTCTAACCTAACATGTCTAAAGGTAAAACCGCCCCGTCCCCTAACCTGGACCGACCACATGTTCATTCCATTTGACTTTTCAGTGGAAGGAAAGGGGATCAAAAAGGGCCTCCCTAAAGTAAACACCAGTATGAAACATGACTGGAAGAAAATAAGCAAGGACCCGGATTTGCAGCTCAGAGCTATGGCACTTAAACCCATTTGGACCGGCATCACGGAGGCAGATAATAAAAATTTTAATCACTGGCTAGAGGAAATTCGAGGTCCCCCTAAGGCCACAAACCCCAGCAAACCACTCCATACAAAAAAATCGGCACCCTGGTTCTCACTCTCCTTGAAGGAGAAACATGTAGAAGTTAGAAAATTGGAGAGAACTTGGCGCCGATTGTACAAGGAAGAAGACCTCAGCCACTACAAAGAATCTAGGAGGCAGTACCATGCCCAGATTAAAACTGCTAAAAAAGAATACTACTCAAAAGCAATTGATTCCTCGAATAACAAACAGAAAGAGATCTTTAAAGTGGTCAATGATTTTATGAAACCAAGGTTCCTCCTATCAGAGATTCCGCCCTCCCTTACCCTATGCAACTCGATTGCGGATTTCTTTGAGCAGAAAATACAAAACCTTACCAAAGGCTTCTCTGAACAGCCCGCTGTTATAGCAGTAGAGGACCTTGAAATCGCCCCTGGAGTAGCACAATTTTGTGATTTTCTGCCTATTAGTCTAGAAGACTCACGTCAATTGATTCTGTCCACTAAATCTGGATCTCCCTTTGACCCCTGCCCCCCTATGATGTTACATGCCCTAGTAGATACAGTTAATCCCTTCATAAACAACATCATAAACTCATCTTTATCGTCTGCTGATATCGCCTCGGATTGGAAATTAGCCGCAGTGAAACCCCTGCAAAAACAATCTCTGCCAGATCCATCAACACTCTCCAACCTCCGTCCAATTTCCCTGCTCCCGATGCTTTTTAAAATGACCGAAAGGGTGGCGAATAAACAGCTGACCAAATTCCTAGAGGACGAGGATATCCTGCACCCCAATCAATCTGGGTTTCGGGCCTCACACTCTACGGAATCCGCCCTTCTGTATACCGTGGAGACACTGAAGACCGCCATGGATCAGGGGAAGAAGGCCGTCCTTATCCTACTTGACCTATTGGCGGCCTTCGATACGGTGTCCCACTCAATACTAATCAGGCGACTGAGGGCAGCAAGGATTGGGGGCACCGTGTTGGACTGGCTGAGGAATTTCCTCGACCACCGTAGGCAGGTCACGGTGTTAGGAGAATACCGTTCTGAGGAAAAAATCACACAAACAGGGGTACCGCAGGGCTCCAGCCTAAGCCCGGTACTGTTTAACATATACATGATCCCTTTGATTGAGCTGATTTCGTCTTTTAACATCAGTACCATATCATACGCTGACGATACTCAGCTCATCCTAGTGCTAGACAGGGAAAATGGAAAGGCAGAAGAAAATCTAAAAGCCTGCCTCACAGCAACCTTCATTTGGATGCGTGACAACCATCTAAAATGTAATGCCGGGAAGACCGAAATTATACCCTTCGGCCCCCAAAACCCCTTTTCCCCCAGCCTATGGTGGCCTCTAGGGGTGGAGTCCCCTCCGGATACCATCACTGCGGCCCGGAACCTAGGGATCCGATTCGACAGTGCCCTATCTTTCAAACAGCAAGCAGGGGCAGTGGCAGGGTCTTGTTTTAACATCATCAGAGGGCTTAGAAAGTTTTTTGATTTTCTTCCTCTGACAGCCAGGAAGACGGTGACAGTAGCACTTGTAACATCTCGTTTGGACTACTGCAACAGCCTATATGCAGGATTAAATCGATCTGTCCTGCATAGGTTGCAAGTTGTCCAAAATGCTGCTGCCCGTCTGGTCCTAAAATGGCCGAGGAGGTCTTCTGCCTCAGCCGCCCTCAAGGCCCTACACTGGCTACCTATTCACAAACGCATACTCTTCAAAATCTTAGTGATTACCTTTAGGGCATATCACCAAAAAGGACCCAAATACTTCCTTCCCTGGTTCAAACAGTATGCACCAACACGCTCCTTAAGATCAGCCAACATGAATTTATTACAGACCCCTAAATTCAGACTTTCAACTAGAGGAGGGAAATCTCTCGCAACACTGGGCGCAAAAGCTTGGAATAAACTCCCTCCCAACCTGCGCCTAATCTCCGATGAGAAGATTTTCCGTAAGGCTCTGAAAACTTGGATCTTCAACCTCCCAGACTCGGTCTGTATGACTCTGGTTTAGACACAGCGTTCTGTTTAAATGAGATAGATGTGTGAGCTGACTTTTCCGGCCTTCCATCTAGGCTACGGGCTATAAGCGCCAGGATGCTCCTTGGAGTGACAGTCTCGCTATAAAAGTGCACACTTACACTTACATATAGCTCCTCCTATTTCACAAGATGAGAGTGGGGATAATCCTTGGAATGTATATATTGAAGCCATCGCCAGACTTAAAAAACAATTTTGTGATGAGCCTAACATTATGCTAGAGCGACACAATTTCTATTCCAGGAAACAAAAAGAGGAAGAGAAGGTAGAAGAGTACATCGCTGCTCTCAGAGTATTGGCCATCACTTGTAATTTTGAGCCTTCTCCAGATAAGTTCATAAGGGACCAATTTGTTTTTAACTGCGCTTCTAGAAAGATTAAACAAAGGATTCTTGGATGTAAGAACCCATCTTTAACTGAAGTCATTGACCTCGCTCTTAGTATCGAACGCTCTACTTTAACTAGTAAAGTAGTGATGGAGCCATCGAGACAAGCAGTTAATGCAATTGATTGTTATGACTCTGATCAAGAAGAAGCTCTTTGTGCCATTTCTAATAAAAGCAAATTACAATCCAATAAACCCTTTCAAAAGAAAAATAACTTTTTCTGCTATAGATGCGGTTCAAAGGATCATATAGGAAATGCTCCGAATTGTCCTGCTCTCAAGAAGCGTTGTTCTATTTGCAAAAAAATAGGACATTTCCAAGGAGTTTGCAGATTCGCCAAGAAACCTCCAAATGTAAATATGGTTGATCTTGATGCATGTTCAGATTCTTTTAGGTATCTATTTAAAACAACTAGGGGACCCCAATTAGTATCAGCGAGGGACCTCGGGGAGCTTATCGTACAGAAACAACAGTGGTCCCTAGCAAGGAGACACAGGAATGATCAACATAAATATAGACCCAGTCAGTTCTATATTGTCGAAGACATGCCCAGCCGGACAGAGGTCTTCAAGTTTTATATTCAAATAAACGTTTTGCGAAACAATAATACACCTTCAACAATTCACGTTCGTGGGGCACAAGCCTGTACCAACCCACGACAATACAGAGACACAGACAACATACAAAAAAGGGCTTACAAGGCAAGATCAAAAGTCTCTAAGATTTCAAAATTGAACAGAGAGATTCCAGTAGGTACCATTACATAGTTTCGTGTGGTAAATCATTGTACAAGTATATGGTACACAGAGTCGACGACGTTTCGGACCCCCCTTACTAAATGCTGGGGTCCATCATCAGAACAGAACAATAGTTGCCTTTTTAAAAATTTGAGCCTCTTTAGCCTAAAGGGAGGAAGGGGGAACACAAATTACAATAAGTTGGAGTTTAACCACACACATAAGGTTGGTGACATAGTGTAGTGGTTAATACGCATGTTTGCCAGGCCAGGTGATATTTACATTCTAGTGTCAGCAGGCACGTGACTGAATGTTAAAAAGCTACGCTCATAGTGACTATGTGAGTAGCATATACCTATTTGTGATGGGTGAAGGACTCTCAAGTTTAAGGAGCGAGAGGTGACTATGTAGTCAGGTAAAAAACGGCGCAGTGGTACGGTTGGGATGTAAGGTGAAGTTATAAACGGCGCAGTGCAACAATTCAATTGCGAGTAAAGGTGGAGGGTGAAATTCTCAGTGTTGGGCGGCACAGTGAGACAGTTCAATTGAAAATAAAGGTACATAGAGCTTACCAAAAGGCATAGGAATAAAGAGCTCACAGGCGAGCTTGAATTAAACAATGGAGCAGGACCGGTATTGAAGTGAATAATCGGTATGGCGTGGAGAATCTGAAAAAGGGGGAGGGAATGGCAGCAGTTATGGGGAAGAGAGAGTCAATCCTTTGTGCCGGCAAATAGTAGAAGTTACGGAAGGCTTACCAGAATTTTAGGAATAGTATTTCAACAAGAATTTTAGGAATAGTATTTCAACAGCCCGGGGGCGGAGCGGGAAAAAATAACACGATTCCGCTTGCACCTGTAAAAGGTTCAATGTTTCAGTACAGGGGTGGGAAGGCGGGGAGATGACCAAGGCATGTAAAGATAAAGCCAGGTGGCGGCTTACCTTATGGTCCGGGAGACATCGGGAGCGCCGAGTCGCGCTTGGGTCCTGGAACCAGGGGGTGGCCTGCGGGGAGGGAAGAGGTAATGGCCCGGTTAGGCAATTTGGGCAGGGTAAAAATAACGTGGCCATTGGAGCGAGAAAGTGCGCGACTTGGTCTTACCGGGTTAGTCGGCAGCACTGGGTTTCCTGGTCGAAGGTGTCATGTGACCAGAGTCATTTTAACAAGGTTGGCCATTGGTTGGGTGGGGGGCATGAAAATGGATGACGGACCAACCGCGGGCGGCCATCTTAGGTGAGGCCATAGACAGAAGAGTTGACAAGGAGCAGAAAAGAAGTGCAAGATAGTGACTTTTGTGAGCAAATAACAATTGTGCAGAATTTTAACAAGGTTACATAGAGTACATTAGTTCACACAAGGCAATTAAGAGTCTTCTTTCAAATGGAATATAAAGTTCATTCATTTCAGTTCTTTAAAGAGAGGGCCATCAGTGTAGGATCAGATTAAAGTAGTCCAATCCTCTTGTTGGTTAAGGCCAGAGTTCAGACTGTCTGTCCTTATGATCCATTTAAGCTCCTCCTTGTTGAGCAGAAGGTTGAGGTCTCCGCCTCTCGGTGGCAATGTCACTTGGTTTATCACCGTCCATCGAATGTCATTTTCAGAGTGCTGTTTGTCAATGAAGTGCTCCACCAATGGGGCATTGGGAGTCCTGCAGCGTATCCTGATCCGGTGTTGGGCGATACGTAACTTGATTTTTTGTTTTGTTTGTCCCACATAAATGAGGTCACAAGGTGAGAAAATTGCATATACAACATTACAGCTGTTGCAGTTTGTAAATGTTTTTAACATATTTTTAGTTTCCTTGTACACAAATTCTTTACCTTCAATAGTGAGGTCACAGACCACACACGTTCCACATTTGGCATGACCCTTAAGAGGTGTTGTGGCCCAATGGTCATCTATCGTTCTTTTTGGTGGGGTGGTGGAAGGTAGGGCTGCCCTCACAAGGTGGTCCCTGATGTTTTTGCTTTTTTTAAAAGCAAAGAAGGGACGTTCCCAGTTTAATTGCCCCGAATTCAGAATATGCCAGTTTTTTTTGATTGTTTTCGTGATTTTATTGGAGATACTAGAGAAGGTCGTGACACACACCAACTTGTTTGTGGTGGGTTTAGGTTTTTGTACCAGAAGGGTCTCTCGTGGGCAGTACCAAGCACGTTTCATAGAGTTTTTAATGAGGCGCCGAGGGTAGCCTCTTTGTTGTAATTTGGTAGCTAGATTGCTCGCTTCAAACAAGTAATCTTTTTTATGGAAATTGTTCCTTCTCAGACGGAGGAACTGCGAGTATGGTAAGCTATCTTTCAAAGCCCTACGATGACAGCTATTGTAGCTCAGAAGCGTGTTTCTCTCGGTTGGTTTACGGTATAGAGAGGTATACAGTAGCCCATCCTGGTGCTGGATGTTTAGATCCAAGAAGGGGATGGATGTTTTGCTGTGAGTAAGAGTGAATGTCAAACCACTGCAGTTATTGTTAAGCCAATGTAATAGGGCTGGAAAAGTGTCAGTGTCATTACCCCATATCATGAAGACATCGTCTATATAACGTCTCCATGTAAGAATGCCTTGGTGGAAAGGGTTACTATCAACAAGAATTGTTACATTCCAGCCAATCCATGTACAGGATCGCCAGGGTTGGAGCAAAAATAGCTCCCATGGAAGTGCCACGGACCTGCTGGTAATACTCATTGTCATATGTAAAAAGTTTTGAGTAAGGCAGATTTCAAGGAGCTGAATTATGAACAATGTGGGGACTCTATGGGGACGGGTTCTTTGATCAAGGATAGTTTCCATTACAAACAATGCCTCTCTCTGGGGAATGTTTGTATATAACGATTCGACATCGAGAGTACACAGGGTCTGAGTGTTATGATCGAAAGGACATATTTCTTTTTTTGTTTTTCTAAATCCTCACTTAGATTAGAGCTTGCAACTGTTGCTGGTTCCTCTAAGTCAGTGAATAAAGAAGGGCCTTCACAGATTTTCTTAATGTACTCTAGTGAATACAGAGGGGCGTCGTTAGACATAACAGTGTTGTGGGCGGGGCAGTGATGTGAGTCAAGGGGGGTGGGAGGGAGGAGAGGACCCACTTAGGTGAAGTGGAAGGGAATTAGAAAACCCTTGCAATCCAGCGATTGCGCATAGTATCTATTTAAAACAACAAGGGGACCCCAATTAGTATCAGCGAGGGACCTCGGGGAGCTTATCGTACAGAAACAACAGTGGTCCCTAGCAAGGAGACACAGGAATGATCAACATAAATATAGACCCAGTCAGTTCTATATTGTCGAAGACATGCCCAGCCGGACAGAGGTCTTCAAGTTTTATATTCAAATAAACGTTTTGCGAAACAATAATACACCTTCAACAATTCACGTTCGTGGGGCACAAGCCTGTACCAACCCACGACAATACATAGACACAGACAACATACAAAAAAGGGCGCCGCCCAACACTGAGAATTTCACCCTCCACCTTTACTCGCAATTGAATTGTTGCACTGCGCCATTTATAACTTCACCTTACATCCCAACCGTACCACTGCGCCGTTTTTTACCTGACTACATAGTCACCTCTCGCTCCTTAAACTTGAGAGTCCTTCACCCATCACAAATAGGTATATGCCACTCACCTAGTCACTATGAGCGTAGCTTTTTAACATTCAGTCACGTGCCTGCTGACACTAGAATGTAAATATCACCTGGCCTGGCAAACATGCGTATTAACCACTACACTATGTCACCAACCTTATGTGTGTGGTTAAACTCCAACTTATTGTAATTTGTGTTCCCCCTTCCTCCCTTTAGGCTAAAGAGGCTCAAATTTTTAAAAAGGCAACTATTGTTCTGTCCTGATGATGGACCCCAGCATTTAGTAAGGGGGTCCGAAACGTCGTCGACTCTGTGTACCATATACTTGTACAATGATTTACCACACGAAACTATGTAATGGTACCTACTGGAATCTCTCTGTTTAATTTTGAAATCTTACAGAGACTTTTGATCTTGCCTTGTAAGCCCTTTTTTGTATGTTGTCTGTGTCTATGTATTGTCGTGGGTTGGTACAGGCTTGTGCCCCACGAACGTGAATTGTTGAAGGTGTATTATTGTTTCGCAAAACGTTTATTTGAATATAAAACTTGAAGACCTCTATCCGGCTGGGCATGTCTTCGACAATATAGAACTGACTGGGTCTAAATTTATGTTGATCATTCCTGTGTCTCCTTGCTAGGGACCACTGTTGTTTCTGTACAGATTCTTTTAGGAACATTGTTGTAACTTTAGATTTCAATGGCGATGTTGACTCCATTAAGGGCCCTCTATGTTCCGCTGTTATTGATAATGTCCATCTCCAGGTTATGGCAGATTCAGGTTCTCCATTTACAATTCTTAGAGATTCTACTTTTTATGAAAAATGGGATAAAGGAATTGTGTTGAGCGAATCAGACGTTAATCCAAGGGCATTTGGTGAGAAGGATATTAACATGCTGGGGTATTTTGAAGGATTAGTTCAATGTCTTGGGAGAGAAACCATCACTAAGATTTATGTGGCGGAGAAAGGTAATAACATCGTAGGCTGGAAAGATTTAGCCAAGATGGATCTTTACCTAGTTCCTGGTGATGAGGATCCCATTAAAGTTGGGAAGTTACCTAAGTTCAGAACTGACCTACCTATTGCTGTCGTAGAGAGTCCTAATATAAATGTACAAGACATTGTATCAGAATTTAAACCTGTTTTTAAGGAAATGGTGGGGAGTGTGAAAGGATTCGAACACAAGATTAGATTAATACCTGGAGCTCAACCTATAGCACATAAGGTTAGAGCAGTTCCACTGAGTGTCAGATCAGAATTGAAAATAATGTTGGATGATTTGTGTAAACAAGACATCATTGCACCTGTCAATTCCTCTCAATGGGTTGCACCAATTGTAGTCGCCCGTAAAAAGACAGGAGAAATTAGATTATGTGCGGATTTACGCTCATTAAATAAGAACATAATCGTTGACTGTCACCCGCTACCAAGAATTCATGAGCTTCTGGCAAACATAGGCGACGCAAAATGGTTTTCGCTGATCGATCTTAGGTCAGCGTACCATCAGGTGTCTTTGGCTAAGGAATCCCAAGAACTTACTACTTTTATCACCCCATTTGGAGCTTTCAAATTTCTTCGCCTTCCTTTTGGTTTAGCGTCCGCTGGTAGCGTTTTCCAGAAGCTGATGGATGAATTATTCCAGGGGATAGCAGGTGTACAGGCATACCTTGATGATCTTTTGATTTTTGCCAAAACATTAGACGAGCATAATGTCATTCTCAGAAAAGTTCTTTCAATTTTAATGTCTAGGAATATGACGGTCCGTACTGATAAATGCAAATTTGCAGTGAATAAAATTGATTATTTGGGACATACGGTCTCAGACCAAGGTATCACCCCCAAATTTTCGGTTATTAGAGCCATTGAGGATGCAAAGCCCCCTCCGGATAAAGATGCTTTACGATCTTTCCTTGGGCTAGCAGAGTATTACGCTAGGTTTGTCCAATCATACTCCCAACTAGTTGAACCTTTAAGGCGTCTTTTGAGGAAAGGGTCCAATTTTATTTGGACAGAGGAATTGAACAAGGTTTTTTGTGAGATTAAGAAAATGATTGTTTCTGCAAAGGCCATACATGCTTTCAGGGAGGATGCCGTCTCCGTTATCACGGTAGATGCAAGTATTTCTGGTCTAGGGGCAGTTCTTACACAGAAAGTTAATGGTCTGGAGCAAACAGTGGCGTTTGCGTCTAGAGCACTTAAAGACTTTGAACAGAGATATAGCACAATTGAGAGGGAAGCCCTGGCTTGTGCATGGGCGGTCCACAAGTTTAAAATGTACATTTGGGGTAGAAGATTCGAGTTGGTCACGACCACAAACCCCTAATTTACATCTTTAATAAGTCCAATTCAGCTTCCATGTCAGCACGGCTTATGAGATTAGTTTCAAAATTGCAGGAATTTAACTTTACCGTTAAGCATATTGTAGGAGGCAAGAACTTTCGGGCTGATTGCTTATCCAGGATGGCTATGGTCAAGGATGATGAGGAGGACTTTTTTGTAGAGGATGTAGAATGTGTAACGGTTGTGGACGCTGTGGATGAAATTAGCGATGTGATCTCAGAGAATGATTGGAAGGAAGCCACCACTTTGGACAATGTGCTGTTGAAAGTTGTCGAGTTTACCACTCATTGTTGGCCCGAGGCCAGGGGTTTGAGTGGGGATTTGCGTAGTTTTGCCCAAATTGCAGAGGAACTTTCCGTTGAGAACGGTATAGTTCGGAGAGGTGAGAAATTTGTTCCCCCTTTTAAATTAAGGGAATCCATTATTAATAAGGCACATCAAGGTCACTTAGGGGCGACTAAGACATCCATGCGTATTAAACAACACTATTGCTGGCCATCAATAGATTCCCAGGTCAAGAATTTGATTGACTCTTGCCCGGAATGTTTGTTGTCTGACAAACATTGGCGCACGTTAAAGTACCTTTGCATCCTACTGAATTCCCGAACTCCCCTTGGGAGAAAGTTGGGGTAGATTTTTCAGGCCCATATTCCATTCTTCAACAGGAGAATAAGTATGTTATTCTTCTAGTCGATTATTTCTCGAAGTGGATGTACTTTGATTTCGTTAAGTCACCAGATTCAGACTCTACCATAACCTTTCTCAAGAAGGTTTTTGATTTAGAAGGGTCCCCAAGATTTATCGTCACAGATAATGGGACTCATTTTGTCTCTGATAAAATGTGTACATTTTTGAAGCAATTGGATATTAAACAACTGAAGGTAGCTCTATATTCCCCAGCTTCGAACGGTCTTGTTGAGAGGGGGAATAAAGTAATCAAAGAAGGTGTTCAGACTGCAGTATCTTGTGGTTACAAAGTAGGTGAGTTTGTGAAGCAAAAAGTATGGCACTATAATACCTCTCCTCATTGCGTGACTGGTGTCTCTCCATTTTCTTTGCTGAGAGGGAGGGAGAATCGTTCTGTTTTATTTCCTTCTTGGTTACACCAGGGTTCTGCAGTAAAAACTGTTGACTTGGACTCGGTTAAGAAAACTGTTCTTGAGAAACAAAATCAAATGAAGTTACATTTTGATGGTACTTCAGATAGTAAATTGGTGGATGTTCTGGTTGGTGACTGGGTTTTAATCAAGAATCCTGGAAGAGTAGTTAAAGGACGTTCAACATTTTTTGCCCCTGTCCAGGTAGTAAAAGTTAGCAAAGGAGCGGCTTTTCTAGGCAAAAAGGGTTGGTGGAATAAGCGCCAATTGGTGAAAGTGTCTGATCATCAAGCTGAAATTATCAAAAACAAGAAGTGTGGAGATAACTCTAATAATTTGGATTGGAGCTTTTGGATGGATGCTCCTTCTGTTTCTTTTGTTCCTAGTCATTCCTGTGAACAACTTCCTGTGGAGGGCTTCGCAAATTCTTCAAATGTTGCCAGTAATCAGAATTCTACGGTTTGCGAAAATGTTTCTTCTTTTGGCAGACGTATCAGGGCACCGGAAAGATATAACGAATTTGTTAGATTTTAGACATTTGTTTTTTTGTTGTTGTTTTTTTTGTTCACTGTTGTAAGGGGGAAGGTGGTGTAATGCAATGATGCGTATCACGCCTCGTGTTACATCTTGCGGCGTGTGTCCATTTTCATTAGGAGGCTTGGCTCGTGTTGAGTTCACGAGCCACAGCCCGTGCATGTAATTGTTATTCTTTAAACGTGTGGTCTCCCGTGCATGGTCGGCTGAGTCCTTCGGTTAGCCATTGTAACCGTTGGCTTCTCGATACCAGACGCTCATGTACGGGTGGAGTATTTACCTTGGATTAAACTTCACTTTCTGATCCAAATCAAGTCTCCTGTCCATTCATCACACCGGGACACACAAGAAATGTAAATTGAAACTGTAGACCGTCTGGTGTGTTTTTGTATCTTCAAATATCCGCGCTTAAAATGTTTTGACCAGAGTTCCTCAATAACGTGTTCAACGTTAATTAAACTCACACCAGGACTCCGTTCTGCCAAAAGACTAGTCGTCAGATGCAGTGATGTCCTTCCGGCACAATAAAACTTGGGCTATCACTTACTGGAAACTGCTTCCAAATGCGCACTGCAAAATGGCGGCACGCAAAAGACGCTGCACCGGGTGGCTCTCCTCACATCAATGCTTAAACTTCTTCAAGCAGCAAGGATGCAGACGTCACAGTAGACGCTCTGAAGATGCCGGTGCTCGAGCGACTGCATGAGTAAGTTGTTCGTTTTAATTTTAAAAATTGTAAAATGTTGAAAACGTGTAAAAAATCACCACCAGGCATTGAAATGTGCTAGAAACACGCGGTTTGAAATACTGCTATTGTTGCACTCTTGAAATAAAATTACACGTCTCTGCTCTGCTCTGCTCACAAATGCCAGCGTTTGTCCACGTCTTTTCTTACACATATGTTGTTGAAATGTCAAAATTGTACATCCACTCCCACTTCGCGAATTAGGTATGATCACAGTTCTTCATAGGGAAATAGCTTGAACTTCAGGCCAACATAGTTTAAATCACGCAGCAAGAAATCAAACACCCTGGGGGAACAGGCTGTCCAGATCACAAAGGACACTGGTGGGGTTGACCAGGGCGCTTCCACAAATTACCTTATCTTTCTTCAGTTGCAGTATTCTTAAATTCCTTAGGTGCAGTAACTCATTGAATCATCTACTTCCTTCACGCATAGGTTTAGTACCTCGTCGCCAATATTGTAGCAATTAAAAGTCCTTAAATCCAGAATATGGAAATAGATCTGATTGATTGAAGATTAGTTTCAGGTCAAGTTGATAATACAAAAATATGTAGGTCCAATTGTAATCCAGTTTAAACCCCACCAGGAGCAGATGGACTCCTGCTCAGCCTCAGATGTAACTGACTCTCAATCCAAGCATACACAATCAGAACCCTATGTGACATCATAGATGAATGCTGAGCAAGTTATAACAAACACTAAAATAGGACCGAGAAAGAGGAAAATCGAATATAACACTTACACTGAAGGGGGTGGGAGGGAGTGTACTTCTTTTCCGGCACTAAGTCCACAGGCACATTGGATGGGAACAATCCGCTTTAAGGTTACAAGATGACCGGGCTTCACAGGACGCAGCGCATCGGTGGATTTATGTTTACATTCTTGTTTCCAGTGATTTGTTCCCGCCCATCCTTGGACGCTTCTAGCCCCAGGGGTGGTGCCTGCCTGACCCAGGAGCCAGGCTGCAAGCTTGCCTCTGAGCCCCGGGCGGCACTTCTGGCGAGAGGGGCAGCGAGGTTTGCAAGCTTTGTTTGCGATTGAGTAGCATGTCTCCTCTCTGCCCCTGCGTTGTGTCCTGCCTCCCCTCTCTGCCCCTGCGTTGTGTCCTGCCTCTCCTCTCCTCTCTACCCCTGCCTTGTGTCCTTCCTCTCCTCTCCCGCTTTGTGTCCTGCCTCTCCTCTCTGCCCCTGGGTTGCGTCCTGCCTCTCCTCTCTGCCCCTGCGTTGCCCTGCCTCTCCTTTCTGCCCCTGCATTGCCACCTGTCTCTCCTCTCTGCCCCTGCATTGTCACCTGCCTCTCCTCTCTGCCACTGCATTGTGTCCTGCCTCTCCTCTCCTCCCCTGCGTTGTGTCCTGCCTCTCCTCTTCTCCCCTGCGTTGTCCTGCCTCTCCTCTCCCCTGCGTTGTCCTGCCTCTCCTCTCCTCCCCTGCGTTGTCCTTCTCCTCTCTGCCCCTGCGTTGTCCTGCCTCAACTCTCCTCTCTGCCCCTGCGTTGTGTCCTGCCTCTCCTCTCTGCCCCTGCGTTGTGTCCTGCCTCTCCTCTCTGCCCCTGCGTTGTGTCCTGCCTCTCCCCTCTGCCCCTGCGTTGTGTCCTGCCTCTCCTCTCTGCCCCTGCGTTGTCGCCTGCCTCTCCTCTCTGCCCCTGCGTTGTCGCCTGCCTCTCCTCTCTGCCCCTGTGTTGTGTCCTGCCCCTGCGTTTTCCTGCATCTCCTCTCCTTTCTTCCCCTGCATTGTGTCCTGCCTCTCCTCTCCGCCCCTGCGTTGTCCTGCCTCTCCTCTCCTCTCTGCCCCTGCGTTGTCCTGCCTCTCCTCTCTGCCCCTGCATTGTGTCCTGCCTCTCCTCTCCGCCCCTGCATTGTGTCCTGCCTCTCCTCTCTGCCCCTGCGTTGTGTCCGGCCTCTCCTCTCTGCCCCTGCGTTGTGTCCTGCCTCCTCTCTGCCCCTGCGTTATGTCCTGCCTCTCCTCTCTGCCCCTGCGTTGTGTCCTGCCTCTCCTCTCTGCCCCTGCCTTGTGTCCTTCCTCTCCTGCTTTGTGTCCGGCCTCTCCTCTCTGCCCCTGCGTTGTGTCCTGCCTCCTCTCTGCCCCTGGGTTGTGTCCTGCCTCTCCTCTCTGCCCCTGCGTTGTCCTGCCTCTCCTTTCTGCCCCTGCATTGTCACCTGTCTCATCTCTGCCCCTGCATTGTCACCTGCCTCTCCTCTCTGCCACTGCATTGTGTCCTGCCTCTCCTCTCCTCCCCTGCGTTGTGTCCTGCCTCTCCTCTCCAGCCCTGCGTTGTCCTTCTCCTCTCTGCCCCTTCGTTGTCCTGCCTCAACTCTCCTCTCTGCCCCTGCGTTGTGTCCTGCCTCTCCTCTCTGCCCCTGCGTTGTGTCCTGCCTCTCCTCTCTGCCCCTGCGTTGTCCTGCCTCTCCTCTCCTCCCCTGCGTTGTCCTGCCTCTCCTCTTCTCCCCTGCATTGTCCTGCCTCTCCTCTCCTCCCCTGCGTTGTCCTGCCTCTCCTCTCCTCCCCTGCGTTGTCCTGCCTCTCCTCTCCTCCCCTGTGTTGTGTCCTGCCTCTCCTCTCCACCCCTGCGTTGTCCTTCTCCTCTCCGCCCCTGCGTTGTGTCCTGCCTCTCCTCTCTGTCCCTGTGTTGTGTCCTGCCTCTCCTCTCTGCCCCTGCATTGTGTCCTGCCTCTCCTCTCTGCCCCTGCATTGTATCCTGCCTTTCCTCTCTGCCCCTCCTCTCTCCCCTGCGTTGTATCCTGCCTCTCCTCTCTGCCCCTGCGTTGTGTCCTGCCTCTCCTCTCTGCCCTCCGTTTTCACCTGCCTCTCCTCACTGCCCCTGCATTGTCCTTCCTCTCTGCCCCTGCGTTGTGTTCTGCCTCTCCTCTCTGCCCCTGTGTTGTGTCCTGCCTCAACTCTCCTCTCTGCCCCTGCGTTGTCCTGCCTCTCCTCTCTGCCCCTACATTGTGTCCTGCCTCTCATTTCTGCCCCTGCGTTGTGTCCTGCCTCTCCTCTCTGCCCCTGCGTTGTCCTGCCTCTCCTCTCTGCCCCTGCGTTGTCCTGCCTCACCTCTCTGCCCCTGCGTTGTGTCCTGCCTCACCTCTCTGCCCCTGCGTTGTGTCCTGCCTCACCTCTCTGCCGCTGCGTAGTGTCCTGCCTCTCCTCTCTGCCCCTGCGTTGTGTCCAACCTCTCCTCCCCTGCATTGTGTCCTGCCTCAACTCTTCTCTCTGCCCCTGCGTTGTCCTGCCTCTCCTCTCTGCCCCTGCATTGTGTCCTGCCTCTCATTTCTGCCCTTGCGTTGTGTCCTGCCTCTCATTTCTGCCCCTGCTTTGTGTCCTGCCTCTCCTCTCTGCCCATGCGTTGTCCTGCCTTTCCCCTCTTCTCTGCCCCTGCGTTGTGTCCTGCCTCTCCTCTCTGCCCATGCGTTGTCCTGCCTTTCCCCTCTTCTCTGCCCCTGCGTTGTGTCCTGCCTCTCCTCTCTACCCTGGGTTGCGTCCTGCCTCTCCTCACTGCCCCTGCTTTGTGTCCTGCCTCTCATTTCTGCCCCTGCGTTGTGTCCTGCCTCTCCTCTCTGCCCCTGCGTTATGTCCTGCCTCTCCTCTCTGCCCCTGCGTTGTGTCCTGCCTCTCCTCTCTGCCCCTGCATTGTGTCCTGCCTCTCCTCTCTGCCCCTGCGTTGTCCTGCCTCACCTCTCTGCCCCTGCGTTGTCGCCTGCCTCTCCTCTCTGCCCCTGCGTTGTGTCCTGCCTCTCCTCTCTGCCCCTGTGTTGTGTCCTGCCTCTCCTCTCTGCCCCTGTGTTGTGTCCTGCCTCTCCTCTCTGGCCCTGCGTTGTCCTGCCTCTCCTCTCTGCCCCTGCGTTTTCCTGCATCTCCTCTCCTTTCTGCCCCTGCATTGTCCTGCCTCTCCTCTCCTCTCTGTCCCTGCATTGTGTCCTGCCTCTCACTTCTGCCCCTGCGTTGTGTCCTGCCTCTCATTTCTGCCCCTGCGTTGTGTCCTGCCTCTCCTCTCTGCCCCTGCGTTGTGTCCTGCCTCTCCTCTCTGCCCATGCGTTGTCCTGCCTTTCCCCTCTTCTCTGCCCCTGCGTTGTGTCCTGCCTCTCTGCCCCTGCGTTGTGTCCTGCCTCTCTGCCCCTGCGTTGTGTCCTGCCTCTCTGCCCCTGCGTTATGTCCTGCCTCTCTGCCCCTGCGTTGTGTCCTACCTCTCTGCCCCTGCGTTGTCCTGCCTCTCCGCCCTGCCCCTGCGTTATCCTGCCTCTCCTCTCTGCTCCTGCGTTGTCCTGCCTCTCCTCTCTGCTCCTGCGTTGTCCTGCCTCTCCTCTCTGCCCCAGCGTTGTGTCCTTCCTCTCCGCCCTGCCCCTGCGTTATGTCCTGCCTCTCTGCCCCTGCGTTATGTCCTGCCTCTCTGCCCCTGCGTTGTGTCCTGCCTCTCTGCCCCTGCGTTGTGTCCTTCCTCTCCGCCCCTGCGTTGTCCTGCCTTTCCTCTCTGCCCCTGCGTTGTGTCCTGCCTCTCTGCCCCTGCGTTGTCCTGCCTCTCCTCTCTGCCCCTGCGTTGTGTCCTGCCTCTCCTCTCCTCCCCTGCGTTGTGTCCTGCCTCTCCTCTCCTCCCCTGCGTTGCGTCCTGCCTCTCCGCCCCTGCGATGTGTCCTGCCTCTCTTCTCTGTCCCTGCGTTGTCACCTGCCTCTCCTCTCTGCCCCTGTGCTGTCCTGCCTCTCCACTTTGCCCCTGCGTTGTGTCCTGCCTCTCCACTCTGCCCCTGCGTTGTGTCCTGCCTCTCCTCTCTGCCCCTTGGTTGCGTCCTGCCACACCACTCTGCCCCTGCATTGTGTCCTGCCTCTCCTCTCTCCCCCTGCGTTGTCCTGCCTCTCCTCTCCTCCCCTGCGTTGTCCTGCCTCTCCTCTCCTCCCCTGCGTTGTGTCCTGCCTCTCCTCTCCTCCCCTGCGTTGTGTCCTGCCTCTCCTCTTCTCCCCTGCGTTGTCCTGCCTCTCCTTTCCTCCCCTGCGTTGTGTCCTGCCTCTCCTCTCCTGCGTTGTCCTGCCTCTCCTCTCTGCCCCTGCGATGTGTCCTGCCTCTCTTCTCTGCCCCTGCGTTGTCCTGCCTCTCCTCTCCTTCCCTGCGTTGTGTCCTGCCTCTCCTCTCCTCCCCTGCGTTGTCCTTCTTCTCCTCTCCGCCCCTGCGTTGTCCTGGCTCTTCTCCCTTGCGTTGTGTCCTGCCTCTCCTCTCCTCCCCTGCGTGTTGTGTCCTGCCTCTCCTCTCTGCCCCTGCGATGTGTCCTGCCTCTCTTCTCTGCCCCTGCCTTGTCACCTGCCTCTCCGCCCCTGCGTTGTGTCCTGCCGCTCCTCTCCTGCGTTGTGTCCTGCCTCTCCTCTCTGCCCCTGCGTTGTGTCCTGCCTCTCATCTCTGCCCCTGCATTGTGTCCTGTCTCTCCTCTCTGCCCCTGTGTTGTCCTGCCTCTCCACTCTGCCCCTGGGTTGAGTCCTGCCTCTCCTCTCTGCCCCTGCGTTGTGTCCTGCCTCTCCTCTCTGCCCCTGCGTTGTCCTGCCTCTCCTCTCTGCCATTCCGTTTTCACCTGCCTCTCCTCACTGCCCCTGTATTGTCCTTCCTCTCCTCTCTGCCCCTGCATTGTCCTTCCTCTCCTCTCTGCCCCTGCGTTGTGTCCTGCCTCTCCTCTCTGCCCCTGCGTTGTGTCCTGCCTCTCCTCTCTGCCCCTGCGTTGTGTCCTGCCTCTCCTCTCTGCCCCTGCGTTGTGTCCTGCCTCTCCTATCTGCCCCTGGGTTGCCCTGCCTCTCCTCTCTGCCCCTGCGTTGTGTCCCGCCGCTCCTCTCCTGCGTTGTGTCCTGCCTCTCCTCTCCGCCCCTGCGTTGTGTCCTGCCTCTCCTCTCCTCCCCTGCACTGTGTCCTGCCTCTCCTCTTCTCCCCTTTGTTGTGTCCTGCCTCTCCTCTTCTCCCCTGTGTTGTGTCCTGCCTCTCCTCTCTGCCCCTGCATTGTGTCCTGCCTCTCACTTCTGCCCCTGCGTTGTGTCTTGCCTCTCATTTCTGCCCCTGCTTTGTGTCCTGCCTCTCCTCTCTGCCCATGCGTTGTCCTGCCTTTCCCCTCGTCTCTGCCCCTGCGTTGTGTCCTGCCTCTCCTCTCTGCCCCTGGGTTGCGTCCTGCCCCTCCTCTCTGCCCCTGCGTTGTCACCTGCCTCTTCCCTCTGCTCCTGCCTTGCGTCCTGCCTCTCCTCTCTGCCCCTGAGTTGTCCTGCCTCTCCTCTCTGCCCCTCTGTTGTGTCCTGCCTTTCCTCTCCGCCCCTGCGTTGTCTCCTGCCTCTCCTCTGTGCCCCTGCGTTGTCTCCTGCCTCTCCTCTCTGCCCCTGGGTTGCGTCCTGCCTCTCCTCTCTGCCCCTGGGTTGCGTCCTGCCTCTCCTCTCTGCCCCTGCGTTGTGTCGTGCCTCTCTTCTCTGTCCCTGCGTTGTGTCCTGCCTCTCCTCTTCTCCCCTGCGTTGCGTCCTGCCTCTCTTCTCTGTCCCTGCGATGTGTCCTGCCTCTCTTCTCTGTCCCTGCATTGTGTCCTGCCTCTTCTCTGCCCCTGCGTTATATCCTGCCTCTCCTCGTCTCTCTGCCCCTGCGTTGTCCTGCCTCTCCCCTCTGCCCCAGCGTCGTGTTCTGCCTCTCCGCCCCTGCGTTGTCACCTGCCTCTCATTTTTGCCCCTGCGTTGTGTCCTGCCTCAACTCTCCTCTCTGCCCCTGCGTTGTGTCCTGCCTCTCCTCTCTGCCCCTGCGTTGTGTCCTGCCTCTCCTCTCTGCCCCTGCGTTGTGTCCTGCCTCTCCTCTCTGCCCCTGCGTTGTGTCCTGCCTCTCATTTCTGCCCCTGCGTTGTCACCTGCCTCTCATTTCTACCCCTGCGTTGTCCTGCCTCTCCTCTCTGCCTTGCATTGTCCTGCCTCTCATCCCCTGCACTGTGTCCTGCCTCTCCTCTCTGCCCCTGCGATGTGTCCTGCCTCTCTTTACTGCCCCTGCGTTGTCCAGCCTCTCCCCTCTTCTCTTGCGTTCTCCTGCCTCTCCCCTCTTCTCTGCCCCTGCATTGTCGACTGCCTTTCCTCTCTGCCCCTGCGTTGTGTCCTGCCTCTCCTCTCTGCCCCTGCGTTGTGTCCTGCCTCTCCTCTCTGCCCCTGCATTGTCACCTGCCCCTCCTCTCTGCCCCTGCATTGTGTCCTCCCTCTCCCCTCCTCTCTGCCCCTGCATTGTGTCCTCCCTCTCCCCTCCTCTCTGCCCCTGCATTGTGTCCTCCCTCTCCCCTCCTCTCTGCCCCTGCGTTGTGTCCTGCCCCTCCTCTCTGCCCCTGCGTTGTCACCTGCCTCTTCCCTCTGCTCCTGCCTTGCGTCCTGCCTCTCCTCTCTGCCCCTGAGTTGTCCTGCCTCTCCTCTCTGCCCCTCTGTTGTGTCCTGCCTTTCCTCTCCGCCCCTGCGTTGTCTCCTGCCTCTCCTCTGTGCCACTGCGTTGTCTCCTGCCTCTCCTCTGCGCCCCTGCGTTGTCTGCTGCCTCTCCTCTCTGCCCCTGCATTGTGTCCTGACTCTCCTCTCTGCCCCTGTGTTGTCCTGCCTATCCACTCTGCCCCTGCGTTGTGTCCTGCCTCTCCCCTCTTCTCTGCCCCTGCGTTGTGTCCTGCCTCTCCTCTCTGCCCCTGGGTTGCGTCCTGCCTCTCCTCTCTGCCCCTGGGTTGCGTCTTGCCTCTCCTCTCATCCCCTGCGTTGTGTCCTGCCTCTCCTCTCTGCCCCTGCGTTGTGTCCTGCCTCTCTCCTCTGCCCCTGCGTTGTGTCCTGCCTCTCTCCACTGCCCCTGCGTTGTCTCCTGCCTCTCCTCTCCGCCCCTGCGTTGTGTCCTGCCTCTCCTCTCCGCCCCTGCGTTGTGTCCTGCCTCTCCTCTCTGCCCCTGTGTTGTGTCCTGCCTCTCCTCTCTTGCCCTGCGTTGTCCTGCCTCTCCTCTCTGCCCCTGTGTTGTGTCCTGCCTCTCCTCTCTGCCCCTGCGTTGTTATCTGCCTCTCCTGTCTGCCCCTACATTGTATCCTGCCTTTCCTCTCTGCCCCTGCGTTGTCACCTGCCTCTCATTTCTGCCCCTGTGTTGTGTCCTGCCTCTCCTCTCTGCCCCTGTGTTGTGTCCCGCCTCTCCTCTCTGCCATTCAGTTTTCACCTGCCTCTCCTCACTGCCCCTGCATTGTCCTTCCTCTCCTCTCTGCCCCTGCATTGTCCTTCCTTTCCTTTCCGCCCCTGCGTTGTCCTTCCTTTCCTCTCCGCCCCTGCGTTGTCCTTCCTTTCCTCTCCGCCCCTGCGTTGTCCTTCCTTTCCGCCCCTGCGTTGTCCTGCCTTTCCTCTCCGCCCCTGCGTTGTCCTGCCTTTCCTCTCCGCCCCTGCGTTGTCCTGCCTCTCCTCTCCGCCCCTGCGTTGTCCTGCCTCTCCTCTCTGCCCCTGCGTTGTCCTGCCTCTCCTCTCCGCCTCTGCGTTGTCCTGCCTCTCCTCTCCGCCCCTGCGTTGTCCTGCCTTTCCTCTCCGCCCCTGCGTTGTCCTGCCTCTCCTCTCCGCCCCTGCGTTGTCCTGCCTCTCCGCCCCTGCGTTGTCCTGCCTCTCCTCTCCGCCCCTGCGTTGTCCTGCCTCTCCTCTCCGCCCCTGCGTTGTCCTGCCTCTCCTCTCCGCCCCTGCGTTGTCCTGCCTCTCCTCTCCGCCCCTGCGTTGTCCTGCCTCTCCTCTCCGCCCCTGCGTTGTCCTGCCTCTCCTCTCCGCCCCTGCGTTGTCCTGCCTCTCCTCTCCGCCCCTGCGTTGTCCTGCCTCTCCTCTCCGCACCTGCGTTGTCCTGCCTCTCCTCTCCGCACCTGCGTTGTCCTGCCTCTCTTTTCCGCCCCTGCGTTGTCCTGCCTTTCCTCTCTGCTCTGCGTTGTCCTGCCTCTCCTCTCCTCTCTGCCCCTGTGTTGTCCTGCCTCTCCTCTCTGCCCCTGTGTTGTCTTGCCTCTCCTCTCTGCCCCTGCGTTGTCCTGCCTCTCCTCTCTGCCCCTGCGTTGTCCTGCCTCTCCTCTCTGCCCCTGCCTCTCCTCTCTGCCCCTGCATTGTGTCCTGCCTCTCCTCTCTGCCCCTGCGTGGTCCTGCCTCTTCTCTCCTCCCCTGCGTTGTGTTCTGCCTCTCCTCTCCTCCCCTGCGTTTTGTCCTGCCTCTCCGCCACTGCGTTTTGTATTGCCTCTCCTCTCCGCCCCTACGTTGTCCTTCTTCTCCGCCTCTGTGTTGTCCTTCCTCTCCCCTCTGCCCCTGCGTTGTCCTGCCTCTCCCCTCTGCCCCTGCGTTGTCCTGCCTCTCCCCTCTGCCCCTGCGTTGTCCTGCCTCTCCTCTCTGGCCCTGTGTTGTCCTGCATCTCCTCTCTGCCCCTGTGTTGTGTCCTGCCTCTCCTCTCTGCCCCTGCGTTGTCACCTGCCTCTTCTCTATGCTCCTGCATTGGAGCCTCTCCTCTATGCTCCTGCGTTGTCCTGCCTCTCCTCTCTGCCCCTGCGTTGTCCTGCCTCTCCTATCTGCCCCTGGGTTGCCCTGCCTCTCCTCTTCTCCCCTGTGTTGTGTCCTGGCTCTCCTCTTCTCCCCTGTGTTGTGTCCTGCCTCTCCTCTTCTCCCCTGCGTTGCGTCCTGCCTCTCCTCTCTGCCCCTGCGATGTGTCGTGCCTGTCTTCTCTGTCCCTGCGTTGTGTCCTGCCTCTCCTCTTCTCCCCTGCTTTGCGTCCTGCCTCTCTTCTCTGTCCCTGCGATGTGTCCTGCCTCTCTTCTCTGTCCCTGCGATGTGTCCTGCCTCTCTTCTCTGTCCCTGCATTGTGAACTGCCTCTTCTCTGCCCCTGCGTTATATCCTGCCTCTCCTCGTCTCTCTGCCCCTGCGTTGTCCTGCCTCTCCCCTCTGCCCCAGCGTCGTGTTCTGCCTCTCCGCCCCTGCGTTGTCACCTGCCTCTCATTTTTGCCCCTGCGTTGTGTCCTGCCTCAACTCTCCTCTCTGCCCCTGCGTTGTGTCCTGCCTCTTCTCTGCCCCTGCGTTATATCCTGCCTCTCCTCGTCTCTCTGCCCCTGCGTTGTCCTGCCTCTCCCCTCTGCCCCAGCGTCGTGTTCTGCCTCTCCGCCCCTGCGTTGTCACCTGCCTCTCATTTTTGCCCCTGCGTTGTGTCCTGCCTCAACTCTCCTCTCTGCCCCTGCGTTGTCCTGCCTCTCCTCTCCGCCCATGCGTTGTCCTGCCTCTCCTCTCTGCCCCTGCGTTGGGTCCTGCCTCTCATTTCTGCCCCTGCGTTGTCACCTGCCTCTCATTTCTACCCCTGCGTTGTCCTGCCTCTCCTCTCTGCCCTGCATTGTCCTGCCTCTCCTCCCCTGCACTGTGTCCTGCCTCTCCTCTCTGCCCCTGCGATGTGTCCTGCCTCTCTTTACTGCCCCTGCGTTGTCCTGCCTCTCCCCTCTTCTCTTGCGTTCTCCTGCCTCTCCCCTCTTCTCTGCCCCTGCGTTGTCGACTGCCTTTCCTCTCTGCCCCTGTGTTGTGTCCTGCCTCTCCTCTCTGCCCCTATGTTGTGTTGTGTCCTGCCTCTCCTCTCTGCCCCTGCGTTGTGTCCTGCCTCTCCTCTCTGCCCCTGCATTGTCACCTGCCCCTCCTCTCTGCCCCTGCATTGTGTCCTCCCTCTCCCCTCCTCTCTGCCCCTGCATTGTGTCCTCCCTCTCCCCTCCTCTCTGCCCCTGCATTGTGTCCTCCCTCTCCCCTCCGCCCCTGCGTTGTGCCCTGCCTCTCCTCTCTGCCCCTGCGTTGTGTCCTGCCTCTCCTCTCTGCCCCTGCATTGTCACCTGCCCCTCCTCTCTGCCCCTGCATTGTGTCCTCCCTCTCCCCTCCTCTCTGCCCCTGCATTGTGTCCTCCCTCTCCCCTCCTCTCTGCCCCTGCATTGTGTCCTCCCTCTCCCCTCCGCCCCTGCGTTGTGTCCTGCCCCTCCTTTCTGCCCCTGCGTTGTCACCTGCCTCTTCCCTCTGCTCCTGCCTTGCGTCCTGCCTCTCCTCTCTGCCCCTGAGTTGTCCTGCCTCTCCTCTCTGCCCCTCTGTTGTGTCCTGCCTTTCCTCTCCGCCCCTGCGTTGTCTCCTGCCTCTCCTCTGCGCCCCTGCGTTGTCTCCTGCCTCTCCTCTCTGCCCCTGCATTGTGTCCTGCCTCTCTCCTCTGCCCCTGCGTTGTGTCCTGCCTCTCTCCACTGCCCCTGCGTTGTCTCCTGCCTCTCCTCTCCGCCCCTGCGTTGTGTCCTGCCTCTCCTCTCCGCCCCTGCGTTGTGTCCTGCCTCTCCTCTCTGCCCCTGTGTTGTGTCCTGCCTCTCCTCTCTGCCCCTGTGTTGTGTCCTGCCTCTCCTCTCTTGCCCTGCGTTGTCCTGCCTCTCCTTTCTGCCCCTGTGTTGTGTCCTGCCTCTCCTCTCTGCCCCTGCGTTGTTATCTGCCTCTCCTGTCTGCCCCTACATTGTATCCTGCCTTTCCTCTCTGCCGCTGCGTTGTCACCTGCCTCTCATTTCTGCCCCTGCGTTGTGTCCTGCCTCTCCTCTCTGCCCCTGTGTTGTGTCCCGCCTCTCCTCTCTGCCATTCCGTTTTCACCTGCCTCTCCTCACTGCCCCTGTATTGTCCTTCCTCTCCTCTCTGCCCCTGCGTTGTGTCCTGCCTCTCCACTCTGCCCCTGCGTTGTCCTGCCTCTCCTCTCTGCCCCTGTGTTGTGTCCCGCCTCTCCTCTCTGCCATTCCGTTTTCACCTGCCTCTCCTCACTGCCCCTGCATTGTCCTTCCTCTCCTCTCTGCCCCTGCATTGTCCTTCCTTTCCGCCCCTGCGTTGTCCTTCCTTTCCTCTCCGCCCCTGCGTTGTCCTTCCTTTCCTCTCCGCCCCTGCGTTGTCCTTCCTTTCCTCTCCGCCCCTGCGTTGTCCTGCCTTTCCTCTCCGCCCCTGCGTTGTCCTGCCTTTCCTCTCCGCCCCTGCGTTGTCCTGCCTTTCCTCTCCGCCCCTGCGTTGTCCTGCCTCTCCTCTCCGCCCCTGCGTTGTCCTGCCTCTCCTCTCCGCCCCTGCGTTGTCCTGCCTCTCCTCTCCGCCCCTGCGTTGTCCTGCCTCTCCTCTCCGCCCCTGCGTTGTCCTGCCTCTCTTTTCCGCCCCTGCGTTGTCCTGCCTTTCCTCTCTGCTCTGCGTTGTCCTGCCTCTCCTCTCCTCTCTGCCCCTGTGTTGTCCTGCCTCTCCTCTCTGCCCCTGTGTTGTCTTGCCTCTCCTCTCTGCCCCTGTGTTGTCTTGCCTCTCCTCTCTGCCCCTGCGTTGTCCTGCCTCTCCTCTCTGCCCCTGCATTGTGTCCTGCCTCTTCTCTCTGCCCCTGCGTGGTCCTGCCTCTTCTCTCTGCCCCTGCGTGGTCCTGCCTCTTCTCTCTGCCCCTGGGTTGTGTCCTGCCTCTCTCTGCGTTTTCCTGCCTCTCCCCTCTGCCCCTGCGTTGTTCTGCCTCTCCCCTCTGCCCCTGCGTTGTCCTGCCTCTCCCCTCTGCCCCTGCGTTGTCCTGCCTCTCCTCTCTGGCCCGGTGTTGTCCTGCATCTCCTCTCTGCCCCTGTGTTGTGTCCTGCCTCTCCTCTCTGCCCCTGCGTTGTCACCTGCCTCTCCTCTATGCTCCTGCATTGGAGCCTCTCCTCTATGCTCCTGCGTTGTCCTGCCTCTCCTCTCTGTCCCTGCGTTGTCCTGCCTCTCCTCTCTGCCCCTGGGTTGCCCTGCCTCTCCTCTCTGCCCCTGCGTTGTGTCCTGCCGCTCCTCTCCTACGTTGTGTCCTGCCGCTCCTCTCCTACGTTGTGTCCTGCCTCTCCTCTCTGCCCCTGCGTTGTCCTGCCTCTCCTCTCCTCTCTACCCCTGCCTTGTGTCCTTCCTCTCCTCTCCCGCTTTGTGTCCTGCCTCTCCTCTCATCTCCTGCGTTGTTGCCTCTCCTCTCTGCCCCTGCGTTGTCTTGCCTCTCATCTCTGCCCCTGCGTTCTCACCTGCCTCTCTGCCCCTACGTTTTCCTGCCTCTCCTCTCTGCCCCTGCGTTGTCTTGCCTCTCCTCTCTGCCCCTGCATTGTTCTGCCTCTCCTCTCTGCCCCTGCATTGGAGCCTCTCCTCTATGCTCCTGCGTTGTCCTGCCTCTCCTCTCTGCCCCTGCGTTGTCCTGCCTCTCCTCTCTGCCCCTGCGTTGTCCTGCCTCTCCTATCTGCCCCTGCGTTGTCCTGATTCTCCTCTCTGCCCCTGTGTTTTGTCCTGCCTCTCCTCTCCTGCGTTGTCCTGCCTCTCCTCTTTGCCCCTGCGTTGTCCTGCCTCTCCTCTTTGCCCCTGTGTTGTCCTGCCTCTCCTCTTTGCCCCTGCATTGTCCTGCCTCTCCTCTCCTCCCCTGCTTTGTGTCCTGCCTCTCCTCTCCCGCTTTGTGTCCTGCCTCTCCTCTCCCGCTTTGTGTCCTGCCTCTCCTCTCTGCCCCTGCGTTTTGTCCTGCCTCTCCTCTCCTGCGTTGTCCTGCCTCTCCTCTCTGCCCCTGCATTGTCCTGCCTCTCCTCTCCTCCCCTGCTTTGTGTCCTGCCTCTCCTCTTCTCTCTGCCCCTGCGTTGTGTCCTGCCGCTCCTCTCCTGCGTTGTCCTGCCTCTCCTCTCCGCCCCTGCGTTGTCCTGCCTCTCCTCTCCTCCCCACCCCTGCCTTGTGTCCTTCCTCTCCTCTCCCGCTTTGTGTCCTGCCTCTCCTCTCATCTCCTGCGTTGTTGCCTCTCCTCTCTGCCCCTGTGTTGTCTTGCCTCTCATCTCTGCCCTTGCGTTCTCACCTGCCTCTCCGCCCCTACGTTTTCCTGCCTCTCCTCTCTGCCCCTGCGTTGTTCTGCCTCTCCTCTCCGCCCCTGCGTTGTTCTGCCTCTCCTCTCCGCCCCTGCGTTGTCCTGCCTCTCCTCTCCGCCCCTGCGTTGTCCTGCCTCTCCTCTCCGCCCCTGCGTTGTCCTGCCTCTCTTTTCCTCCCCTGCGTTGTCCTGCCTTTTCTCTCTGCTCTGCGTTGTCCTGCCTCTCCTCTCTGCCCCTGCGTTGTCTTCCCTCTCCTCTATGCCCCTGTGTTGTCCTGCCTCTCCTCTCTTCCCCTGCGTTGGTCCTGCCTCTCCTCTCCTCCCCTGCGTTGTCCTGCCTCTCCTCTCCGCCCCTGCGTTGTCTTGCCTCTCCTCTCCTCCTCTGGGTTTTGTCCTTCCTCTCCGCCACTGCGTTGTGTCCTGCCTCTCCTCTCTGCCCCTGCGTTGTCCTGCCTCTCCTCTCCGCCCCTGCGTTGTCCTGCCTCTCCACTCCGCCCCTGCGTTGTCCTGCCTCTCCACTCCGCCCCTGCGTTGTTCTGCCTCTCCTCTCCACCCCTGCGTTGTCCTGCCTCTCCTCTCCGCCCCTGCGTTGTCCTGCCTCTCCTCTCCGCCCCTGCGTTGTCCTGCCTCTCCGCCCCTGCGTTGTCCTGCCTCTCCTCTCCGCCCCTGCGTTGTCCTGCCTCTCCTCCCCTGCGTTGTCCTGCCTCTCCTCTCCGCCCCTGCGTTGTCCTGCCTTTCCTCTCTCCTCTCCTCTCCTCTCCTCCGTTGGTCCTGCCTTTCCTCTCCTCTCCTCTCCTCTCCTCTCCTCTCCTCTCCTCTCCTCTCCTCCGTTGGTCCTGCCTTTCCTCTCCTCTCCTCCGTTGGTCCTGCCTTTCCTCTCCTCTCCTCCGTTGGTCCTTCCTCTCCTCTCCTCTCCTCTCCTCCGTTGGTCCTGCCTCTCCTCTCCTCTCCTCCGTTGGTCCTGCCTCTCCTCTCCTCTCCTCTCCTCCGTTGGTCCTGCCTCTCCTCTCCTCTCCTCTCCTCCGTTGGTCCTGCCTCTCCTCTCTGCCCCTGCGTTGGTCCTGCCTCTCCTCTCTGCCCCTGCGTTGGTCCTTCCTCTCCTCTCCTCTCCTCTCCTCCGTTGGTCCAGCCTCTCCTCTCCTCTCCTCTCCTCTCCTCTCCTCTCCTCTCCTCTCCTCTCCTCTCCTCTCCTCTCCTCTCCTCTCCTCTCCTCTCCTCTCCTCTCCTCTCCTCTCCTCTCCTCTCCTCTCCTCTCCTCTCCTCTCCTCTCCTCTCCTCTCCTCTCCTCTCCTCTCCTGCCTCTCCTCTCTGCCCCAGCGTTGGTCCTGCCTCTCCTCTCTGCCCCAGCGTTGGTCCTGCCTCTCCTCTCTGCCCCAGCGTTGGTCCTGCCTCTCCTCTCTGCCCCAGCGTTGGTCCTGCCTCTCCTCTCTGCCCCAGCGTTGGTCCTGCCTCTTCTCTCTGCCCCAGCATTGTGTCCTGCCTCTCCTCTCTGCCCCAGCATTGTGTCCTGCCTCTCCTCTCTGCCCCTGGATTGTGTCCTGCCTCTCCTCTCTGCCCCTGCGTTGTCTATCCTCTCTTCTCTGCCCCTGCGTTGTCTATCCTCTCTTCTCTGCCCCTGCGTTGTCTATCCTCTCTTCTCTGCCCCTGCGTTGTCTATCCTCTCTTCTCTGCCCCTGCGTTGTCTATCCTCTCTTCTCTGCCCCTGGGTTGTGCCCTGCCTCTCCTCTCTGCCCCTGGGTTGTGCCCTGCCTCTCCTCTCTGCCCCTGCGTTGTGCCCTGCCTCTCCTCTCTGCCCCTGCTTTGTCACCTGCCTCTCCTCTCTGCCCCTGCTTTGTTACCAGTTGAGTACTTACCTAAACGGCGATAGCTCATTTTCGTTCCACAGGTTAACATTGACTGGTTTCACTTGTAAGTGGAGTTTTGAAACTTTAAAATATTCATCTATAATAAGCTGAAAAACAAATTCCGAATTACTCACCTGTGATCGGGAGAGAATTCAGTACTATACCTTTTTAGCCCAGTACTGAACCGAAAAAGTAATTATAACTGTACTTACCAGTAACTTGAATGTCCTCCCATAGGATAACATTGCTTGGTTTTCACTGAAAGGTTTCTGTCAACTTTGAAAATACATTTATATTCTTTAAAATTCCCTACTGTAACCAAAACGTTTTTACTTAACTGTTTACAGCATATGTCCCAGGACTGAATCTAGGGTCCAGTCCTGTGGTTAGAAAGGTAATCCATACAGTAATCAACTGTATTTATCTAGCAAAACCCATTGAGCTCAATGGTATATTGTTTGAAATTGTGTTGCCTATTGCAACCACTGTAACTATTGTACTTACAAAGTCTATTGCAGTTTTGCAAAGTAATTACCTGAAGTCACTCATATTGAGAAAAGTATATGTTGATAGGCCACTTGCTGTACTCACCAACTGGCCCCCACCGGTTCTGACCCCCACTCTGGCGGGAAGAACGGCGGGAAACCCTAAGTGAGGAAAGGGGGTGTGCCAGCCTATGCCAACTCCACCCCTCAGGTGGGAGAGACCAGGTGAAGCACAACTCCGGGTTTGGAGGTTGGTTCTAAAATAAAACAACTATATCTTTTGATACAAAACAATTGGCCTAGAGTTCAGTTCTTGAGTGTGTGAGACCATTTACTGACTGAGTGTGTACAACAAATGCTTTACACTGTCCTCTGATACTGCCTTACTGCTCGACCAAGCTACCACTTTAGAGAGGAAGGTTATATCCAACTTTAACCTCTGCCATACCTCTGGAGACTGGGGACTCTATACACACTGTACCTTACTTTAGTCCAGTATATATAGAGGCACTTTCTTACATTGGTGGCAGCAGTAGGATACACACTTGCATTTGTTGGACTACTTGGTTACCATCTGATCACACAACAGAACTCATAAATTGCCTTTAGAATTCTGAAATTGCTTTTTTCCAAAATACTAAAAGTCTTGTAGGGGCCTTGCTTAAGTCCCAGTAGACTTTTAGAAAAATAAGTCACTATCGTCAGGGTAGAAGGTTAGAACGATCAGGTTAGAATGTCTCAAAAGAACTCAGCTATTAGTGAAACTAAAACATGACCGACCTGGAGGAGGAACTCGACCTCACACCTTACTTACACTTGTCTTTCAAGGAATTGAGGTCCTTATGCAAACTTAAAAACATAACCATGGGCCTGCATCCAAACAAACAAGGGCTCCAGAAGCTCCTGGTTGAGTATGCAAAAGGCCACCCCTTTGAACAGGGTGACATCCAGTTGTGGAGGTTTGTGTTAGTCTTGGTCATATCGTTTGATTTTGGGTTGGTGTAGAATCAGGTCAAGTAGAGTTAGGAGGTCCTCTTTGACTTGTTGTAGAGATAATATCTCGTCAAGCCTGGGGTCTGGTCCAGTCTGTTCTTTTCTAAAACATCCTTATTCTGGAAGTTCCTTATTAAACCGTGTCCCTATTCCATAGCATTTTAATGATTTTTTAGTGAAAGTCCTATATGCCAGTTTATTCAATAACTAATCGTTTGCTCAATAATAAAACACAGTGACCGGTTTTTCTTGGATTAAGCCCTGTAGCCATCATTCCAGAAAACATTTGAGATGCCTCCTCTGGGAAACTCAGTACCAGTAGATTGCCTCTGAAGGCTCATCCCTCGGCATCCGCCTTCCCTGCTATTCCAGCCAACATGACTGATAGTTGAATGAGTGATGTCTTATTAATAATGTTTAATATCTATCCTTGTTATTTGTTTTTGTAATAGCTGTTTTGGTTGTATAGAAAGTGAGTTATCATTTTTAAGTGTTGCAATTTTTATTTGTAGGTGTAAAAAAAACATTCCAATGTGAGCTGTGCAGTTATACCTGTCCCAGGCGATCTAACCTTGATCGACACATGAAAAGCCACACCGATGAAAGACCACATAAATGTCATTTATGTGGTAGGGCGTTCAGAACAGTCACGCTTCTGCGGAATCACTTAAACACGCACACAGGTAAAGTATTCATGGAAGAAATAAATATTTCATTAAAGTTTGAACTTTGTTTAAAATACAGCAAACGTGCAGTGGCACCGCATCATCTGATAATTGTTTTGGCATTATATAATAATTAGGATTCACTGTCTGGGATGTGATATTTTATAAAACATCTACTTGTCCAAGAGATAGGATTCTTCAGAAACCTACTTGCTTTGTATAAAAATCTGCTGTCACATTTGGTGCCATGGAGTGTGTGAGAAGTTGGCCTGATATGCAGTGCTCACTATTCTAGTGATAACGATGTATCAGTCCAAACGACCCTTATTGATGATTGGTTGTAAGTCAACCTTATAGACCAGCTATCCTAGTAGCATGGACAAGAGCAGTCTTTAGGCTAAACTCTAGAGGGCGTGTTAAGCCAGCTGTTATACCATCACATATACCCCTTGAACACCAAGTGAAAGGACACCACACAAGTTGTTATGAAAATAAAAGGATATTTATTTATAACGCAACAACCCTGGACTCTTTATGAGGACAGGATGCTAAGCACAATACAAAACTCTTAAAGAAATACTGAAAGTTGCACAATTTACACAAATGCCCGAGGGGCACGAAAAACCATATACTACAAAAGTGGAATGCGAAATTACTAGCAGGTAAGTACTAATCTCAGAGACTTTGGAATCGATAGGCCTACAATGCTGAACCCTTAGATTAGAAGCAGGAGGTCTAGGAACGCCGTGTGCAGAGTGGGAACTCTCACGCGTAATGCGGGACAAAGTCTATGGATACTAGTAAATGCAAAAGTTAGTTTTCTCGGGCGAACCCGACTAGGTAGGTCAAAAACGAAAGTGGATCTAGACACTTGGAGAGTTGGTCTACGCTGGAGCACCGGGGTACTCGGTTTACCTAGCCCAGGGGCTGCGACTGCATAGGGTTCAAGTGTCGTCGGGAATCCTTGTTGACGAACCAGGAGCCTGAAGTGGAAGTTGCTGGCAGGCGACCAGTGAAGATGTTCCGGGCTGATCCAAGGACGGGGTCAGCTGAAGAAGAGTACCTGTAAGCAGAGGGGACCAAGTTCTGAATCACTAGCCAGTGATTAGGTGGGCACCAGGATGGCACGGGACGAGGTCACTCAGCCAGGCGAAGAGGTGACACTGGATTCTGCTGCTGCACGGACCAGGGGCGCTGATGTCGACCAGGCTGGAGGTCTGCGAGCTGTCCCACGTCGGATGTCTGCTGCTGGCGATGCTGGATCCGGTGAAGGAGGCAACAAGCCTTGGGTACGGCAAGCCCACGTGGCGACACAAAATGGCGTCTTGGGTGGACCAGGAGGGTCCGAGGAAGGTCCCCTTCAGGAGGAGACTAGTGCCAGTCTAGAGGAGCTAGACCAGCGGCGAAACAAACGTAGGACGTCGTCAAGAGGGTCACTAGCCAACGGGCAAGTGACCGAACAACGTGGCAAGCGACACAGAAGCAAAAGGGCCCCACGCAGATCTGGTGGATGCTGGGGGGCTGGTCTTCGGTGCTCGTGCTGCTTGGGGGTGGGGCTTCTCTTACCCCAATGCACCCACTCGAGGGTCCCTCGGCGGTCGTGCTGGGTCAGTGTCGAGCTGGCTCTGATGGTCGCCAGGTCCACTGGTCTCGTCGCACCCACAGTTCTCAGCTGTGCTGTAGAGGCAGGTAGAGGTCAGAGAGGGCAGGGAGTCCGGGTCGCGTCGTGCTGGTCGGTCTGGTTCCGGAGGAAGGACGTCTTAGCAAGCCGCAAGATACTTAGTTGGTGCCTGCTGCTGCAGGGTGACGACTCTTTAGTCACAAGGGAGAAATCTTAGGAAGAAGTCTTGAGTTCCTTTCGTAGAAAGTAGTTTCAGGATTCAAAGATGATCTAATTTGGAAGGGTCCCCGCTCCCACCTTTATTCTAAGGAAAGGGGCTGGTACGGGACTAGATCCTGCCTATGGATGGGAACAGGAAGGGGGGTGGTTATACCCCTCTCCCATGCCGGACTTTCCCCAGCTCAGGGGGTGGTGTGCCCCTGGAACTGGTTCAAACTGGCAGATGCACAGTGAGCACCGGGGTGCTACTTGCTGTCACCTTCCTATTCAGCCCTGCCTACCTAGGATACGCAAAACCCTGTCTGGGATGGTGCTAGCACCGCCCCTGACAGGAAACCCTTTGTCCAAGCTCCCCTCGCTGGAAGGACTCCCAGGTGCAGGGGGTCAGACTTGTGTCTGTGGTGGCAGCATCCATTTTGTGATGCTGAGGCTCGAGTTAACTTTAACCGGGGTTCACTGTTACATACATGTCGTGTCCCTCTAGAAGGGTGGAATGCTAACCCCGTCGCCAGAATTGGCGAGGGGTTAGTATTCCAATTCGTATGACACCTTACTCGACATGTTTTGATAAAGCGATACCAAAGATAGCAAATAACCACGAGGATTATAATGCACTTAAGAGTATATGGTACGCTTTATCATAGAACAGCTATTAGGACTGGGTTCCGCAAGCTGCAGACGGGCTCAGCTCATGCCAGAGCACCATCTCACATAATTCCAAGCACTCTGCCTTCAGGATTGTTAAGGCCTGCCATAGGAGTGACTGATAGGAATACATGTGTCCATTTTAGGGTTAGATATAGGTATACTATATCTACAGCAAAGGGTGATTACACCACTTTGCCCCAGCTGTCGTGCAGCCAGTTGTGTCAGATTTAGATGGCCAGCCAGGGGTGGCATAATACATGCTGCAGCCCCTGGTAGGCCCTGGGTACACCTATGCCCTGAGTTACAGGGTCTGATAAGGTGGCGCAGTACCAATTGGTTAATGCACCTAAGGCACACGTGTCAATTTAGTGAGAGAACAGCTAGGCTGTGGGTCTGATTAGCAGGCCCACAGCCAGGGAAGTCGTAAACCAGTGAAGCAAAAAGCAAAAATCCGGGGTGATCATAGGATTGCAGACCCTACTCTCCTACATGACCCTCCCCCCCCCCCCTCAAACTTTGGGACAATAAACTAACCTTGACCAGGTGAGTCTTCTTGCTCAAAGTGGAAATACCTGGAGAGCCCATCTGCATTGCCATGATCAATGCCAGGTCTATGCTCCACTGTAAAATCCATCCCCTGTAGGGAAATGGACCACCTAAGCAGTTTGGGGTTTTCACCCTTCATCTGATTTAGCCACAAGAGGGGCTTATGGTCGGTCTGAATCTTGAAATGAGTGCCAAACAAGTATGGCCTCAGTTTCTTCAGGGCCCAAACCACAGCAAAGGCCTCCCTCTCAATAGCTGACCAATTCTTCTTTCTGGGGGTCAGCCTTCTGCTAATAAAAGCAATGGGCTGGTCATGACCATCAAAATTCAGCTGAGATAGAACAGCTCCCACACCCAACTCAGAAGCATCTGTTTGGACAATGAATGGTTTGGAGTAGTCTGGACTCTTTAGGATAGGTGCTGTGCACATGGCCTGCTTTAGGTCATCAAATGCTTTTTGACAGCCTGCTGTCCACTGAACTTTTCTTGGCATCTTTTTACTTGTCAGGTCATTAAGTGGAGTCACAATTGATCCATAATTTCTGACAAATTTCCTGTAATAACCAGTCAGGCCCAAGAAAGCTTGAACCTGAGTCTGGGTGGTTGGAGGAGCCCAATCCTTGATGGATTGTATCTTGCTCTCCAGTGGCTGAACCTGGCCTCCACCTACAAGGTGGCCCAGGTATACAACCTGTGTCTGCCCTATCTGGCACTTTGTGGCCTTGATAGTGAGACCTGCTGCTTGCTGTGCCTCTAACACTTTCCTCAGATGGACCAGGTGATCCTCCCAGGTGGAACTAAAGACAGCTATATCATCAAGATATGCTGCACAGAAGTCATCCAGCCCAGTGAGAACTTGATTCACCAGCCTTTGGAAGGTGGCAGGTGCATTTTTCAAACCAAAGGGCATTACCACACACTGATGATGCCCACCAGGGGTAGAAAATGCTGTCTTGGGCTTGGCTTCCTCAGCTAACCTGATTTGCCAATACCCAGCTGTCAGGTCAAATGTACTTAAGTAGTTGGCAGAAGCCAATCTATCTATCAGTTCATCTGCCCTTGGTATTGGGTGGGCATCAGTCTTAGTGACTGCATTGAGGCCTCTGTAGTCTACGCAAAACCTCATCTCTTTCTTACCACCCTGGGTGTGAGGCTTTGGCACTAGAACTACTGGACTAGCCCAAGGGCAATCTGAGGGCTCAATGACTCCCAGCTCCAACATTTTCTGTACTTCAGATTTGATGCAGTCTCTGACATGATCAGGCTGTCTGTAGATTTTACTCTTAACTGTCAGACTGTCACCAGTGTCAACCTCATGGGTACACCAATTGGTTTGACTGGGTGTCAGAGAGAACATATGTCTAAAGGATTGAAGAACTTGTTTGCAATCCTTTTGCTGATGTTCAGAGAGGCTGCCACAAAAGACAACACCATCTACTGACCCATCATCCGGGTTCTGAGTGAGCAGGTCTGGGAGAGGGTCACTCTCCTCCTCCTGTCCCTCATCTATGGCCATGAGCAAGCCCATGTCCTTCCTGTCGACATATGCCTTGAGCCTATTCACATGGAGCACCCTGAGGGGGCTCCTGGGAGTTCCAAGGTCCACCAGGTAGGTGACCTCTCCCTTTTGCTCAATGATTGTGTGGGGCCCAGACCATTTGTCTTTGAGTGCTGCTGGGGCCACTGGCTCCAACACCCACACCTTCTGTTCAGTCTTGTACACAGTCAGGACAGCCTTTTGGTCATGCCAAGCTTTTTCGGAGTTCTTGGCTAGCCTCAAGGTTTTTAGAAGCCTTTTCCATGTACTCAGCCATCCTGGAGCGGAGACCAAGTACATAGTCCACTATGTTGGTTGCAGGCTTTTTGAGAGGTCTCTCCCATCCTTCCTTCACCAAACACAGGGGTCCTCTTACAGATGTCCATACAAAAGTTCAAAAGGGCTGTAGCCAACCCCCTTCTGTGGGACTTCTCTATAAGCAAACAAAAGGCAGGGTATCAGGACATCCCATCTACGCCTGAGCTTTTCAGGTAGTCCATGAATCATCCCTTTTAGGGTCCTGTTGAACCTTTCAACAAGCACATTGCACTGTGGATGATAGGGTGTAGTGAACTTGTAGTTGACACCACATTCCTTCCACATAGCAGTTAAGTAGCTTGACATGAGGTTTGCACCTCTGTCAGAGACAACCTCCTTAGGGAAGCCCACTCTGGAGAACACTCCAACTAGGGCTCTTGCCACAGCAGGTGCTGTAGTGGTCCTAAGGGGAATAGCTTCAGGATACCTGGTGGCATGGTCCACCACCACCAGTATAAACTTGTGCCCTGATGCTGTCTGGGGTTCCATTGGACCAACAATGTCAATCCCCACTCTTTCAAAGGGTACCCCCACCACAGGTAGTGGTATAAGGGGGGCCTTTGTTGTGCCACCTGACTTACCACTGGCTTGGCAAGTGACACAGGAGCGACAAAACTCCTTGGTATCTTCATTCCAGTGAAAGTGTGAGACAAGCCTGTCCCAAGTCTTTGTCTGGCCTAAGTGTCCTGCAAGGGGAATCTCATGGGCCAAGGTAAGAAGGAAACCTCTCTGTGACAAGGAGATGACCAGCCTCCTGGTTGCACCAGGTTTGGGGTCTCTTGCTTCAGAGTACAGGAGTCCATCATCCCAGTATACCTTGTGGGTACCTTTGGCGTTCCCTGCAGCCTCAGCAGCAGCTTGCTGTCTGAGGGATTCAAGGGAAGGGCAGTCTAACTGTGCCTTCCCCAGGTCTTCTCTGGAGGGTCCCCCTGAACCCAGAAACTCAACCTGATCAGGTTCAAGTTCTTTAGGCTCAGTTTCCCTCAGCTCTTTGAGGTCAGCCTCCTCAGAGACTTGATCCACAACCTGGGGCAAGGGGGAAGGCAATGCCTTAACCCTACTGCTCTTCTTGGAAGGTGTCTGGTCCATTGTTCCAGGATCCAGCACCTGTTCAGTGGGGCATCTTCTGGCCTGTGACCTAGTCACAGCAAACACATGTGCTGGCAAGCCTTACATTTCCATGCCAGTCCTCTGCTCCACTTCTGACCATAGTGATGACTCCAAATCATTGCCCAACAAACATTCAACTGGGAGGTCTGAACTAACACAACTTTCTTTTGGCCACTTACCCTTCCCCAGGAGAAATCAACAATTGCCATACTATGGTGGGTAGTGACATTGCTGGCACTAGGTAGTCTGTACCTAGCATGATCTGTCCAGGGTCCACAAAGTTAGGTGTCACCATTGTGACACTGGCACAAGTGTCCCTGTAGGCCTGAGCCATCTTGCCATTGATAAAAGGTGTCTGTCTGTATTTGCCCAAAGTATTGGGACTTGCATCATGGGATATATCCACATCCCCTGTACAGACAAGGACAGCCTGAGTGAGTGTGCCAACTAAGTTGTCATACCCCTCAGATCCCAAGGTTAACCCAACTAATCCCTTGGGAGGTGCACTACCACAGCTGACTGTACTAGGGGGTGCAGGTGCCTTAGGGGCTGCAGTGGTAGGAGTTTGCCCTCCTTTCTTGGTGCACTCACTAAACCAGTGAGTTTTACTCTTACAGTATTGGCACCACCTTTTAGACTGGCCTTCTTGAGTCTTCTTTTTCTGCTGTGAAGCCTGACCCCCACCCTCTTTGGTTTGTTGGGGGCCTGTCGAAGACTTCTGGTCATTTTGCTCATTCTTATTGTTACCCTTTTGGTCTGCTTTCTTCTGACCACCCTGGTTCTGAGTCTGGTTCTGCTTAACCCTTGTTCTGACCCATCTGTCTGCCTTCTTTCCCAATTCTTGGGGAGAGGTCAGATCAGAGTCAACAAGGTGCTGATGCAACAACTGGTTCTGACAATTATTTAAAATCTGTTCCCTCATGATCAGATTGTACAATCCTGTGTAATCAGTAACCTTACTGCCCAGCAACCAGCCCTCCAAAGCCTTAGTGGCACAATCCACAATGTCAGACCAATCCTGAGACTGAGTTTTCTGGGTATCCCTGAACAGCAACCTGTACTGCTCAGTGGTTAGGCCAAACCCATCTATCAGTGTGTTTTTCAGGACTTGGTAATTGTTAGCATCCTCAGCTCTAGTAGTGAGGAGCTTATCTTTACCTTTGCCTTTGAAGGAGAGCCACAAGACAGCTGCCCACTGACTCTGGGGGACGCACTGGACAGTGCAGGCCCTCTCCAAAGCAGTTATCCATTTGTGGATATCATCCCCTTGTTTAAAGGGGGGCACTATCTTACTCAGGTGTCTAGTGTCTAAACTCCTGTCCTTTTCTCTAGGTAAAATGCTGCCACCAGTGGGGTCTGCCCCACTCAATTTCTGCTCTCTAGCAAAGGCAAGTCTCTCTTTGGCCAGGGCAAGTTCTTCCCTTTCAATCCTCAGATTGACTTCCCTCATCTTAGCTTCATGCTCTCTTCTCTGAGGGGATGTCATCCCTCTGTGAGAAGAGGTCTGAGAGCCATTGGTTCGAATGGATCTGTTAAAACCTCTGGATAGAGACCTAACTCGTCCATTCCCAATGTTAAGTCTGCCTGAGAGTGGCCCTGGGGGTCCCCCAAATCCATTCTCATGCCTACTTAAGTTGGTCCTGGTGAGTCTACTGACTTCTACCTGACACTTGTCTGCCTCATCCCCTGACACTTCCTGATCCTCCTCCTCTCCTTCACTAACTGTTCCATTGAGATGGAGGTCAGGGTCCCCAAGAGTTCCCTCTAAGGGGGGCATGTTCCCATCTGGATTAGAAGGGTCTGTGTTAGCAGTCCTTCTGGCATCATAAGTCTCTAAGAGACCAATCAGGAATGGGATGGTAGAGTTAGAACCCTGTTTTGGCTTCCTGGAGGTACACACTTGTCTCATCTCCTGGAAGCTAAGAGCTGCATATCTTGAGACGACCTGTGGAGGGTCAACTGACACAAGGGGGGCCTCTGAGTTCCCTCCTTTGTCCGACATGCTTTTCTAGTGAGGTGTAAGTGGTGCACTTACCTACACTATTTGTTTGCCTACTGATCCCTTGCTAAGAGTTGAAGTCAGGGTGTGCTAGGCCCTGTTGAACTACAACAGCTGGTCCAGTAGAACTCCGAGTATTCTAAGCTAAGTTATATGTACCTTGGTACTTATGTGATCTTTCATATGATATTCTTAGGATAAGTGTGGTAAAACAACAGCAAGCTCAAATCCCAACCGCTGCTCGCCAATGTGAGAAGTTGGCCTGATATGCAGTGCTCACTATTCTAGTGATCACTATGTATCAGTCCAAACGACCCTTGTTGATGATTGGTTGTAAGTCAACCTTATAGACCAGATATCCTAGTAGCATGGACAAGAGCAGTCTTTAGGCTAAACTCTAGAGGGCGTGTTAAGCCAGCTGTTATACCATCACATATACCCCTTGAACACCAAGTGAAAGGACACCACACAAGTTGTTATGAAAATAAAAGGATATTTATTTATAACACAACAACCTTGGACTCTTTATGAGGACAGGGTGCTAAGCACAATACAAAACTCTTAAAGAAATACTGAAAGTTGCACAATTTACACAAATGCCCGAGGGGCACGAAAAACCATATACTACAAAAGTGGAATGCGAAATTACTAGCAGGTAAGTACTAATCTCAGAGACTTTGGAATCACTAGGCCTACAATGCTGAACCCTTAGATTAGAAGCAGGAGGTCTAGGAACGCCGTGTGCAGAGTGCGAACTCTCACGCGTAATGCGGGACAAAGTCTATGGATACTAGTAAATGCAAAAGTTAGTGTTCTCGGGCGAACCCGACTAGGTAGGTCAAAAACGAAAGTGGATCTAGACACTTAGAGAGTTGGTCTACGCTGGAGCACCGGGGTACTCGGTTTACCTAGCCCAGGGGCTGCGGCTGCATAGGGTTCAAGTGTCGTTGGGAATCCTCGTTGACGAACCAGGAGCCTGAAGTGGAAGTTGCTGGCAGGCGACCAGTGTAGATGTTCCGGGCTGATCCAAGGACGGGATCAGCTGAAGAAGAGTACCTGTAAGCAGAGGGGACCAAGTTCTGAATCACTATCCAGTGATTAGGTGGGCACCAGGATGGCACGGGACGAGGTCACTCAGCCAGGCGAAGAGGTGACACTGGATTCTGCTGCTGCACGGACCAGGGGCGCTGATGTCGACCAGGCTGGAGGTCTGCGAGCTGTCCCACGTCAGATGTCTGCTGCTGGCGATGCTGGATCCAGTGAAGGAGGCAACAAGCCTTGGCTACGGCAAGCCCACGTGGCGACACAAAATGGCGTCTTGGGTGGACCAGGAGGGTCCGAGCAAGGTCCCCTTCAGGAGGAGACTAGTGCCAGTCTAGAGGAGCTAGACCAGCGTTGAAGCAATCGTAGGACGTCGTCAAGAGGGTCACTAGCCAACGGGCAAGTGACCGGACAACATGGCAAGCGACACAGAAGCAAAAGGGCCCCACGCAGATCTGGTGGATGCTGGGGGGCTGGTCTTCGGTGCTCGTGCTGCTTGGGGTTGGGGCTTCTCTTACCCCAATGCACCCACTCGAGGGTCCCTCGGCGGTCGTGCTGGGTCAGTGTCGAGCTGACTCTGATGGTCGCCGGGTCCACTGGTCTCGTCGCACCCACGGTTCTCAGCTGTGCTGTAGAGGCAGGTAGAGGTCAGAGAGGGCAGGGAGTCCGGGTCTCGTCGTGCTGGTCGGTCTGGTTCCGGAGGAAGGACGTCTTAGCAAGCCGCAAGATACTTAGTTGGTGCCTGCTGCTGCAGGGTGACTACTCCTTAGTCACAAGGGAGAAATCTTAGGAAGAAGTCTTGAGTTCCTTTCGTAGAAAGTAGTTTCAGGATTCAAAGATGATCTAATTTGGAAGGGTCCCCGCTCCCACCTTTATTCTAAGGAAAGGGGCTGGTACGGGACTAGGTCCTGCCCATGGGTGGGACCAGGAAGGGGGGTGGTTACACCCCTCTCCCATGCCGGACTTTCCCCAGCTCAGGGGCTGGTGTGCCCCTGGAACTGGTTCAAATTGGCAGATGCACAGTGAGCACCGGGGTGCCACTTGCAGTCACCTTCCTATTCAGCCCTGCCTACCTAGGATACACAAAACCCTGTCTGGGATGGTGCTAGCACCGCCCCTGACAGGAAACCCTTTGTCCAAGCTCCCCTCGCTGGAAGGACTCCCAGCTGCAGGGGGTCAGACTTGTGTCTGTGGTGGCAGCATCCATTTTGTGATGCTGAGGCTCGAGTTAAGTTTAACCGGGGTTCACAGTTACATACATGTCGTGTCCCTCTAGAAGGGTGGAATGCTATTCCCGTCGCCAGAATTGGCGAGGGGTTAGTATTCCAATTCGTATGACACCCTACTCGACATGTTTTGATAAAGCGATACCAAAGATAGCAAATAACCGCGAGGATTATAATGCACTTAAGAGTATATGGTACGCGTTATCATAGAACAGCTATTAGGACTTGGTTCCGCAAGCTGCAGATGGGCTCAGCTCATGCCAGAGCACCATCCCACTTAATTCCAAGCACTCTGCCTTCAGGATTGTTAAGGCCTGCCATAGGAGTGACTGATAGGAATACATGTGTCCATTTTAGGGTTAGATATAGGTATACTATATCTACAGCAAAGGGAGATTACACCACTTTGCCCCAGCTGTCGTGCAGCCAGTTGTGTCCGATTTAGATGGCCAGCCAGGGGTGGCATAATACATGCTGCAGCCCCTGGTAGGCCCTGGGTACACCTATGCCCTGAGTTACAGGGTCTGATAAGGTGGCCCAGTACCAATTGGTTAATGCACCTAAGGCACACATGTCAATTTAGTGAGAGAACAGCTAGGCTGTGGGTCTGATTAGCAGGCCCACAGCCAGGGAAGTCGTAAACCAGTGAAGCAAAAATCTGGGGTGATTATAGGATTGCAGACCCTACTCTCCTACAGAGTGAGGTGACAATTGTTTGCAGTGATCATTCTATATCGGAGCTCTAATATTACTCTTTTGTATGATTTGGAGGTATGAATTCTATCAAAGCTCTGATTATGCCACATTTCTAATTTTAATTAAAATACCAGAGTTATATTTCAGTCAAATCTTTGACTAATTGCAGTCCACGTTTATGAATGGACTCAGTTTCGTGCAGCTTTTATTTTTTTATCACAATGAGACTCTCAATAAGCCAGCACTGTCGCTGTGCCATAGTGTTGGATAGATCTTGTTCTAATCCCTTTCGTTTATTTGGAGGCATTTTGTGAATTGTCTTGGCAATTTACTTTTAAACATTCTCAGTGTTTGAGAGTACATATGCCCTCCAGTGTGTATGCTGCTAGCTGAGAACTGATAACACTGGAATGTCTTCTGCATCATATATGGGCATGCTCCTGTGTCACAAGTCTGAGTGCCCCACCTCATGCATAACTTGTATCCTGTTTTTAAGTTGTCCCTTTCTTTATACTATTCCAAGCGTGTGCACAGAGGTCTAGGCCTCTCCATGACTAACCCTGGCCCAGTCCAGTGACCTTGAGGGGTGCAACAAGTGTGCCTTCATTGTGGGCAGAGGATACTGTCCCTGCCCTGATTATAGCTCATAAAGTGGTGGTTATATAGGGCATTGGAATATAAAAAGCTTGGCCAGATATTTTTGCCTGAGAGTGAGACCTACTGGCCCATTTTGTTTATAGTTCTCCTGTTATGTGTACTGCCAAAACATTGAGCTGGCAGCATGTGTATATTGGTACACACATGTGTAGTGTGTGTCTCAAATGTACAGTGGCGGGGTTACGTGTGTGGGTGGCAATCCCTGGTTTGTGTCAATACATTTTTGCCATTAAAAAAACAGAAATTTTTGAACTTCACATTGATTTGAAACTATCCCTCGACTTCGAATTCCTTTGCTGGCAAGGTTTGAATCTTCTCCTTCAGTATTGCTTCATTCAGTACAGAAATTGACCACATCTGAGCATAAATGTTCAGTGATAAGAAAAATGATTTACTTTTCTTTACATCTTAATCTGACATAGTTGAAATTTGTAGAATGCCTCTACAGTAAATACAATATGCTGTATAAATATGTTGAAAAAATGTATGAACATACTGAAAGATGTAAAGAGACCAGCCAGTAGAGCAGCATAATCATTTAAATTTTCTGTCTTTTTTGAGAGAAAAAAAATAATGACCCATATCATGGAAAACCATTGGTATCATGTATAGTGTTTTGAACTTCATGCACTGTTTGTTTGCAATATTGCATGCCTGTTCCGGGGATGTAAGTTTTGCAGCGTGAAGCTTTCTGAATTCACTATGCTGCGCATTATTCCGCGGTCTAGTGGTTGGGTCCGGTATCGCAGTCTTTTCTTCTTTTTTTTCCGCAGCCCAGGTGGGCGTCGACGTCCCACCTTTTGGTGTCTTTCCTGTGACGTCGGCACACTTCCTGCGGAAGCTCCCACCCTTGAGTGCCATCTTCAGATTTTTTTTTTCCGCGGTTGGGTCTGGATCGTTCCCGAGAGGGCTCCAGACATTTTTGGAGAAAGAAGACACCAAAAGCCTTTTTTGGATGAAAAAAGATTGGAAAAGACGATAAGAGACTACACCATTGAAGGAACAGGAGAACTTCCAGAACTTCGACGTCCATCAGAGAATGCGCGCTCAGGGTGCCCCCTGAACGCAGGAGATGGACAACACACCATTCAAATTCTGCCATAACTGCCTCCACAAGTATGCGCAGAAGGACCAGCACCTGGTTTGCAATCTCTGCCTACCGGTCGACTACAAGAGAAGGACTGCAACGCTTGCTCCGCCTTGACGCCGTAAACTCTTCGAGTTAGAGCGAGGCAGAGGATGGCAAACGCCAGCATGCAGGGCAAGGGCCAGCCACCATCCCTTCAAGAACTGGGGCTCTCAACAGATGAAGAGGACAACGTCGCCGAAGAAGACTACACGGTCGTAGAGACCGATAAGAAGACTCCTAAAAAGGTAGGAGACTCGACGGCCCCTAAAGCCTCGAAGGACACTCAACAGTCTGACCCAGACTCTCGAAAAAACGAGGGCAAGTCCTCTAAAGTGCCGACGCCGAAAGCTTCGGCGTCCGCGGCTACATACAGGCCCAGCGGACCCTCAGTGAGGGACTCCCAGGCGCCGAAAGCTGGAGAACAGCAAAAGTCGTCGAAAAACGTCCCCGAAAAGGAACGTTCGACACCGAAAGAAAAGGACCCGAAGAGCACTTCAGGGCCTTTAAAACACCCGAAAGCCAGCTCTGCGCCGAAGCCCGGCTCTGAGAGTGGCCGATCCATTCGACGCCAGGATGAAGGACTTCTTAATCCCGACGAAACCAAGACCACAGGTTGTCGAGATTACTGAGGAAGAGGACTAAGACGGCGAAGGACAGTCGGGAAGCCCGGAGGGGCTGGAAGATCCAGAAGAAGAAGCCTCCTACTACAAGGAGGAGGGAGATGACGACCAGAGGACAATCCTGGGCTCTGCATCCTCGGAGACGCAAGACCTAGAGTGGCAAGACCTCGACACCGAGAGTCTGGAGGATAACGTAGACACATATCCTTCTAGACCCTCGCCGCCTGACGACATTGGGGTTTACAACACAGTCATCAGAAACGCAGCAACCACCTTCGGGGTAAAACTTGACAAGGAAAAGCAGAAGGCAGATTTCCTCCCAGAAACACTGCTCCCAACACAAACTAGGAGCCAGTACTTGTCGTTGCTCGACAGCGTGAAGGCACAGGGGAGAGAGGCTTTCAAGGAGCCTGCAACTTACAAAGCCATCACACCCAGGACGGAGAAGAAGTACAAACATTCCTCCAAGGACCCGCCCTACATTCAGGGATCAGTCACGGCGTACTCCCATCATTACAGCTACGGCAAGGAAGAGGGCTAACGTGCCAACAACTTCAGGGCCACCCCCAGACAAGGAAAGCCGAAGGATGGACCTGACTGGGAGAAAGATCGAACGGAATGCCCAATGCACTGGCGCATGGCAAATTCCAACGCACTGCTCAACAGGCACCAGTACCAGATCTTAGACGAACTGGGCCAGTTACTCAAACACCTCCCTGAAAAACACCAGCAAAGGTCTGCGCATCTTGTGGAAGAAGGGAAAAATGTGGCAAATTCTTGCCTCAAAACTGCCTTTGACGGGGCTGACATGTCCAGCAGACTCATGATGATGGGCATCACAGAAAGAAGCCAAGCCTGGCTCAGGATTTCAGGCTTCAAGCCGGAGGTGCAACACAGCATCCTGTACACCCCGTTCAACGGAGAGACACTGTTCGGTGCTCCAGTGGATGAGAAGCTCACCCAACTGAAGAAAGATAACAAGACTGCAAGATCCATGGGGGCCTTGCCATTCAGAGGAACAAAGAGGGGCACCCCGTCACGAAGACCTAACGGGAGGGGAGGAAACAAGGCAGGAACATCGCACCAGGCGATCCAGCAGTACCACCAGACCGACCCCCAGACACAGCAAGGGCAACAAAAACAACCCTAGCAGTACCAACAAAGAGGCCAGTCCTATCGCTGGAGAGGGAATGGACGTGGACAAAATAGAAGAGGGGGTCAACAACCCGCCTCTAAGTGACTTTGTCACGCGGCAGGTGCCCACCCATGCAAAAACTCCCAGGGTGGAGCACGGATGCAACAAGGGGGTACACGAGCTAAACATCTGCGAACATGTAACACCGGTGGGAGGAAGAACAAATATTTTCTTCCAGGAGTGGAAGAAAATAACCACAGACCAGTGGGTACTCAACATCATACAGTTCGGGTACTGCATAGACTCGGAAAGGAGACCACCAAACAAAAAACCGAAAAGAAGGGCGCTAGCAAGGAAAGAGCTAGAACTACTTCAAGAGGAAGCAAAAGAACTCCTGCAAAAACAGGCCATCGAACCAGTACCTTACAAAGAAAGGAACAGGAGAGTGTACTCAACCTACTTCTTGGTACCAAAGGTAGATGAGACAATTAGACCGGTCCTGGACCTGAGGTTCTTAACCACTTGGCTGCTAAGGCATTATTACTCTGCTCATTCAATTTCCATTGAAATCAATGGAAACTCCATGACGAGTTACCCTTGTCATTAGCGGCGAAGAGGTTAAACAAGTACATAAGAACGCAAAAATTCAAGATGACGTCCCTACAAGAGGTACTTTCTCAATTACAAGCCGGAGACTTCATGGTCACCATAGACCTCAAGGATGCCTACCTGCACATCCCAATGAACAGGGGGCACAAGCATCTACTCAGATTTATCATCAACAAAGACCACTACCAGTTCACAACCCTGGCGTTCGGATTAAAATCAGCACCAAGGGTCTTCACAAAGTGCCTCGCAGCAGTCGCAGCACACCTAAGAAGGGAGGGGATACACGTATACCCTTACCTAGACGACTGGCTAGTAAAAGCACGTTCATACAGAACGCGCAAGCTGCACGCTCAAAGAGTGACAGACACACTGATGGGCCTAGGATTCTCCATCCACTGGGGGAAATCCTCAATGAAACCGGAACAAGTAAAAATCTTCCTGGGAGCACAGATCAACACCTTACAGAACAAGGTGTTCCCCAGCGAGAAGAGAACGCTAGCGCTGCTGAAGGAGACGCGACTCTAGCAGAAGGGGCGAGCTCTGACAGTGAGGACGGCGAGCAAAGTCATGGGCATGATGGCGTCATGCATACATCTAGTGCCAAATGTACGGCTACACATGAGACCTTTCCAAGAATGGCTACTGGAACAATGATCACAAGCTACAGGTCGTTGGGAAGATCTAGTGGTTGTAACGCACTCAGTGCAAGAAGAGATAGCATGGTGGAACATGGGGAACATGAGAAGGGGGAAGCCTCTGACACCGCCAACGGTGACCATCACCACAGACGCATCCCAGTAGGGATGGGGCGCTCACATGGAAAAACTCAGAGTGAGGGGTCTGTGGACACCAGCAGATGCGGTAAGACACATCAACTACCTGGAATTAAAGACAGTCTTCCTCGCAATAAAGGCTTTCCAGACAAAGTTGTACAACCAGAAAGTGTTGATCCAGACAGACAACACAACAGCGATGTTCTACATAAACAAGCAGGGAGGGACACAATCGGCCCCGCTTTCAAAATTAGCGCAAGAAATGTGGAGATGGGCCATCCCACTCAAGATAGACCTGCTAGCCATACATCTACCAGGGAAGGACAATGTAGAAGCAGACTGGCTCAGCAGACAGACATCAGCATCCCACGAGTGGGAGCTCAATGCACAGGAAACAGAGAAGCTGTTCGGCAAGTGGGGAACACCGTCAATAGACCTGTTTGCAACACGCCAGAATGGAAAATGCCAAAAGTTCGCATCCAGGCAACCAGGGGAAGGGTCCCTGGGGAATGCCCTATGGATAATCTAGTCGAAGACATTTGCTTATGCTTTTCCGCCGATCCCTCTGATACAGAAAGTACTCAACAAGTGCAGAACCAGCAACATGACTCTGATACTGGTCGCACCGCAGTGGGCCAGGCAGACCTGGTACTCACAGATAATGGAGATGACAGAGTGCACCCCACAGATTCGGGAGATGGAAAGACCTACTCTCCATGCAAGACGGAGAGGTGCTGCACCCAGAGCCAGAGAGCCTCAGCCTAGTAGCTTGGCTCCTGAGGACATAGTTTGCTCATCTGAAATTACCAGAGAGCACCCTGAGGGTACTACTGCACAAGAAGATGCAGAAGGACTCAACAGTGCTTAAGTACCTCACGCACCTGCTCGAGGAAAACCTGAGCTCATCCTCACTAAGGGTACACCTGGCAGCGATAGTCGCTTACACAAGAGGAGAAACAGGCAAGAGCTTCTTCACATCACCGATAGTAAAAAGATTTCTGGAAGGAGCGAAAAAGATCGCACCACCAAAGAGGGTGTCACCACCAGCATGGAACCTTTATTTAGTCCTGACGGAACTCATGAAAGAGCCTTTTGAACCAATTCATAAGGCCTCCCTACAAATGCTAACGATAAAACAGCATTCTTAGTAGCATCACCTTGCTGCGTAGGGTGAGTGAACTACAGGCGCTAACGCTGCAAGAACCCTACATCCAGATACATAATAATAGGGTGGTGATGAGAACGGACCCACAGTTTATGCCAAAGGCGGTGTCAAGGTTCCACATCAATCAGACAAAACAAATACCAAGTTTCTTCCAGTAACCAGCCACAAGTGCAGAAAGGTAACTGCACACTATGGACGCCAGAAGGGCAGTCATGCACTACATAGAGAGAACTAAGGGACACAGGAAAACAAAGCAGTTCTTTGTGTCCTTCGCAAACAGTTTCATGGGAAAACCAGTAACTAAAGGAACCATTGCACAATGGATCCACAAACAATACATTTGTGCCACAAACAAGCAGGACAGGAACTGGCAGAGGGGACACGAGCCCACTGTACCAGGAAAAAAGGAGCTACAATAGCATTCCTAGCTAACACACCCATTCAGGACATATGCCTGGCGGCAACATGGGCTTCAGTGCACACGTTCAGGAAGCACTACTGTGTGGACAAACAAATGAATAAGGAAGCACAAGTGGGACAGAAAGTGCTTCAACACATATTCAACAACCAATGCTCATCTCCCACCCAGCCGCCACAAATATAACAAACCGCTACAAAGTCTATGCACAGCATAGTGAATCCAGAAAGATTCACTCTGCAAAACAAATAGTTTCTTACTTGTCGGTGTAGTTTTGCAGCTTGAAGATCTTTCTGGATTCACTAGCGAACCCATCCACCTCCGCCAGAAAAGATGAGGCTGGAGAGTAAGGTGGTAAAGACGAGACTGAAACAGACACCTTGGAGGTTAAAGCGGTGAATCACGTACTTGAACGTTGCCATAGATTCGGACACAAAATACAAAACGAGAAAAAAGAATCCGAAGATGGCGCCCAAGGGTGGGAGCTTCCGCAGGAAGCGTGCCGACGTCACAGGAAGGACACCAAAAGGTGGCACGTCGACGCCCACCTGGGCTACGAGAAAAAATGAAAAAGTAAAGACTACGACTACGATTCTGGACCCAACCACTAGACCGCGGAATAATGCACAGCATAGTGAATCCAGAAAGATCTTCAAGCTGCAAAACTACACCGACCGGTAAGAAAATATTCGTTATCAGTTATTTGACGGGTAGAAGCAGTCTAGCTGTTAACTTTCTATCCGCTGTATTCTCTTTGTCGGATTTACAAAGAAGCAAAGGATTTTGGCATGTGCAAGGTAACGAATGAGTATTGTCATGCTAATGAGCATTCAAACCAAGGATGATCACTACCCAGACCAGATACAACCACAAACTGATGCTTATCTTGCTGGCTTTTCATTAAATACTTTAAAAGAAACACACCACTTTCAAACCTCTACACCACAGATCAACTCTCAGGAGACCTCACAATACTTGACCTGTCTGTGGGTAAATGTTGTAGGACATAGTTCACAGTATACAAGCGACTCCGAGTACTGGGACAGGTAAAACACCCCTTAGACGTGAAGATTGTTTTCCCACAACCATTCTGAGCTAGACCACATCGCTGTAGAAAAGAGCAGAACTCATATTAATATGCAAGCTCTATGCTCATATGAAAAACATCCACACTAGTTTTAGCAGCAACCTACACCTCCCTTGACCATCCCCTAACTAGTTGACCAACAATTGGGCAAAAGCTGTCACGACTTACATCTATAGGTTCAATGGGACATTAGACATCTGATTTTTCACTCCTCAGATGACTGGTTAGGTGAGGGTCAGTAGATCTGGTGTACTCTCCTGCTCCAATGTTCACGTTTATTTAGTGACCCAATAGAAAAAGCTTCTTTAAGTGAACATGAGTTTCCTTCAAAATTGATAATTGTGTGAAGTGTTGCCTTGGTCATCTTTCCAGTCCGAGGTCTACCTCCATCTACGAGAAAGAGAATGTTTAAGCCATTGCATTACAGAAGATGCATTGATAGAAGTACTAACACTGATTAACCGTCTTTTACACCTCCTTCATCTCCTTGGCCTATGTTCAGTTCCTTTCCTATACATGACATTACCACAGTCCCGGTGGTTCTGAAAAGAGAAGAGATGAAACTGCTTTCTACGGGATAATTTCCCATCTGTTCTGTAATTCCTTTGACTTTTGCCAGGGTTTGAAGCTAGACCTACTCCTTTTTGTCCCTGAATTCTGTTAATTAAGAGTATATATTGTTTACACTAGAAAAACAAAAGTAACAGACCACAATCTACCTAAATATAAGCCTCCTGAACAAGATTGCAGAGCAGGCTTAAAACCAGACTTGGTGTTTGTATCAGTGGACAGAAAATGCCAGGGATCCACACCTACGGAAAGGAAGAGAAAAGGCTTTGGTTGCATTGGGAGAATGTTTTGTGGAACAGCGCGAACAACACTGAAAGCTGCTAGGCTGTTATGATAGATCTTCGTGGGAATTCATTCAAACATTTGTGAAGGACATTCAGAAGGACAAGTGTAATCATGTTCTAGAGGTGATTGATCAGACATCTTCATATTGTCATGGTCTCACTATGTGTAGGTCTTCGTTAGGACTAGCTTCTCAGAACACAGTGGGTATTTAAGAAAATAAAACTTCTTTAGAACCCAACTAAGGCTCAAGGTTAGTCGTACCACCTAATGTTACCTTGGTTTGTTTAAGCCCCTCTTTTATCTACAAGCTCTTAAGTCTGAAGATGTGGGCTGTGGTGTCAGGGCAATGCCTCTGTAGTCTGCCCAGTGCTGCCATATGCATGCGTATTTTTGAGGACATCCCGAGTCTTAAACACAGGCTCTTCCAACCCCATACAGAAATCTAATCCTCGTTTCCAAACTCCCAACACGGGTGGGGATTCTGCTTTCCAAGAGAGGGCTATGTTGTGTTTAGCCAAGGTCTGGCCCAGGAACAGCAGGTGGTGTTTGTACCTGTTGCCCCCGAGATCTTCAGAAATATGGTGTGCTGTGTAAGGTCCACCCCAGCAACTCAGCCAGGCACCTAAATACTCCTTTCCAGAACCTATCAAGAGCTGGACATGTCCATACCGTGTGCAACAATGCAATTTCTTCCGCCCTACAGTATAAGCACGCTGGGGAGGCGATAAGCCCTGCCCTCCAAAGCCTCTGGTGTGTGTAAAATGCTCTGTGTAAGTACTTTAGCTGGATCAAACTCAAGTGCGAAGAAACTGCAGCCCCACAGGGGACTCGAGAGCCTCTCTCCAGTCGTTGTTGTCAATAGGACCCATCTCAGCTTGCCAGGTTTCTCTAAGTGTCTCCAGTGTGGAGGCGCTATGAGTGACTAGTGTTTGGTATATTCTGGAGATTTTATGGTCCTCTAGGTCCCCCATGAGGAATTTCCCTTCCAGTGGGCTAACTTCAGGGAGGGCTGTAAGGTCGCTAAGATAGGGTGCAAAGGCATGCAGGACTGTAAATATTTGTAGAATTGAGTTTGCAGCATGGAAAATTCTTCTTGTAGGTCTGAAAGGGATTTAAGAGAGAGGCCTTGGAGAATGTCTCCCAGTGAGGAAATTCGGACCCGGTCCCAGCCTTTGAAGCCCTGTAGGTGTTGCAAGTGTGGAAGGAGGCTATTACACTATAGTAGAGCCTCGCGCATAAGACTGTTCAGCCAGTCTATATGGAGAAGTAACTGTCGCCATGTTGTCAATACTACCTTAGTGGCCGGGAAGGGGAGGCGGGGGCAGGTATTCAGACAGCCGTATATTTATTTGTATAGTGAAGCGTCCCCTAGCAGCCATCTCTCCATGGCGTATGCTGGTTCGTCTCTTGGACCATGCCACCAGTCATTTAGAACTTGTAGATGAGAGGCCGCGTAGTACGACAGCACATCGGCGGCTGCGATGCCCCCACAATAAGAGGAGAGAAAGCAGGTGCGAAGCACCAGTCTGACTGCTCCACACCTCCACAGGAACCCGTTTAGCATGGAGTTGATCCGTCTGAACCATATCTGCGGAATGGGGTAGGGGTGATTTTGTATTTGGAGCCATGAAAGAGATATTTATAGTTTGCTGAACGGCCATACAAGGATAAGGGCAAACACGCCTAGACTTCAGCTCTGTTTTAACCTTAGAGAGAACTATGGCAATTTTTCGCCCTTTGGAGAGCTCCTGTCTGTCCGTTATGAAGACCCCCAGATATTTCATGCCAACCTGTGTCCGAGAGAGATAGGCAGCCCATCTATAATCGCCGAGGACCACGTAGAGTCCACAGTTCGGACTTATTCATATTCATAAAAAGACCCGAGGTCTCACCAAATATCCTCATGGTTTGGGGGCCTGACCTATGATGATCTGTCATTAACAAGAGAACATTGTCTGCATACAGTGCTATTGGATCTGAGATTTCGACAGCTTACTCAAAGCCCTTGACTTGGCCATCCAGACGTAGCCAGGCCGCAAGCGGCTCGATGGCCAAGGCGAACAATAATGGAGAAAGTGGGCAACTCTGCATGATGCCCTGGCCAATTGAGAAGGGTGGAGACACACTACCAGCTATACGCACTGATGCAGTCAGTCCATGGCATAACATACGTATGTACACTATGAATTGCGGCCGATATTTAAATGCTCCTGGAGGATAAATAAATAGGTCCAACTGACTGAGTCGAACGATCTGTCGTTGTTGGCCAAAAGAAGAGCCGCTGGGCGATGAAGGCAATCCACTGCGGTGATTGCATTGTTGACTTGACGTAAGTTATGTTGTGTGGCGCGCTGGGTCGTAAAACCCTCCTCGGCCAGGTGAATCAGATCAGGAAGGTGAGCCAGGAGTCTGGTTGCAAGCGCTTTGGCGAGACGCTTCGCCTCAACGTTCAAGAGGGAGATTGGTCGATAGGAGGCAAGGAGCTCTGGTGTCGACCCAGCTTCTGAAGCGCAAAGATTTCTGCGTGCCTCCAGTTGGGGGGCATGCACGCAGCCTGGGCTGCTTCTTGTACGGCTGCCCTAAAAGGATGGCCAAGCTGGGCCATGTAGGTTTTGTAAAATTCCCTGGGGAGGCCGTTTGGGCCAGGTGCCTTCCCAGTGCGCAGATCAGCCTGTGCAGTGGTGAGTTCCTGCAGTGTCGAAGGGGGCTTGAGGGACCTCCGAGCCTCTGCAGGGAAGTCATTTGGAGGGATATCATCAAAGAACTGTACAATCACGGGGGTATCACGAACTTCGCAGGCTGTATATAAGGACTGGTAATATGCCGCAAAACTATCCGAAAGCACCGTAGGGTCTGTCAACAGTACGCTATTGGAATCACTGATACCTGGAAGTGGAGTGTATGTTTGCGTCTCCCAAACTTGTCTCCCCATTGATAAATTCTACTCTGTGGAGAGCTGCGCTTCCCACGTCTCGTCCAAGAGCTCACCCTGGTATTGTTGCTGAACTAGGTGAAGCTGCCGATGTGTCGCAGCCCCTTCTCTGTCTCGAGCCAGACACGCTAACCTCATGATTTGCGCTTCTAACTGAAACAGCAACTGTCTCTGCTGCCTGCGACAATAAACTGTTTTAATGGGTATTTCTAACCACATATATTCCTTACCTTGGGCACCAAACTGGACCTGGAAACTAAAAATTAGTACTCCTAGGCGCTGGTACCTGGTATTATGCAGCTCTGCACCGACAAGCTGGGCGGCACATGAGTGCCACTCGAGTGTACTGACGTCACGTCCTTTTCATCCGTGCCTTCAGACTGCTCTAGTCTGACAAGTTTGTTTTTTTAACCCTTCAACTCCTCCATGGCTCGAGTTCTCAAGATCAAGACTGACTGGGTCAAAGTCTCCCTAGTGGCTCTGGATTGAGACAGAAGGGTGTGGTATGTAGAACTTTTAGACCAGAGAATCTGTCCTCCGATCAAGCTTTTGCAGTAACAGGGCAAGGTCCTGCTCCCAGGCTTCTGCAAACTACGCCCCCATTAGTGGAGATTGAGCTGCAGCAGCTAGTTTCCGTTGAGCTTCTTCCTGAGGTTGCTGATATTCTGGCTGTAAGAAACCATCTACGAACTCTATATGCTGGCAGTGGGACATATTTGTGACTTGGAGCAGTGCTTATCAGATTGACCCACCACAAGCTAGTCTATCTGAAGTGTTTGTTTTGTTGTTAGTCCAGTAGGCACTTTTGAAGATTGTACCTCCCTTTCAGCATTCTTAAGGTTGGCGGATCAGCACACTTCCTTTAACCCCATATTGTAATGAGATTCCTCAAAGGTTTGCAGCATGTTTCCACTGACACCCATGTGTGATTGGCTGGACTTGGATTTGGTTATCACTTTTCCAATGTGCACCACATTTCAGCCAATACACAGTTGTGCACTATGTCACTTGATGCTAAAAACTCTATTCTTTCGCATTAGTGAGCGGCAGGCACTCCTAGTCCAGGATCTGTACGGAACATTTTTACCAGAAAAGCTGGTGTTGAAAACTGAGGTACATTTTTAAGAAAAGTGTTCAAACCTTTCCATGTGGCATAGGCTATCATTGGTCTGACTATCGTTGCTATGCCTCACCCCTCAAAGGAGTCTGAGGGACTCCATCGTTTGGACCCCAGGAGAGCCCTCGGTTTCTACATGGATCATACAGGGATCATTGGGTGGATGATGAACGTTTTGTGGGTTACTTAGGAACAAAGAAAAGAACCATATTTAGAATCGTGCTCTCATTAAAGGCTGCAATGTGTTATCTAAGAAGCAGCCTCCTGAAGAATTAGGGTCTCATCACACTTGCTACTACTGCTCTAGCACGTGGCGTTGCTGCTGTAGACGTTTGTCAGGATGCTATATCTGGGCATCAGTGCACAAGTTCACGAAGCACTTATTGCCTGATGGTCCGGTCAGTCGGATGGGTGTTTTGGTCGTACTGAAATACTTTTTTTTCTTTTCTTATCTGAGTCATTCCACAGACCCACCATCTGGGGAGATACTGCTTTGGTATCTATTCATAATGTGAGGATTCTGCGTTTAGAAGTATACAACAGAAGAGCAAATTATTTACTTTTGGTATAGCTCGTTTTGGTAGATATTCTAACCGTAGATTCCCCATCATCCTCCCACCTCCCCGTTCTGTGGAATGGACACTCTTCCATGTAAAAAAAAGTCCCTCATTTGAGAGCTGAATACTAGTAAGGCAAATTTGCTGATGCGATCTGCCTCTTAGGGTGCGAACAAGCGTATATACGGTTTCACTTTGTGCTCCCAAAGTGAAATGACATCACATATTGGTGTGCAGGAGTACAGCAATTGAGTTTTAGGACCCAGTCTGACACCTGGGGGAATATCATTAGATAAGCAATCTGCAGTTAGCGTGTCCAACAGAGTGTTTCTAAAGGTAAGTAACTTGTTGATCTGGGCCAACAATCTGCAGACAGTTTTAAAAATCTTCAATTATTTGCAGCCTCTTACAAAATAATTCGGGCTGAAGGTCAGAAATCTGCATTTACTTTAGTCAAAAGTTTGACCTTTGACGCTGGTACTCTTGACGTGTTTACCACAAAAAGTACAGAAGCTTCAGGTAGAATACGCAATTGGTATTCCTGCCTAGAGACCGACAACCAAAAGGTCCCATTTGGACAGTCACATAATCCCTGTGGGAGTGCTAAAGAGAGGGAAGTTCATCCTCTCCCCACCCTGTAAGGGCAGGGCGTCCAGGGCTAACTTCCCCTCCTGTTTGGACTCTGCGCAGGAGGGAGTTCTTAGATAAACACTACTGGACAATAGAGGGATCCAGATCAGTAAGTTAAAAATACCTTAATGCAGAAGTCTTCAAACTGGGGGGTGGGGCCTTAAGTGATCTGGGGAGGGGGGAGGGGGGGGGGGAGTCTTTGGCCAAGAAAAGCATCATGCTTTCCTTTGAGTGTTAACAACATGAGCGGCAGTAAGCCAATTTGTAATGGGCCATCACAAACTACTTTTGTCATGTATGTATATCCTGACTGGGAGTATGTGTAAAAAGGGTAAGAGAGCTGAACTGCAATGTTTAAATAGGTTTAGACTTATTTAAAGATTACCAATTTAGCAGCAGAAGTGTGAAAAAATTGTGGGTGGGCCCAGAGGAGTTTATTGGGGGGGGGGGGGGGGGGGGGGGGGGGGAACGGGGCAGCATCAAGATGTTTGAAGACCACTGCCTTAATGTATCCCTGCTATTTGCCTTTACTAGTGGGTATATTGGGTAAAGGTAAAATCTAGAGGGGCAGTAGTAGGAGAGCAATGAATCACACTGCTGTAAAATAGTCAGGCCAACATGTTTGTGCACATCGCTATACGCCCATACGGGTCTGGGGCATTCATCAGGGCCAAGGATCCCTACCTTCCTCTGTTGGGCCTTTTTGCCTGCATCTATAGTGAGGAGAAAAAAATTGTGATGGATAAGAGAATACTAATGTGCTCAGGGGAGTCCTACCTGAGATGCACAATGAAAACAACCCTAGAATATAGGGTATACCGGCATCTTGATCAGAGAGGGAGGATGGCATCCTTTTTTGTCACACATTAGTCAAAAGAGAGCTAATCCAGAACCCTTACACTGTAAACCGATTCAGTTCAAGATTGCCCATTCCAAGAGGTCTGTCAATCAGAATAATGCATCTTCTGTGAGTGAACATTTAGTCAAATATCTACCAAGAAAATCACAAGATGGTGTTTAAAGTAAAGTCTTTCAATGCATTGTCGCTGAACAGAGTTTTTCACACCCACAGCAGAAAACACAAAATTACAAATATCTGCTTCTAGGTACCGGGCACCGAGGCGTATGGGGGGAAGGGGGGACTACTATTTTCATGAATTGATCAGGGAGATTTCTTTATGCTTGCCACCCCAGCACCACCCTGAATTGCGCTCATACCATCCACTCTAAAAATGTTGGAGCATTCTAAGACCAATGCTTTTTTCATTTTTAGGGAATAACCTAGACAATGGTAGTTCACTGATCTACTGCAGATATCATAAAGGGCTCCTAAGAGATTTCCTTGCACACCAGACCTCCCTTCTAGGGTTAAGGGCCAGCAGTTGCATCTCCATCTGGCATCGTTGAAATTGGTAGAATGGCTCTTCAGTAAATGCAATATGGCTCTATAAATATATTGAAAGCAAGTATGAACATATTGAAAGATGCAAAGAGACCAACCAGTAGAGCAGCATAACCATTCAAATTTCCTCTCACTGGGCCAAGTAAAACACCCCTGACACATGAAGATTGATTTCACACAGCCATTCTGAGCTAGACTCCATCGCTGTAGAAAAGAACAGAACTCCCTATTAATATCCCAGCTCTAGGCTTACATAAAGAACATCCACAGCAGTTTAAGCGACAACCTGCACCTTTCTTGACCATGACGTAACCAGTTGACCAACAATCGGGTGAAACCTGTCTCATCTTGCATTTATAGATTCAACGGGACATCAGACATCTGATTTTTGACTCCTCAACTGACTGGTTAGGTGAGGGTCAGTAGATCTGCACTCCCCTGGGATTTTAACACTGCTCAAATGTAACACCCCCTCCAGACTGGTTTAATGGCAAACCATGAGACCACCCTTCACAGCGAACACATTCACAGGGAAAACACACTTCCTTAATTTCCACTTAAATCAATTAGGGATGGGTAGGCGAAGGAGCATGCCTAGGCTTTTTTTTACAGACATGCCTTCTATTGAACTGTAGCTAAATCCAGAACTGCCAGCAACCACTGCACACTCCTGCTAAGAGACCTAGAAATTGGATAGCATATATAGCTAACGTCTTCGGGGAAAAAAGCTTACAAGAAGGTAGTTGGCTTGAGAATTTAAATAAAAACAAAACCTGTGGGAGAGATTTCTCAATCAAAAGCAATCCTTTTATAAAGATTACGTTGTTTGGTGAGCCGAAAACAAACTGTATGTGACTGACCTTGATGTGCATGAGAGGATACAGCAGCGTATTAAAGTGGTTTTGTAGCTTTTTAGGAGCACCATTTGGAAGTGGTATGTTAGTCTATTGTACTTTGTGGCCGTTTTTCTATTTTGACCTCATTGGAATGATTCATTCTAGAGGTAGAATTTCTCTATTCTATACATTTTTGCATTTGGATATTATTTATTTAAAAATGTGCTCTGGGATTCAGCACCTGCAGGTACTCCACTGTTAACTCCATGGCTGCTAAGGCAATTTCCCTCCTGTGCTGGAAATTGTCATTTTACTTTATTTCATGACGAGCTGGGCTCGTCATCAGTGTACGAGGAGGCTACACCATGACGAGCCCAGCTCGTCATGAGTGTGGAAGGGGTTAATGAATATCGGAGAATTCCATGAAAGAGCATGTGAAGTCTGTCTCCAGCTATCACACAAAGAGGTTTGTCTCTGTTATAGCTAACTATTTGGATAAAATGCTAGTGCTTTTGCAACAGACATGACTTGTATATGAATAAGGCATACTTTTCTAACACTCAATTACTTTATATGTAGAATTCCATCTGCAGCTTAATTGTGAACATTTTTGTTGCATGTGATTGAGCAACTGATGATTGAAATCAGAAACTGTTAATTGCACTTAAGAGATCTGTACTTGTGCCATGCTTTTAGGTACTCGACCACACAAATGCACTGACTGCGATATGGCCTTTGTGACCAGTGGCGAGTTGGTTAGGCATCGGCGTTACAAACACACTCACGAAAAGCCTTTCAAGTGCTCCATGTGTGATTATGCAAGTGTGGAGGTAAGTTTTTTTAATTTCCCTCGTCACCTGAATGGGCTGAAGGCTGTGTAAACAACTTGAATGTTGTCTAATTTTATATTTGAGAGTAAAGATAATATGACACATGATTCACATTAAAAATGTATTTGTCTTCTCCCTGAATTGTGGCCTAGTTTGTTAGAGTTAATATATTTTGTTTTTATTATGCTGTGGAGCGAAAAGCTTCCTTTTTTGGTTAGAAAAAAAGTGAAATGGGGCAATTTGTCATATTTTACATAAGTATGTTTCATGTAGTTTAATTTGCAGTAAAATTCCCTATCATAGTTAGGAAATGGTCTTCAAATTTCCTTTTATCTTAATCAGTGATTTTATTAGATTCTATATCCTTCAATCTGCTCATCTATGGCTATTGCTGTCATACTACCATAAATTGTGTTGACCTCATCCCAATCTTTCTGTGAAACTCTTCCACCAACCCTAGTTTCAGAGAAATCAATGTTTAGGGAATTTTGAGTGTCTTCATCTGAAAGAAACACGTTAGTTAGAGATTCCATACCTTAGAATTAACCCCAGGCGTCAGACTGGATCCAGAAAGTTTTTCATCAGCAGTACATCTGCGCTTCAGAAGGTGGTGTCGGTCGGCTCCGCGTCTGTCGTTGGCGTTGTGGTTGCCCGGATGACGTTGCTGTAGCTACTTAGATGCCGCCCTCGCACGCTGACGTCAGCTCTTTATTTTTCCACGCCAGCCAGCACTGATCTGGGAAGAGCGGTACCTCCAGTAATTTTTTGGCTGACTTTTTCTTGATTTTTGTAGACTTCTTCTTTTTCAAGTCTTCGACTCCTACGCTACACAAGGGATGCCCGACTTCAAGCCGTGCGGTTCCTGTTATCGTATGATGTCGATGACTGATCCCACCGCGTGTGCCTTTTTTTGCCTGGAGCGCGACCACGACTGCCGTTCGATGGCGCCGAAGGCTTTGCAGGAGCGGTCCTGAAAGCTGCTTGAGCACAGGCAGTCTGCTCCGCACCGTTCGAGGTCCCGTCGCGAGGGAGGTCGAGGGACCGGTCGCGGAGCCACCATCATTCGGGCTCCAAGTCTTCGCACTCAGGGTCGGGTAAGTCAAAGAAGTATTGTTGCTCTTCGACTTCTCGTCAGTCGGCCGACCCGACGTGGGACACAGGTGGTGCCCCTCTCGCGGCTCAGCGTTTTCCTCCCTTCCGGGACCCAGAGCGACTCCCGCCCAGCTTTGTACGTTCTACGTGGCAATGCACGTCATCTGTGGGCGGCCCTAACCCGCCTGCGGGCCCTTTGGACGCGATTGGGGGGGGTCCCCTCCTTGGATCCAGATAAGCGCCGGTTGACCTGATTACGCCTCCTCCGGCACCACTACCGCGTCGACCCCCGGCCTCCATCCCGACGTGGACCGGCGCCATCCGACGCCGGATCCGGCGCTGAAAGGGTTTTTAATGCCCCTGTTCACTCCTGGGGCCCCTTTTCAACCAGAATGGCACCCAGATGATGAGGAGGAGGACTGGAAGGGGTGACCCTCTAAATGACCAGGTGGACAGTGAGCAGGACTGGAGAGAGGAACTGGGGGATGCCAGTGGTTTGGACACCTCTCCTGACCTTGGCATGTTGTCTCCTCTTACCGTGGCTACGGAGGAGGGAGCGTCAGACGCAGTGGTGTTGCGTAGGGTGGCCGAGGCTCTTAACCTCCAGCTTCCTACGGTGGCGGTCATGACTAACCTCCTGACAGAGGTGCTTCAACCGGCCCTTGCTACCATTTAATGAGACCCACACCGACATCCTTTAGGGCACATGGTCCAAGCCCAACATGGGGACTCCCGTGGACATGATGATTGCCAGACGCCCCCGCCCAGCTCTGCGCGACTTTACTTTCCTTCCCCAACACCCTACCCCTGAGAGCTTGGTGGCCCAAGCCTCCACTTCCAAAAGCACCTTCCCTACCGCTCCACCGGAAAGAGAATCCAAGAAGCTGGACCACCTTATAAAGAAAATGTACTCTTTTGCCAGCTTAGGACTGTGGTCCTAAAATGCTGCATGTTTCTTGGGGCGTTATTCCCACTCAGTGTGGGATACGGTGGTGCACGAGCTGCCTCAGTATCCGGAGGAGGTCTGGGCAGTGCTCTCCCCAGCTGTTGCCGCCGGGAGCGATGCAGTGAAGTTTGTGATACGTTGTGAGCTGGACACCTCCGACTCTCTGGACAGAACCATTTCAACCTCAGTAGCACTTTGTCGATACCCCTGGGTGAGGTTGACTGTTTTTTCAGTGGATGTCCAGAACACCTTGATGGACATGCCCTTTGATGGCCGTTGCCTTTTGGCATCAAAGCTGACAACGCTCTAGAGCGTTTCAAGGACTCTCGGGCTACAACTAAGCCCTTATCCAAGCCTCACCACCCGCCATGCGCAGCCTGCTTTTCACCCCTTTTGTGGCTAATGAAGGGGTGCCCCGCTACGTCCTGCCAAGAGCCACAGGCCGCAGCAAGTTTTGCAGCATGAAACTTTCTGGATTCACTATGCTGTGCATTATTCCGCCATCTAGTGGTTGTGTCCGGAATTGTCGTATTTCTTCTTTTTAGGTCTTGCCTGAGCCAGTGCACATGCGCTGCTTAGTGAGGCTTATAGTAAGGACTTCCATCTCAGACATCTTTACCTCATGTTTTTAGGTCTCGGCTGGTGATAGCAGCGCAAATGTGCTGCTCTCAGCATTCGAGAGCTTCTTAAAATCAATACGGAATTGGAAGGGGACTTGAAGCCCCGCCCATCTTTTTAATTGGTTAGCCTAATTTTCCATGCAAAACGGTGGCTTCTGATTGTAAAGGAGGCTTCTTAGTCCCTCCTTGTTGCCATCCTGTCTCCTTTTGACCCTGCCCACCGGGATTGGATCATTTACTGGCGGCGTGACACTCTCCTTCATTAGTCGGTATGCACTTTTTTCTTCTGACTCGGCTTTGGCAAAGTCAGCCGCATGTATATTTTTGCATTGCGCTTTCTCTTAAAGTGAAGGCGCGATGCGAAAATAAACACGGGGCTGCCTTTGCGGTACCGTGCTTGTTTTATTTGTTAAATAATGGCGGCGCAAGTCTTATCCCACACGACTCGCCAACTTGTTGCTTTTTTTTATTTACATAACAAATATTGACGCCGCACATCTTGTTAATTTTTAATCGCTTATGCTTCTGTAGTCATCGGGGTTTACGGTCTATGTGATGTTACTTTTATTATGTTTACCACTTAGTAATCTCTCTAAAGAATTCACAAAGCTCGATTGCTTCTCCTACCACTTTAGATGCTGTTAGGGCTCTAGGTACAGGAAGGGGTCAGTAAAGGGTGCAAGCCTCGCTCTTCACATGTAGGTTTCATACACTTAAAACGGAGGTGACCGTGCCGTTCACATTCTAGTGTCTATGATGCACGTAGTTTCAATGGGCTGGCTTTAAACGCTGCCTTCGGAGGTCCTTGAAGCAGCTGGGCTCTCTAGACCTCCCAAACCACAACAACAAACAGCAGTGATCACCGAGCGCCCCTGTGTTCACGTACAGCCCACCTATAACGGCGAGAGATGGCGGCGGCGGTATGATCTGTGCTCACGGCCCCTGCTCTGTGAGACAGCAGATGCGCGGGGCTGCTTGTGTGCCCCCCCCCCCCCCCCCCTCTCTCTCTGTGTGTGTGAGCCGAACGCACAAAGACTTTGCCTGACTGCGTGCAAAGGTCACAGGGCAGGCCTGGCAGGAAGAGGTAGGCAAGGGGTCAAAGGGCTGGGTCTTGGACAGGCTTTCCTACTGCCCGGAATGTGTGTGTTTGTGGGAGGGGCAGTGCCCGTGGATGGCACTCTACATGTTTCTCATTGTGGAAACAGTTTATTGTCTGTCAATGCTATCCCCTGGTATTCCCTCTTCAGCATTTGAGAATTTTACCTTAAGAGTCAAATCACTTACTTTCCGGGCCCCTTTTACTTCTGTGAGTCTCCCGAGTGTATGTGGTTGTCTCTTTTCTTGAATGTTTGCATTTCCTTGAGTATGTCTTTCAAGGGTCTCTGGGTGTTCCCCCTCCTTTTAGTGACTGGGGTTTAGTCTGCTGCTTTTGTGATTGTCTTTTAACTTGTTGTTGCTGCAGTCTTTACAACCTCACTGCACGGGAGTGGATGCCACCAATCCAACTCTTTCATGTGTAAGCAGCCCTCCACTTGTTCCCACTAGTGCCCGCACATGGTCCATGTAGGAAGGTGGATATCTGACTATATGGTTACCCTAACTTTTTGCCTTGTGTTTAGCTGGTTTTCGACTTAGCCTGGGGCCCCGATTAGCAGGATCCCAGGCCAACTATCTGCTCTCTTTGTAAAATGGACTCCATGTACTTTAGGTACATCGCCAATTGGATATTGGGTCACCTTATGAGCCCCTGTATAGTGTACCATAGGTACCCAGGGCATAGGTGCATCCAAGGCCTACCAGGGGCTGCAGCATGTATTATGCCAACCCTGGCTGGCCATCCAAACTGACACAACTGGCTGATCACTCAGCTGTGGCAAGGTTGTGTAATCACCCCTTGCTTAGATATAATATTCCTATATCTAGCCTTATATATAGACACATCTGCACCTATAAATCACTCCTATTGCAGGCCTTGACAATCCTGAAGGCAGAGTGCTTGGTTTTATGTGAGATGGTGCTCTAGCATGAGCTGAGCCAGTCTGCAGCTTTCGGAACCATGTCCTTATAGCTGTTCTATGATATAGCCATACCATATACTCAAGTGCATTATAATCCTTGCGGTTAATGCTAACTTTGGTTTGGCTTTAACGAAACATGTAGTGAAAGGTGTCGTACGCTTTGGAATACTACCCCCTGCCAGTCCTGGCGGCGGGGGTAGCATTCCACCCTTCTAGACGGAGAAGACATGTAGTTGTAGCTTTACCCGGTTAAAGTTAAACAGGGCCTCAGCATCACAAAATGGATGCTGCTGCCACAGACACAAGCCTGATCTCCTGCAGCTGGGAGCCCTTCCAGCGACGGAGGCCTGGACCATAGGTTTCCTGCCTTGGGAGTGCTAGCACCTCCCCAGACAGGCTATAGTGTATTGGGGCAGGGTGGGTTAAATGAAATAAGACACTGCCTGGGGCACACAAGGTGCTCCATGCATAGCCCGGTTCAAACCCACTCCAGCCCCAGCTCTGGCACGAAACTGGACAACGGGAAAGGGGTGTAACAACCCCTTTCCCAGGTTCCACCCATAGGAGGGACCTAGCAGGTAATCCAGCCCCTTTAATCTGTATAAAGCTAGGAGCTGAGTCTAGAGACTTTAGATTATCCTGAACTGAAACTCTGAAACGAAACTCTGAACCTTCGACATTCTACTGCAACTAGAAGACTGAAGAATCTCCCTTGTGGTCAAGGAGTGACCACCCTGTGCAAAAAGGCACCAACTAGTGAATTGCCGATTTGCTTTGTTGATGCTCTCGTAGGATCCAGGCGACTCTTCTTCACAGGACTGGACTTCCAGACTTCTCGGACCCCGACCCACACCTCCAGTAAAGCTGAGACCCGTGGCGGACACGAGAGACGTGGGACCGGACACCTGGCCATTTTGCTCTTTGCTAAACTGTGCAGATTCTGAGGCGTCCTCGAAGTTGTGCATTGGGGATTGAGAAGTCCCAACTCTGAGCCATAAGTGCACCGAAGCTCAGCCCTCCACACTCCACGAGTGCCGCGTGGGGGCCGCTCTTGCATTTCTCCTTGGCTCGTCTTTGCGGTTGCTAGCCCATTGGTAAGTGGCCATCTTGAAGACACCATTTTGAATCAACGCTGCTTGCCTGGTTGCTCTGGGCTTGCTCTTGCTTTCCTGTAAAGGGGAAGCTCCACATACCTTGCTGGTCTGTACAAGTAGCCGATCTTCACTTCCTGCGTGGGTTGCCTTTGCCAAGGCTTGTTGACTCCAGTCCGGAAGCCGACAACGCCAACAGCGAGAGCCTTCGTGGGACAGTCCGTATCCAGCTCCTGGTCGTCGTCGACGCCTCCTGGACCACGTGGCTTCAGAGACAAGCTTCACTTCTTCACCTGTTTGCAGCTCTACATCGCCTGGTTCCTTCCTGGTCACTGGCTAGTGACCCAGTCTCTGTCCCCTCTGCTTTCAGGTTCTTCACTTCTTCATTCCACCCATGGTATCCATCCGGAAATCTTCCTCTTGGTTGCCTACAGCATCTTCTTGCATCTCTCCATAGGATTCGACGACGAAACCCAACACGACTTCACACCTATGCACCCGGCTTCCCTGGGTGAGGTAACTCGAGTACTCCGGTGCTCCCGTGGGTAATAACTATCCAAGTGTTCTACTTTAACTGGGTTTTCCCGTAGTCCACCCGGAAGTGTCCGAAATCAACTACTTTGTTAACTTTACGTTCCCATTAAAAGTCTGAGAACTCGCATGTGTGTTTAGACACTGCACATGCATCCTGTGAGACTCCTACTTCCCAACCTGTGGTTGCTCAGTGTAGTCCCAGCGATGCCCTAGGCCGATTCACCTGTTCTGAAGTGGTTCTTATACCACTTACTTAGTATATGGTTCGTGAGGCCCCTAGGGCAGAATTGTATTTGTGCAACTTATAGTATGCTTATTGAGTCACTTGTGCTGTATCTCGAACTCTGACCTCATAAAGAGTGCAGAGGGGTTGTGTTAGTAATAAATACATATATATTTGATATATACCTTGTGTGGTGTCCTTTCATTTTGGTATTCAAGGGGTTATTATTGGTAAAACAATTGGCTTCACATGCTCTCTGAAATATTAGCCTAAGACTGCTTTGTCCATGCTACCACTGGGATAGCTGGTCTATAAGGTTGACTTTACAACCATCACCATAAGGGTTGTTTGGACTGATACAGGCTGCCCACTAGAATAGTGGACATCACATATCAGGCCAACTTCTCACAGTCCACTACTGCATTTCTTAGCACCTTTACTGTGGCATAGTCCTGGCTTTTACCAAACACTAGCAAGTGAACAGTGTATTTTAAAACTATATTTCTGAGAGGAAAAGTGAACAAATTCCAAAATGGAAAATAGTTAGATTAAAAAACATAGAATGGTTGATTGAGCTCAGACTCTGATACTATCCAGGGGCCGTATTACCAAAAGTGTCCCAAGGGGGGGGGGGGGGGGGGGGGTGTTTGTGTGTGTGCGCGCAAATGAGGAAACACTTTGTCTCTGCACTCATATGCATCTTGGACACAGGCGGAGAGGCCAAGGATCTGGCTTTGGGCAGACTGACTGTGTCACAAATAGGTGGGGCATAGTCATTGTGCTGTCTGGGACACCCCTCGAGTGGGGAGAAAGTGGGCCGACGGACGGGGAGAGACGCACACACTTCCCAGTGGGAGCAGTAAAAACGCTTGAGCCCTTTTAAATTTGTGGTCACAACTTACACGCGTTCGAGGGCCACTCTCTGACCAGTTTAGTTTGTGAGCCAGGGCCATGTCAGCTGTCCGGTGGCACACCCTGACTGCTCTTGGAGCTAAAATCTGTGGTGCAGTTTGTGGCCCCCTCGTGCCTGCTTTCTTTGGTCAGGCCCTGTCGTCCATGTGAATGAGTGTTTGTTCTTGCCTTTTTGAGCTTCCGTCTATCCTTGCTCAGCCTATATCATGATGCTGTGTTTATGGAATGGGATGAGTGTGAGTGCTGGCTATTAAGTGTGGACCAGGAAGCTGAGTGGAGAGGTCATCCTACTGCAGATTGGGTGTCCGGCATGTTACTGACACGACAAGTGGTCGGCAGCCTGCATATTGCATACATTTTCACCTCCTTCTCTTTCTTACCTTCTCTGAAGCATTCAATACCATGCTCTGCACAACCCCCTATAAAATGCTGGCACATTGAATGTGGTTCAAAGCACTACCCCCCATAACTGACAAATACAGCCTTATTGTCCACAGGAGTTCCTATTGACTCCTCTGGCTAGCAGGTGAAATCCCCCAAGGCTCTCTCCTCTCATGAGTAATTTGAAACTTATATGTAATACTGGTGGGAATCTTTCTGGTAAACCCAGACATCAGCTTTCGCCAGGATGCAGAAGACATCGAGCTTTAGATAAGGATCGCAATCGAATCTTGACATTCCCTTTCCTCGTAAATATTTGAACCATGGCCTGCCTCAGACAAAGTCTGACCAAAATTGATTTCATGTGGTCACCCACTGCCTGCTCTCGGTGACCAGGCCGTGCCTTTGTCTCGAGAGCCACCCTTACAAGCATTAAAAATGCAATAGGTCTCGCCTTTCATTAAGTTAAAGCCATTTGCTTTGCTATACAATACCATTAGCAAAGCAAATGGCTTTAACTTAATCAAAGGCGAGACCTATTGCATTTTTAATGCTAGTTTTTTTCTTCTGGCCACGCATTTGATTGGCCATTTGCGTAAGGCTTCCACAAAGGAAAGCACGCAAATGGCCAAAGGCTCGGGTATGTCCCACCTTCTCTTTAAATGTTCCCTCCCATAGCCTATGTGTCTCAGGAGAAAGCCCAATCATCAGCAGCGCGCAGTGTGCCAGCTAAACGGCAGGCTGCATTCTAGTATCTGGTTACTTGTTTTCCAAAAGTAACGTCCTCCCAACTTTAACAGCTAAAAGTTAACCATAGCCGCCATCCTTCTCCCTTCGTTGACACATTTGTACGTGCATGCTTTGTTATGCAGCCGTACATGTCCCCTATAAAGTAGCAAAATGTGTACCGTCTAATTTTTGGCAGAATGAGTACTCTCTAGCTTCATGCACTTCCCTTACCTAGAAATCAAACCGAGGTGTTCCCAAATGTTGGCACGTATGCCGAAGAGGCTACCGGGTGACGTGTTGTGCATAACCCAAGCCTCTTAGGACAGTTTGGAACTACGGGATGTGCGTCACGCCTGAATGCCTCTCCTCCAGGGGCCCTGTTACTGAAATCCTATCCCTGAAACTCCGGACCTTAAATCCATTCGATGTGCGCAAAGCATTGTAGTGCAATTGCCTATATAGCGCACTCTATCTCTGAGACGTTGAAGCGCTATTTAATCAACAAGGTTCGGTTTTACTGGGTGTGGTTGACCCGATATAATGCGCTGCTTGTAAGAATGTGCTGCTTTACTGCTGCTTATTGAAGAAGTAAAATCCTCTCTTTGGGCATTAGTATTCCTTCCTATGGCATCAATGTGCGATCTGGGAGTAGCCTGCTCGTGAGTGTGTATTGGGAGAGGGATACCAGGACCGGGACAAGTATAACTCGTGCTCTGGGAAGTTTTTTTTTCCAGCATCGAAGATGTTTTCCCGTCTCGAAAAGCCCACTTTTGCTCATATCTTAGCTTGCAGGTTAATTCGCTTGAGAAAAGATACAAAAAAAATAAGTTGGCATCTATTTTATATTTAAATATTCAGTAACCTGAGTTCCATTAATTAGTAGGCAGAAAATTGTTACTAAGCCTAACCAGAAGAGAATGAAAAGTATCCCAGTGCCTATCCAAAGTTCTATCTAAGGTGACACCAGGTAAGTCTTTTTAAGAAAACTGTAGAGTCTTTGATTTGTTGTTCACGAGAAATTGGGGTTGACGTTGTTTCAGGTTCACTCGGATCCAATGGAAAGGTATCAAAGTCAATGAAATAGCCAGATGCAGTTCGATCTATTTTTGGTAGCTCAGCAGCTTATGTTGAACTTGTAGATTGCTCTTGTTGAGGCATGTTGGTGTTGACATTGTTCGGTCGAATTGAAATTTGTGTTTCATTTGGATTTTGATTTTCTGTATCAAGAGGAACATGGCATTGTTGCATAGTCCATCATTCCGTATGGGAGACTCTTCGAAAGTGATGATCCTCTCCGTCTGGACTCCTGTATGGTAGCGAGAGGAGGGTGTTCCTCTCGCCCCCCAATCAAGAGCAATGGGAAATGTGGTTCTTTGAGTCCCTTTTTGCTGGTCCATTGTTTGTTACCCCGACACACCCAATTGAAAAAACAAGTCTACCCTTTCTAGGTATCTGTTTTGCATGGCCTCAGGAAGATGTATTGTGCTTTCTGAGCCTCCTGCAGGTCTTACTAAAACTCCACGAGTTAGCAGTGGCATCAGCTTCCAATGATAATATTAATCACCTACGGGAAGGCCTTGGGACGACAGCAGAAGCAAATATTGTTGCAGCCTCAGGTAAGGACCCTATGTGTGGAAGTCCTTGGTGCAAAGGGGACAAATGTCCCTGCCTTCGAATGCTAGGATATGGAAGTTAGAAGCTTTTTAGCCCCCAAGTGGGACTGTTCGGTACGTGACCATCATATTTTTAGCACTGGAGGCTATTAAAAGAAATTTGTCTTTAACTGCAAATAAATCATTTTGCCCAACAGTATATTCATGCAAATGTTTTCTTATTCTCAGGTGAGCAAATTGAAGCGCCACATCCGTTCTCACACTGGAGAACGCCCTTTCCAGTGCAGCTTGTGTAGCTACGCCAGCAGAGATACATACAAACTGAAACGACACATGAGGACTCACTCTGGTATATATTTTTTTGCTAATTTGCACCAGTAACACTATTGTGCTCTTTCAATAATGTAATAATATTTGACCTACTTTGTGCTAGTATGTAAAGGATTCTGGATTTGGATGTTAATTTAGCACAAGGATTGAATGCTGAACCCTATTTTCACAGCTCCTTTATTGCTTTCATCACTTGTCATTACAGTATAAGACAGTACAGTGTATCACTGTTTCGACATGAAAAATGCTCCGTTTCGTTTACTATGAGAAACTAACTCATGAACACATGGATGGGTCTCCTAGCTGTAGGAATAAATATATGGCTACTGAGCATCTGTAGGAAGCTGGCTCTGTATATACTATACCAAAATGAGGTAGGCAGAGGTAAAAGTTCATAGCACATTACTCTCTATTTGTGGTAGGGTGGGCGAGCAGCAAGTCTTTATCAGATGGTAGTGTTAAGCATTTGTTGTACACACTCAGGCAGCAAAGGATGTCACACACGCAAAGACTGAACTCAAACTCATTTGTTTGTATAAAAATATTTTTTAGTTATATTTATTTTTTAGAACCAAGCAAGCCTGGTACAGGTAAGTGTAAATGATACTTTTCAAGGGATGTTGAACAATACAAGCAAGCTGAATGAAAATGACTTCATTACAGAGTTGTAAATACTTTCAATGCAGTGGAAGTTACTGTGATATTACTTTTTAATACTTATCAGATTACTTTTTCTACTCTGTGTGATATGCCTAGATATCACACTGGTACATTTCCAAGAGGAATGGTAAGTAAAGCAGTTTTTAGATATTTGCAGTTTTTCAAGTTCTCATACAAAACCAACTCCACACTTAGAACAATTTTCACAAGAAAGCAGTCCATGCAGTCTTATGGGAAGAAATTTGGTAATCGGTTTCAAGGTAAGTACTTTGGTTTGGGAGTTGGTATTCTGGGGTTAGAACCAGGGTTCTCCCAGGGTCAAGGATGCACTCTCAAAGCACCCTCAGGGGCACTAGGGCGGGCGGGTGTAGAGTGCTGAGGCCCAATGTTATCCAATTGGGTAGCTGCTCTCGAGCAGCCCGCAATGTTCTGAATCTGAATCAGATCCCAGACCTGAGGCAGAAGCCGGGCTCTGGAGGTACGCACTAATTTTAAAAATTGTAATACTCTGTTTTTATTTGTGTTGATTAATAACCTGCTAAACAGCTGAGTGAAACTTGCATCCTACCTTCTTGCCACGCAGCCGATTGAGCGCTGTCGCGGTAATTGTTTGCTTCATTTCCAGCGGCCGCCATCGCAGGCGTGCTCGCTAGCCACGCCCCCTTGAGGCCACGCCCCCTGCCTATATAAAGCATCTGAAAGAGACACGTTAGTGATAGATTCCTTACCTTAGAATATCCCCAGGCGTCAGACTGGATCCGGAAATTTTTGCGTAGCAATACCCCTGCGCGCTGTTAGGCGTCGTCTGCGGCTCCGCGTCCGTCGTCGGCGTCGTGAGCGCCGGGATGACGTCATCGGAGTATATAGACGGCGCCCATGCGCGCTGACGTCAGTTCTTCTTTTTTCCGCGCCAGCTAGCGCAGATCCGGAAGAAGCTCTACCCCCAGTCACTTTTTGACTGAAAACTTTTTGATCTTTTTGATCCTCTAATTCGTCGATTCTCGACGATCGGTGCCAGGGATGCCCGGGTTCAAGCCTTGCTCGAAGTGCGGCCGACTCATGTCGGTCACGGACCCCCATCGCCGGTGCCTGAAGTGCTTAGGCCTCGACCACGACGATCGAACCTGTGACGACTGCCGGGCCCTGACGTCGAAGGCTAGGCGGGAGCGGTCCCGCAAGCGTCTCGAGCTGAGGCAGTCGGCCCCGCGCCGCTCCAGGTCCCGGTCCCGGTCCCACGGGAGGTCGAGGGACAGGTCGCGAGGTCGGAGTCATCGACGCTCCGGGAGTGGTCACCGATCGTCTGGATCCAAGTCCTCAGGTAAGAGGCATGAGAGGTCGGAGCGGCACCATCGGTCCTCCGACCCGCCCCGACGCTCGCTCGATGCGGCCGGGGGTTCGGGCGACACCGCCCACGCGGCTCCGCGGGAGTCGCAAGCGTCGCCGCCTGCCCCACACCTTCGGGTCCCTGGGCACGGCGCGTCGCAGGAGGAGGTCGAGAGGTACCTCATGGCCATGAGGGCCCTCCCTCCTCAGTCGGTTCCCGTGGCGCCTTCGGGCCGATCGGCTCCGTCTGGAGGTCCTTCCGGGTCGGGCGCTTCGGCCCCGACGACGTCGGGTGCTTCGGGCCCGGCGCCGCTGGCGACTTCGGTCCCGGCGCCGCGCGACCTCGCTGGATCCGGCTCCGGATCCGGGACCTCGCCGGTCGACCTTACGACCTCACCGGCGCCGTCCCTTCAGGTGTCGTCCCCGGCAGCCGTAGTGGTTGCCGACCCCAATGCTTCCTACGGTCCGCCTCAGGCGTCGGAGGGGCGCCGCTGGGCGCCGATTCCATCGGCCGTCGGAGAATTCTATCTCCACGAGGAGGCCCTGGCTGTTCATCCTGGTCTCCAGGAGCTGGGTGACGAGGAGCAATGGGAGGGGTCCGAGGACCCTCTGGCACGTGATTGCCAGTCACATCAGGACTGGACATATGAGCTTGGGGAGGCCAGTGGTATTGACACCTCGCCAGACACTGGATTTACATCGCCCCCGACTGTGGCTTCGGAGGCGGGTTCTGCTTACAGCGTAGTGTTGACGAAGGCAGCTAAGGCCCTAAACCTTGAGCTCCCCGTCGCGGCCGTGAGGACTAATCTCCTCACTGAGGTGCTCAAACAGCAGTCCGGCTCCGCGGAGCCCCTTCTGCCGTTCAATGAGGCCTTGTGTGACGTTCTGCTGGGCACTTGGTCCAAGCCCGCCACAGGTCCCCCTGTGGATAGGAACGTGGCCAGACGCTACCGCCCGGCACCGGGCGACCCTTGCTTTTTGTCCACCCACCCCACCCCCGAGAGCCTGGTCATCCAGGCCTCCACTTCCCAGACCGCATTCCCGACGGCCCCGCCCGATCGGGAATCCAAGAGATATGAGCAGTTCGGGAAGAAGGTCTTCTCGTCTGTGAGCCTAGGGCTCCGGTCAGTCAACACCAACTGTCTCTTGGGCCGCTACACCCACACTCTGTGGGACACGGTTGCGGAGGTGCTGCCACAATGCTCTGAGGAGGTCAGGGCTAAACTCAGCCAAACCCTTGCGGACGGCCGAGATGCGGCACGATTTTCCATCCGGTGTGGGCTGGATACCACGGACTCACTGGGCAGGGCGATGGCAACGACGGTGGCGGTTCGACGCCACGCCTGGTTGAGGTCCGCCAATTTCTCGGCCGATGTCCAGGCCACTCTCCTGGACATGCCGTTTGATGGCCGTCGCCTCTTCGGCGACAAGGCAGACCATGCGCTGGAACGTTTTAAGGACTCCAGGGCCACGGCCAAGTCCTTGGGCCTTGCGGCCCCACGCCAGCAATCGGGTGCCTTTCGCTCCTTTCGTGGCCACGGAAGGGGCGCCCCACCACGGACCGTCAGCCACGCGCCGCAGAATGTTCAGCAACGCGGTGGCGGCCGTGGGAACCGCCGTGGCGGTGGTCGGGGTCAGCGGCGAGGCCAGTCCACACCTCCCTCAGCAGCCCCCGCCTCAAAACCTTCCTAGTCCGAGTTTTCAGGCCCATGTGACGCCTGTGGGAGGCAGGGTTCGCCATCACCTCTCCCACTGGCATACAGTCACTTCGGACAGGTGGGTGCTGCAAATTGTCCGAAGGGGTTTCTCCCTCCCCTTCGAGTCTTCCCCTCCATCCATGCCACCTCAATGCCACCGTGTGTCGGGGGATCACTTGCGACTTCTGCAAGAGGAAGTTTCGGCCCTCTTGGCCAAGAGGGCCATCGAGCGCGTTCCTGGGCCAGAAGTAGGACGTGGCTGTTACTCCCACTACTTTCTGGTACCCAAGAAGGGCAAAGGGGGCCTACGCCCTATCTTGGATCTGCGGAACGTGAACGGCTTCCTCCGTACGGAGTAGTTCAAGATGCTCACTTTGGCTCAGGTCCTGGCTGCCCTGGACCCAGGAGACTGGATGGTAGCGTTGGACTTGCAGGACGCCTATTTCCACATCCCCGTCCTGCCGGCCCACCGGCGTTACCTGCGGTTCACGGTAGGCCACGAGCACTTTCAGTTTACCGTGCTCCCCTTCGGCCTTGCCAGCGCCCCACGGGTGTTCACGAAGGTGATGGCGGTGGTCGCAGCCCATCTGCGCAGGCAAGGGGTGTCAGTCTTCCCCTACCTCGACGACTGGTTGTTGAAGGCGGGCTCGCCCCAGACAGTCGTCAGCCACCTCCAGACTACGGCCGACCTCCTGCACTTGCTGGGGTTCTCCATCAATGTGCCGAAGTCACACCTGTGTCCCTCTCAGAAGCTCCTTTTCATCGGAGCGGTTCTCGACTCGGCGCAGTTTCGGGTTTACCCACCCGAGCAGCGGGTTCGGGATATTCAGGCTCTGATTCCTGTCTTCGGGCCGTTATCCCGGGTCTCGGTCAGGTTGACGCTGCGGCTTCTGGGACTGATGGCCTCCTGCATCCTTCTGGTGCGTCACGCCAGGTGGCGGATGCGGGCTCTGCAGTGGGACCTGAAGTTTCAGTGGGCCCAGCATCAGGGCAACCTGTCCGATCATGTCCTGATCTCGGAGGGCACTGCGAGACAACTGCAGTGGTGGCTCACGGACCGCGACTGGGTCAGTGGCAGACCCCTCTCTCTACCCCAGCCGGAGCACGTAGTTGTGACGGACGCGTCCCTCCAGGGCTGGGGAGGCCACATGGGAGAGGCGGAGATCAGAGGCCTCTGGTCTCCGGCGGAGTCCCGGCTCCACATCAACCTTCTGGAGCTGCGGGCGATTCGTCTTGCACTGAAGGCATTCCTCCCCTCTGTCAGGGGGAGCGTGGTGCAAGTGTTCACCGACAACACCACCGCCATGTGGTTCTGCAACAAACAGGGCGGTGTGGGGTCGTGGACCCTTTGCCAGGAGGCTCTGCGCCTCTGGCAGTGGCTGGAACATCAGGGCGTGACTCTGGTGGTTCAACACCTGGCAGGTTCTCTGAATGCCAGGGCGGACGAACTCAGCCGCCGGTGCATGATGGATCACGAATGGCGTCTGAACTCGGACGTGGCGCAAGGTCTCTTTCGACAGTGGGGAGAGCCTTGGTTAGATCTATTCGCCACAGAAGAGAACGCGCAATGTCAGCAGTTCTGCGCGTTGGAGTTTCCAAGGCGGCACTCGCTCGGAGACGCTTTTCGTCGCGAGTGGAGCTGCGGCCTGTTGTACGCCTTTCCGCCTATACCACTTCTGCCCAGAGTGCTGAAGAAGATCAAGCGCGACCGGGCCCAGGTTATCCTTGTGGCTCCGGACTGGGCTCGAAGATACTGGTATCCCGAGCTACTCAGCATGTCAGTCGATCCCCCGATTCGTCTGCCTCTTCGGGAGGACCTTCTGTCGCAGCAGCAGGGGACGGTCCTGCACCCGAACCTGTCCAGTCTCCACCTACAAGCTTGGAGATTGAGCGGCGGCAGTTGAGGCCATTTGACTTGCCTCCCGAAGTCTGTGACATCATTCTGGCAGCCAGGCGTCCCTCCACTAAGTCGGTATACGCCTGCCGGTGGAATAGATTTGTGGCATGGTGCGCAGCAAAGGCTGTGGATCCCCTCTCTGCACCCCTTTCGGAAGTGCTGCTCTTTCTTCTTTCCCTTGCCCAGCAGGGCTCTGCTCTGGGCACTCTTAAAGGGTATCTCTCTGCTCTTTCAGCCTTCTTGAGGCTACCTGATCAGCCTTCTTTGTTCAAGTCCCCTATAGTGAGTAGATTTCTGAAGGGCATCACACACATGTTCCCTCCTGTTCCCTTCGTGATGCCCCAGTGGGACTTGAACCTTGTTCTCACCTATCTGATGTGTGCTCCCTTTGAGCCACTTCATAACTGTCCTCTTCGCCTCCTTACGCTGAAGACGGCCTTCCTGGTTGCCATCACCTCTGCCAGGAGAGTGAGTGAGCTCCAGGCTCTTTCTTCTTCTCCGCCTTTCCTGTCTGTTCACCCTGATAAGGTGGTGTTGCGTACACGACCTTCCTTTCTGCCCAAGGTTGTCACGGCCTTCCACATCGGGCAGTCCATCACCTTGCCCACCTTCTTTCCGCCTCCGCATCCCTCGAAAGAGGAGGAGAGGCTCCACCGTCTGGATCCAAAACGTGCGCTCTCCTACTACTTGGACCGCACTCGCCAATTCCGGGTGGATGACCAACTCTTCGTTGGTTACGTGGGCGCGAAGAAGGGAAAGGCTGTACACAAGAGGACCATCTCCAGGTGGATCATCTTGTGCATCCAAGCATGCTACTCCATGGCGAGGAAGGAGCCCCCGGCTGGATTGCGGGCTCACTCCACTCGGGCCACGGCAACGACAACTGCCTTGGGCCGCGGTGTCCCCCTGCAGGACATCTGTCAGGCAGCCACGTGGGCCTCGCTGCACACGTTCGCAAGACACTACTGCCTGGACAGTCAAGTCCGGAGGGATGGCTTCTTTGGCCGTTCCGTCCTCCAGGACTTTCTGGTGTGATATTGGTTCGCAGACCCACCACCACGGGGTTGGTATTGCTGGGGTATCTATTCTAAGGTAAGGAATCTATCACTAACGTGTCTCTTTCAGATGCACAAGTTACTACTTGTGTAACGATATATCTGTAAGAGACATTAGTTAGTGATAGATTCCTTACCGCCCTCCCATCCTCCCCGTTCTGCGAACCGATATTTAGGGTTAAGGTCATCCCCTTTCAGGGCCCTAGTTTCATGGCACCAGTGTTAGTTCTCTCATGGCTCTGCGTATCTGGCGCGGAAAAGCTGTGTTATCAGAACTGACGTCAGCGCGCATGGGCGCCGTCTATATACTCCGATGACGTCATCCCGGCGCTCACGACGCCGACGACGGACGCGGAGCCGCAGACGACGCCTAACAGCGCGCAGGGGTATTGCTACGCAAAAATTTCCGGATCCAGTCTGACGCCTGGGGATATTCTAAGGTAAGGAATCTATCACTAACTAATGTCTCTTACAGATATATCGTTACACAAGTAGTAACTTGTGCGCCGCTCTGAAAACTGACCCATAGAATCAGATCCCAGACCTGAGGCGGAAGCCGGGCTCTGGCGGTACGCACTAATTTTAAAAATTGTAATACTCTGTTTTTATTTGTGTTGATTAATAACCTGCTAAACAGCTGAGTGAAACTTGCATCCTACCTTCTTGCCACGCAGCCGATTGAGCGCTGTCGCGGTAATTGTTTGCTTCATTTCCAGCGGCCGCCATCGCAGGCGTGCTCGCTAGCCACGCCCCCTTGAGGCCACGCCCCTTCTTTCTCCTTTACTGTGTGCCAGGGCAGGAAGCGCAGCGGACGAGCGCAGCGGGAGCGCCGTTTGCGCGCCTAAGGCAAGCCCGTCTGCGCCCGTCCGCGCCTGGACGGTCCCAGGGACCAGGCAGAATGGTGAAATCATCAGATACTCCTCTTCAGAGTTACACTCTCTGCAAGATCCCGCTCCTCAACCACTCGACCCGTCCACGCACGCTCGCCTAAAGGCAAGTAGCATCCTCGCTCCTCATTACTCACAAGACCCGACTCACACTCTCCCCCTAAATTCAAAAAATCTTATTCCCCCTATACCCAATTTCAGGACTCTTCGCTGCCTCTACCTCAACACCAGATCCCTGGTCAAACACCAACTTGACATATTCCTGCTTTTGAAAACTGAGAGCCCCGACATACTCTTTGTCACTGAGACATGGCTCACCACAGACTCCCTGCCGGATATACTCTCGGCCCTACCATCAGACTATTACATCTTGTCTGCAAACAGAAAACCAGGTAAAACTGGGGGAGGCGTGGCCGCCATTATTCATAAAGACCACACTTTTTCCCCCTTACCCCCTCTAGACCTACCAGACTCGGATAACCTAGTTATCAAATCTGACACCGAGACAGGCACTATGGTGCTAGTATTGGTATACCGTCCTCCCACATCCATGCCTTCCTTCCCTGCCTCCTTGTCTGAACAAATTGCAGGCCTAGTCGTCGTTCACGACAAAGTTATGGTCCTAGGAGACTTCAACTACTGGTATAACAACGCTGATGCTGGACCTCACGCCACAGAACTGTTTGAACTCCTCTCCAACTTAAACTTTCACCAACATGTCGCGACCCCCACCCATGAAAAGGGACATACCCTAGACCATATTTGGTCTCATAACATCTCCACCTCCTGTCCCACGGCCTCACCATGCATATGGTCCGACCACCACTTACTACAATTCTCTATCACCACTCAGGGTTATCAAAAAAAACCATGCACCCCCTGGAGGCTCAGTCAGGAAATGGAGAGCTTTAAACCTCCAAGATTTTCTCTCCTCCCTGTCCAACTCCGTCCCCACCCAGCTACCAGATATCAATCTGATGGACAAAACGCATTCCGAGTGGCTCCTCTCCGCATGTAATGAACATGCCCCCCTGACCAAGTTCTCTCGCGCCCGCCGCATGGACGCCCACAAATGGTTCTCTGCTGAATTAAAAGAACAGAAACTAGAACTTCGCCAACTCGAACGGAAGTGGAGACATAGCTACCTAGCCTCTGACAGAGCACTGTATAAGACTGCTCGCAAAAAATACAAGGACTCAATCTTAGTGGCGAAATCTACCTTCTTTTCAGAAAAAATTTCCAACGCCAAAAACAAATCACGGGAAATCTTCAGAGTCGTCAACGACCTCTGCAATGACACCAGAACTGCCCCCTCCCAACCCGCATCTCAAACGCTGTGTAACCAACTCAATAACTTCTTCAAGGAGAAGATTGACAACATAAAAAACAGCATCCAAACCAACCACCCTGCAGACGAGTCAGACATCTGCAGAAATCCCAACACCCTACAAGACTTCCCCCCCATTGACCCACCCAAACTATTGGAACTTATGAACCGAGTAAAATCGGGCTCACCCAACGACTCCTGCCCTCCGCACATCCTGAAAGAGGTCTACACCAAACTCACTCAGAGTATACTCTCCATCCTGAACACCTCCCTATTACAAGGTACGGTACCCGACTCCTTTAAAAACGCCACCTTGGTCCCTCTTATAAAAAAACCAGGTGCCGACCCCTCCAACCTCGCTAACTATCGCCCCATCTCCCTCCTCCCCTACTGCGCAAAACTACTGGAAGTCTATGTAACCAGCCATTTATCCAACTTCATTGAGATATCTGACTATTTCGAACCCAACCAAGCTGGATTCCGCCAGGCACATTCCAACGAGGCGGTGATCCTCGCTGTGCAGAACACCCTAAGGACCAATGCCGATAACGGAATCCACCAGGCCCTCGTACTACTCGACCTATCGGCCGCGTTCGACACGGTGGACCACACCATTCTATTACACCGTGTCGAACAAGCCGGCCTCAATGGCACGGCCCTCTCTTGGGTTAAATCCTTTCTGACGGACAGATATCCGGCAGTAAAGCTGGAGAACTTCACAGCCCCCACCCTACCTACCACTTGCGGTGTCCCACAGGGCTCCTCACTGTCCCCCCTACTTTTTAATCTTTATCTTAAACCCTTCCTGCACTCCTTGAAAAATAGAAAAGTAATCATTTTCAACTACGCTGACGATTTGCAGCTGATATTCCCCCTCAACTCCCCGGATTCCGTCGAGGAATTCCAAAAGACCATGCTGCATATCCAGAGCTGGATGGATCGGAACCATCTTAAGCTAAACCCAGGAAAGACTGAGTTAGTACTCCCCTGTGACAGTACACTCAGCTGGGGCCCCCACTTCTGGCCACCTTCTATGGGCACTCCCCCCTCACCATCCCAGACAGCGAAAAGCCTTGGGGTCACTCTTAGCGCCGATCTCTCTCTGAAAACCCAGATCGGAACAGTGATCTCCTCCTGCTTCTTTCAATTGAGAAAAATAAAAAAAATCGCTCATCTGTTGTCTCATTCTGCCCTCATCCAGGCAGTACTCGCGCTAGTCCTCTCGCGATTAGACTTCTCTAACTCGACCTACCTCGGCCTCCCCCTCACCATCTCTAAACGCCTGCAGATTGTACAAAATCAAGCGGCCAGATTAATCTTCAGGAGCAACCGCAGGCAGTCAGCCAAACCTCTGTTAGCCTCCCTCCACTGGCTCCCCATCACTCATCGGATCATCTTTAAGACAGGCTGCATAATTTTCAAGGCTCTTCACGGAAAAAGCCCTAGATTCATCAACCAACTTATTATCAAACATATCCCGACCCGTGAGCTTCGGTCCGCCCACCTATCCCTTCTCAAGGCGCCGACCTTTAAAAAGAAAAGACTCGGCGGATCCAGCTTTGCACACCTCGCCCCAAAGACTTGGAACTCTCTGCCCTTGTCCATCAGGAGCTGCTCCAAGCTGATTGAGTTCAGACGTGCATTAAAGACCTGGCTATTTCAACAAGCGTACTGCTAGAACTCTACATCCACGAACCCTCTTCTCTGTTTCTCTAGCGCCATGAAACCCCTGGGTGTCCGCGCGCTTAACAAATTCCGCATAGAAATAGAAATAGAAATAGAATGTTGTAGGAGCAAAGCCACTGGTGTTAGTCTCTGGGCCAAGGGGGATCCGAGTTGGCACACAAGGTGCACCCGCAGGGGCAGCTGGGTGCAGGGTACTGTTTTGGCGGCGGGTACCCTGTTATTTTCAATGGGAGTTGCTTGTTTTAAATTTTGGCTGCTGGCTGGGTCCAGGAAGACTTCTGGGAGGAACCAACAGCTGGGTAGGTAAGTTGGAGGGCTCAGGGACGTAGGTGCCGCTCGGGTTCTCTTCTCCTGGGCGCAGGGCGTCTGGATGCAGAAGTGTCTTTTGAGGTCAGATTTCACCTTACTGGGCCACTCATGTGTGTGGAGGGCTCTGTGCAGAGGCTGCGAATGACGTTGGGAAGCCCTGGAGGGGTAAACCAATGATGCACTCAGACTCTGGAGCACAGGGGACCTTGCTGGGACCGGTGGGCCACCCGGATTCGGGCTGAAGGCGTCATGTACAGTGGTGGTTCTAGGTGTCCGGTGTGAGAAGTTGGCCTGATATGTAGTGCTCACTATTCTAGTGATCACTGTGTATCATTCCAAACGACCCTTATTGATGATTGGTTGTAAGTCAACCTTATAGACCAGCTATCCTAGTAGCATGGACAAGAGCAGTCTTTAGGCTAAACTCTAGAGGGCGTGTTAACCTCATGCGCGCTAGCGGAATTCCGCTCGCACGCTGAGATTTTTCAAATCGCATGTTACGTGACGAGCTGGGCTCGTCATCAGCGTGCGAGGAGGCTACGCCATGACGAGCCCAGCTCGTCATCAGCGTGGAAGGGGTTAAGCCAGCTGTTATACCATCACATATACCCCTTGAACACCAAGGGAAAGGACACCACACCAGTTGTTATGAAAATAAAAGGATATTTATTTATAACAAGTCTACCCTGAACTCTTTATGAGTCAGGGAGCTAAGCACACAACAAAACTCTTAAGAAAATACTTTAAGTTGCACAATTTACACAAATGCCCGAGGGGCACGAAAAACTATATACTCTAAAAGTGGAATGCAAAATACTAGCAGGTAAGTAACAAGATCCAGAGGCTTTAGGATTGCTAGGACTACACTACTGAACCTTCAGGTTAGGAGCAGGAGGCCTAGGGAGATCGGGTGCAGAGTGTGCACTCTCACGCGGGATGCGGGACAAAGTCTATGGAGGCTAGTAATCACAAAGTTAGTTATCGGACGAATCCGACTAGATAGGCTGAAAACGAAAAAGGATCTGGACACTTAGATAGTGAACCTACGTTGGAGCACCGAAATGCTCAAGTTACCTAGCCCAGGGGCTGCGGCTGCACAGGGTTCAAAAGACATCTGGAATCCTCGTTGAAGTCTATGGAGCCTGAAAGAAGAAGTTGCTGGCAGGCGACCAGTGATGATGTCCGGAGTGATCCAAGCCTGGATCGAAGATGGAGACGACCTGAAAGCAGAAGGGACTCAGTTCTTAATCACTAGCCAGTGATTAGGTGGGCACCAGGATGGCACCGGATGAAGTCACCTCGACCAGGTGAGTGGGCGACGCTGGACTCTGCTGTCTCTCGGACCAGGAGGCGTTGTCGGCGACCAGGATGGAGGTGCGAGCTGTCCCACGAAGGTGTCTGCTGTCGGCGATGCTGGACCCAAGATTGGGGCAATAAACCTTGGCAAAGGCAAGCCCACGCGGTGGAGGCAAGATGGCGTCTGGAGTGGACCAGGAGGGTCCGGGGTGCTCCTCTCTTGGAAGGGAGCAAGGGCCAGTCTGAAGCAACCAGACCAGCGGTGCAATCGTCGTGGTTCGTCGTCAGGAGGGCCACTAGCCAGCAGGCAAGTGACCGGACAACGCGGTGAGCAGCAAAGAGCAGGAGGGCCCCACGCAGATCTCGTGGATGCTGGGGGGGCTGGACTTCGGTGCTGGAGCTGCTCAGGGTCAGGGCTTCTCAAACCCCAAAGCACTCACTCGAGGATCCCTCGGCGGTCGTGCTGGTTAAGCATCGTGCAGTTTTGAAGATGGCCGGTCCCTTCAGGTCTCGTCACACCCACGAATCTCAGCTGGGCTGATGATGCAGGTAGAGGTCAGAGATGCCAGGGAATCCGGGTCTCGTCGAGCTGGGCAGTCTTGATCCGGAGGATGGACTTACAGCAAACCGCGATGCTTAGATGGTGCCTGCGGGTGCAGGGTGGCTACTCCTTAGCCACAAGGGAGAGTCTTCATAAATAGTCGAGTCCTTTCGTGGAAAGTAGTCAAGATTCAGAATTATCTAATTTGGGAAGGGGGCCTGCTCCTACCTTTATTGTAAAAAAAGGGGCAGGCACGCGACTAGGTCCTGCCCATGGGTGGGACCAGGAGGGGGGTGGTTACACCCCTCTCCCTTGTCCGGACTTTCCCCAGCTCAGGGGCTGGTGTGCCCCTGGAACTGGTTTAAGCCGGCATATGCACAGTGAGCACCGGGGTGCCACTTGCAGTCACCTTCCTCTCAGCCCTGCCTACCTGGGATACACAAAACCCTGTCTGGGATGGTGCTAGCACCGCCCCTGACAGGAAACCCTTTGTCCGAGCTCTCCTCGCTGGAAGGACTCCCAGCAGCAGGAGGTCAGACTTGTGTCTGTGGTGGCAGCATCCATTTTGTGATGCTGAGGCTCGAGTTAGCTTTAACCGGGGTTCACAGTTACATACATGTCGTGTCCCTCTAGAAGGGTGGAATGCTAACCCCGTCGCCAGAATTGGCGAGGGGTTAGTATTCCAATTCGTATGACACCTTACTCGACATGTTTTGATAAAGCGATACCAAAGATAGCAAATAACCGCGAGGATTATAATGCACTTAAGAGTATATGGTACGTGTTATCATGGAACAGCTATTAGGACTTGGTTCCGCAAGCTGCAAACGGGCTCAGCTCATGCCAGAGCACCATCTCACATAATTCCAAGCACTCTGCCTTCAGGATTGATAAGGCCTGCCATAGGAGTGACTGATAGGAATACATGTATCCATTTTAGGGTTAGATATAGGGATACTATATCTAAAGCAAAGGGTGTTTACACCACCTTGCCCCAGCTGTCGTGCAGCCAGTTGTCAGATTTGGATGGCCAGTCAGGGGTGGCATAATACATGCTGCAGCCCCGGGTAGGCCCTGGGTACACCTATGCCCTGGATACCTAAGGTATTCTGTACAGGGACTGATAAGATGACTCCGTATCCAATTGGGTATGCACCTAAGGTACATGGAATCCATTTTACAGAGAGAGCAGTAGGCCAGGGGTCCTGAATAGCAGGGTCCCAGGTCAACTAAGTCGAAAAACCAGCAAAACACCAGGCAAAAAGTTGGGGGTAACCATAGTCAGATATCCACCTTCCTACATCCGGTTTCTGTGTCCTCAGCAGGCTCAGAGTTTGTCTTGGTAGGTTTTTTTTTTTTAACAGAGCTGCTGTTCACAGGAGATCCGGTCTTTGTTGGAGGCAGTTGTTCCTCTCAGGGGTTCTGGAGGTTGCTGGTTGCAGGACAATGCGAATTTTAGCACAGGATCTCTGGAAACTGCAGACAAGCCGGTAGGGCTGAGGCCAAGTCATTTGTTTGCTTTCGTCTCTTCTGATTGGCGTCTTCTTTTGTCCTTCTTCGTAGGTTGTGGGAATTCGTCTTCTTGGTTCATGGCTGCCCCTAAACACTGTATTTAGGGGCGTTTTAGGGGTCTTGAGGTCAGTAGCCAATGGGCTATTGACCTTAGGGTGACTACACCCTTTGTGTGCTCACCCCACGTGGGGGAGTGGGCACAACCCCTAATCCTGATTGGAGAGTGCCTGCTATCTGCAAGATGGCCGGCACTAAGAGTGGGCCTCATATCTCCTCTCCCACCTGAGGGGTGGGGTTGGCAGAGGTGGGCACACCTTCTGGGCTGTGCTAATTGTTCCTGCCGAAAAGGAGGGAAGACAGGAAGGGGCCTGCTCCTGATAGCAGGAGAGGCTGGGTGGGTCATGTTGCAAAAGCGGAAGGGCCTTTGAAGCTCCCCTGCTACAGAGTGCTATTCCTGCCCTGGGGGAGGTATGACGACCTCCGCCCAGGGAAGACTTTGCTTCTGGCCTCAGGGAGTGAAGGCTCCCGCCCAGAGGGTCCAGAAACATATCTTGTGATGGCAAGCTTGAGTGTATCAGTCAGGTAACCCACCAGAGGCTGGCCGTTTTTCAGGTTTAAGATCCCCTCTCAGTGCGTTGTTCATTAAATCCCACACTGGCATCAGTGTGGGTTTAATGTGCTGCGAATTTCGATACCAAACTTACAAGTTTTAAAGTAAAGCCATTATGGTGCTGTGGAGTTCGTAATGAGAAACTCCCAGCACTATATACTCTTAATGGCAATACTGCACATACAATGTCTAAGAATTGGATTAGACACTGTAGGGGTGCATGGCTCATGCACCTGTACACTCACTACTAGTATAGTGTACCCAGCTAAAGGGGTGGCTGACCTATTCCAGGGCAGTGGATTGTAGTCCTTACCTGTGCCCCTCGGGTGTTAAGAGTGATGCCGGTAGTCACAGCTCATCTGCGCAGGTTAGGGATGTCAGTCTTCCCCTATTGCGACGACTGGCTGTTGAAGTCACCCTCGCCCCAGGCAGTCTTCTCCCACCTTCAGACTACACCTGACCTCCTGCATTCGCTGGGGTTCTCTATAAACGTGCTGAAGTCACACCTGACTCCTTCTCAGATGCCCCCTTTTCACTGGGGCAATTGTGGACACAGTGCAGTTTCAGGCTTATCCTCCCGAGCTGCAAGTCCAGGACATTCAGGTTATGATTTCAATGTTTTATCCTCTGCTCTGGGAACGCTCAAGTGTTATCGCAATGCTCTGTCTGCCTTTTTGAAGCTGCCAAACCAGCCCTCTCTTCAAATCTCCCATTGTGCATAGTTTTCTGAAAGGGCTGGCTCACCTGTTTCCACCTACGCCCTTTGTTATGCCGCAGTGGGAACTTAATGTGGTCCACACCTATCTGTTGTGCTCTCCCTTTGAGCCTTTACACAATTGTCCCCTCCGGCTGTTGACCATCAAAACATCCTTCTTAGTGGCGACGGCCCAGAGAATGAGTGAGTTGCAGGTGTCATCTTATCTCCTTTCCCGACAAAGTGGTGCTTCACTCCCGGACATCTTTTTTACCATATGTTGTGACCCCTTTCCATCTGGGTCAGTCCATCACGTTGCCCACCTTCTTTGCTCCCCTGCATCCTTCTAAGGAAGAGGAGCGTCTCCACCGGCTGGACCCAAAAAGAGCATTGTCGTACTAAAGAATTTTGGGTGGACGACCAGCGCTTGTGGGGTATGTGGGAGCAAAGAAGAGAAGAGCAGTGCGGAAAAGGACCAGCTCTTGCTGGGTCGTTCTCTTGATCAAGATCTGTTATGCCTTGACATAGAAGCGGCCCCCTGAGGGATTAAGGGCCCTTTCCACTAGGGGAAAGGCTATGACTACCGCCATGGCTTTGGGGTGTCCCAATCCAAGGCATCTGTCAGGCATCAATGTTGGCATTGTTGCACACGTTTGAAAAGCACTATGTTTGAGGCATGTGGGCTGCTGAATTCATATCTGTGCATAGATCACCGCCTAGTGTTGGGTCCGGATGATTGCACCTTGTTGTCCTGGAAGAGTCTTCGAAGTATCACGAGATAGGTGACTCCTCCCCTGGACTACAGTGCGCATGGGCATCCTCTCCATCCTCAGATTGTTTTTTTCCGCCATTGGGTTCGGATGTTATTCCTACACTCCAACTTCGGAATCGAAACAAAACTTTTATAAAGGCCAAAAGGCCTTCGACTTCGGCGGTATTGTTCTCACTCGGTACTTCTTGACTCGATCAAGCTTTCCATCTCGAACCGGTCGTCGACGCGGGCCGTTGGGCCTTTTCAACGTCACGTGGGCCTGCTGTCGATGGAAAGGAGCTTGTTCAAAAGGTGCCCACAATGCCACTCAAAGTTCCCGCATACTGACAAGCACTCAGTATGAAACAAGTGCCTTTCTCCAGACCATAAGGAAGAAACCTGCCCAGCCTGTGCCCAGTTCCGGTCGAAGAAAACCATACGGATTCGACGGGCTGCTAGGCAAGAGATGCAACGACAGGCACCGGAACCAGACAATATCTTCGATGATGACCAAGAACTTCCAGAAGCTCCAGATTCGGACCTAGAAATTGTCACCGTCGAGGACTACTCTGACTCCGATGACGAGATCCCACCGGGGCAAATCGTGAGTACACTGCCCCCGACACCAATTACCCCGTTACCGAAGGCTCAGGTCGAGGCATCGCCAAAAGGCCTTAGCCAAGATTTCGACAGCCCCGCCGTCCGGCTCGGCACCGAAACCTAAGCCTTCAGAGACCCCAGGGCCAAGTATCGTGATCCCAAAGAAGGTTCCAGAGCCCAAAAAGAAGACCGTACAGCCTAAAGGCGTCGACCCGAATAAAAACGTCGAGCCGAAAAAGGCCGTGCAGCCTAAAGGCGTCGACCCAAAGAAAACCGTCGACCCAAAGAAAACAGTCAACCCGAAAAAGGCAGTCGAGCCGAAAGGCGCCGACCCCAAAAAGGCCGTTGAGCCAAAGAAGGACGCCAAGCCGAAAAGCGCCGACACTAAGAAAGTCGTCGACCCAAAACAGCCGGCTGTGCTGAAGGTCGCCGAAGGAAAGGGTGCTGCATCGAAGCCTTTAATCCGGCCGGAGAAGGCTATTGAATCGAAAACAAGCGCTCCAAAAACACCAGTCGATCCCAAAAAAGCCATCGACTCTGGAAAGGACAGTCAAAACCAAAGAAATCCGACGAGCACAACAAACGTGTCGAACCAAAAGACCCGGTCGACCCAAAGAAAGGGCCCGAGCCGAAGACGAGCAAAAAGGCACGAAAAGTCGTCGAAATAGAAGGTGTTATCGACCCAAAGCCATAAAAGTCAAAGACCCAACCAAGGACAGTTGAGTAGAAACTCTTCTATCCTGATCCATCAGACGACCAGGCAAAAATATATATTAATCCTGAGACTGGTAAAGTCACAATCCTGCATAGGAAAAAGAGACCACTGGACACTGACTCTCATTCCCCCCATTCCACTAAAAAAGAAAGACTTTAGGACTTCTCCCTCTAGACCCTTCAGTCCTTTCTATCCCACTATGCCTACTACACCTTTTGCTCCTTACTCTCCTTCTCACTATGGGGACAATGAGGGAAACGCAGGGGAGGATCCACAGCATGATTTTGATTATCCAGAAGATCCTAACCCTCAAGATGAACCATGGGGGAGCCAACTGACCCATATGACACCCATCCCTTCCCTGACGTCTCTTCATACCCAACTAAGCTGTCACCTACTGACGACACCATCGTCTTTAACCAACTAATAGACAGGCCAGCGCAGTACCACAACGTAGACATGCATAATGACCTTGTAGAAGAAGGCTTCTTATTTGACACCTTCCCTACTTCAGAAAAAAGCGTCAGAACACTACCTATTCTAAAGGGAGTGTTAAAAAATGGTCCTAGACGCTAGCTCCAAATACAGTTATTAGTACTTTGTTACAGAATTCAACTCGGTTTTCTTTCCACATACGAATGAATCATGTCATGAAGAATTTTGGAAAAAAGGAGAGAGAACAAATAGCCCAAAAATAATCAGATGTCCAAAACACACAATTTTTTCGTAAAGGTCTTAAAAGTAGAGGAAAAGAAACTCTACCATTTATTTTATAAAATTCCTCATCATTATACAATATATACAAACACAAGTTTATGAAAAGCAGAAAGCGGGGTTACCAACTAGTAACGTGCATAGAATAGAGTGAAAAGATTATTAGTGCTCGTGTAGGACAGAGAATGACCAAGTAGGTCTAGGGAAAAGGTGTTTCGGTTGTTTCTTAGAATCCAAGGTTAAATAATCCTTAGAGAGGTTCTGGAGGAGCCTGCCCTTAATGTTTATTCAGCAAAAAATTCAATTCTTTCTTGCTATATTACGGTGAACAGTTCTTCCGTTGCTCTTATTTTTTAAGGGAAAAGGCGGGGGACAGGGGCACAAAAGATGCAGGCTCCAGGTGGGGGACTGGTTGTCGACGTTTCGACCCAAGGATAAGAAGGGCAGTTGATATCCTCACAAACGGGTCTTCATCAGGACGGGATGGTGAAGGGAGGGGGCTTAGTTACATTAGATTCATGTAACCCCAGTGGTGTGGACAGGCACCTGAAAAAACAAATATAAGGCCTAAGTTTCTCAAACCAACAATCATGAAGGTCAAAAAAGGGGGGGGGGTAATAATACCCAATAGGCACTCACCCATTAATGGTGTGCCATGCGCAAAAGGTCAATCGGTTGCGAAAGCCGTCCAGGCGTGCTCTCGAGTACTGAAAAAGGGGGAACAAATAGCCGTCAGTGCTGTGTTTCCAATGTTTGTAAAACTACATGGAATATCACATAAATCAAGACAAACAAGACAAGACTAAGCAGTCCTTTGTATGACCGCTATTTAGACTCACCCACGCTGACGATGGCGACGGGTGGCGTCCGATGTATTTTAAAGCAGTGTCTGTGAACGAGAGCGTATTATTAGTCAATCGGACTGTCAGTCCGAAACAGAATGCTGTTAAGGGCCTGACGTTTCCGCGTGCATAAACATACCTCTAGTATCGACGTGCACGGGACGTCAGTGGGGCTCAGTCTGCTGACGACACCGCTGAGAGGTGCTCAGGCTCTGCCTTCTCAGGGTTAGACGCCACGGCAACGTGCACGCTTCTATATCTCACGCTAGGGCCGGGAGGTTGCCTAGCAACGCCTAGTGTTTACAGTGAAGACAGACTCAGAGCGGATCAAGACGATTACGGAAAAGATCCAGAAAAAAGGTGACAAATGGCTAAGTAGCATACAATGCATTAGCTTGTAGAATACACATTGAATCATGATACATAGTACAACATTACATGGTGTAAATAAGAGCATACATATGACTTGAAACAGATGTATAAAATGTACAAGAGTAACATAGCCAATATTTGATGACTGAAAAGGAGACAAGTGTTGCAATCATCCATTATACAAAGTAGCCATTTGCCTCGTCGTTTCCTCATATTCATTAAGGCCCCGATTTACCATGTCAAATATGTGCATCCATTTACATTCCCTGATGCTAAGGGTACTTGCAAAATTACCACCCCTTATGTTTACGAGTACTTTCTCCAGTACCCACCATTTGAGGCTCTCGGGTGGATGGTCAAAACTTAGAAAATGTTCAACAAGGGGGGCTCCCTGCACCTTACAGCGTATCCTGCTAACATGCTGCAAAATACGAGTTTTAACTTTCTGGATGGTCTGGCCTACATACAGAAACCCACACGGACATGCGATCGCATAGATCACACCAACAGTGTTACAGTTTGTATGCTGTCGCATGGTGTGTGTGTAGTTGTTATGCGTACACTGCTTTAGTTCCAGAGTCATTGGACATGCTTTACATGTGCCACACTTATGGTGGCCAACCACTGGTGGAGTATTCCATAGAGTCGTCTGCGTGCTGGTGGGTTTACTGGGCAGGCGAATGTGATTCCGATCGGCCTGCAGGTGAGGAACGAGCCGGCGATTTTCATTGACAACCCTAAATTTAAAGGCAATTTCAGTTTTATCAGCAATAATTGCTCCAGGCACTGGATGGTGCTTGGGGTTGAGACTGCTCTTGAGGAGGTAGAGCGCCTCATAAAGGAAATAGCAGACCTTAGAAGAGAAATTGTGGATGACAAAGCCTTGAGTAACTCCAAAGAAGCGTTGGAACGTCTTGAGAAAACTTTAAAAGACTTTGACACTTTCACACAATCAACCAAACTAGATAAGTTAGCTAAAGAGCTGAAATTCTACGATAAAAAAGCTGTCTATCCATACTTGGCTGAAGGTTATTATAAACAGGAGTCCCAGGGTAGGTTTTCAACCCGGGGAAGAAGGGGGTACAGAAAGTATACTACTTTCTCTGATTTCTCTGCCACCAGTAACTCCGAGAACGAACAGGAAAGACCAGGGACTAGCAGCAGTACAAACTCCGAGTATTCAAACACTTTTTTAGAAGAGGAACAATGGGGAGGATACCAAGGCAGGGGTCGTCCCTGGGGGAGACCCAGGGGACGCGGACAATCCAATTGGAATCAAGGAAGGGGTGCAGCAGGGAAGAAACAGGTCCACTTCAGGCAGGAGGCTCATGGGGAAATTAGAACCCGGCAGAAGCACTACAGGTGGTAGCATTCCAACCAGAATCCAGACAAGATAATCCGATAATCAATCTCTCTACCTATGTCCTTAAACCTGAGGAGTCAAAAGTACTTGAAAAGGGTCTCTCATTCGTACCTACCAATCTTCCCAATACATTTAACTTGAAAACCGAGCTACATCAGTTTTTCAGGAAGGTCAGATTGAAACAGCATTTTAATAAAATTCCTTTCAAACCAGTATTTAGTAATACTGGTTTGAGGCCACAGTCCACCTTTACACCACCGGCACAGATGATGTCATACAAAATTCTGGCATTCGAACAGGTGGTAATGAGAGATGTCAACCAGCTACTGTCTAAGAAGAATTATACGAGCTTCAATATTAACAAACAGGAGAGACAGGCCCTACTGTCACTAAAGCAGAACCCCAATATTGTTATAAAGGGGTGGGGGGGCGATTGTCATTCAGAGCAGAGACGATTATAAATCCGAAATTGTTGCACAGTTGGGTGTGGAGGGCAACTATAAGAAACTTCAGGCTGATCCAACAAAAGAAATAAGTGCTGATATTAGATCTATCACTAGCAAGGCACTAGAGGATGGCTACCTGTCAAAACAGGAGTATGACTACTTAAACAACAGCCACCCAAGACTACCCACGATCTATACGCTCCCGAAGGTGCACAAAAGGCTTGACAAACCCCCAGGAAGGCCAATTGTCTCGGGCTGTGGATCAGTATTAGAACCCCTCTGCAAGTACGTGGATATATTAAAAAAAAACCTATTGCAGAGGCAACCACAGCTTATTTGAGGGACACCATGCAGGCAATACAATTGGTGGATGAGTACCCCTTTGACCAAACAAACAACTTGCTGGTCACAATTGATATAACCTTGCTCTACACCAATATCCCCCAGGAAGCTGCCCTTGAAGTCATCAAAGAGGTCTTGGAGAGACGGCCGAGACCATGCCAGGTCCCGACGTCCTTTATCTTGGACCTCCTCGAAATTGCTATGAAGAAGAACTTTTTCTACTTTGATGGAGAGTATTACATCCAAACCAAGGGTGTAGCCATGGGGGCAAGTTTTGCCCCGGACCTGGCTATGATCTTCATGGACTCATATGAGCGTAAATTTGTATTCAATGAGACCAATCCCTACCATGATAACATCATGTTATGGCGTCGTTACATAGACGATGTCTTAATGGTATGGCGGGGCAATGAGGAGCTGTTAAAAAACTTCCATAACTGGCTCAACAGCCAATCTGATGACATCCAATTTTCCCTAGATTCCAGTGAAGAGAATATTAACTTCCTTGACATCAGTATAGTAGTAGACGAGGGACACCTACACACCACACTATATAGAAAACCTAGTGAGAAAAACACCTTGCTTCGCTACTCAAGCCTCCATCCCCGTAACCTCAGGGACAACCTACCTTACGGTCAGTTTCTGAGGTTACGCCGAAACTGTAGTCGTAAGGTGGATTTTTTCAATGAATCAGCACTACTGATTGAGCGCTTGGTCGACAGGGGTTACCTACGTAGACTGTTAAAAAGGCTAGGAAGAAGGCATGGTTCTGTCACAGAGAGTTTCTCCTGGAACCTAAATCCAAGAAGAATGATAACACTGAGAGAATGACCTGTGTCGCTACCTTTAATACTAGGAGTAGTGATATTAAGAAAATAATTAATGGCCATTGGCATTTGGTGGCAGATGAAATTGGTATCCCTGACCCACCCATGCATGCATTCAAAAAACAAGCATTGGAAATGCAATAGGTCTCGCATTAGAAAAGTTGGAGCTATTGGTCTTGTAAATGACAAATATTTTATTTATTTGTTGCTTTTTAAAATAGCTAAATTGATAGCTTTGTCATTTACATTGCCAATAGTTATAACGTTCGCGAATGTGACACCTATAGCATTTGGAATGCAACATGTTTTGTATTTACGTGACTTAGATGGCAGCTCTGGTCGTTAGACCACATCTCTAGAGAGCAGGAGAGTGCAGCAGGGGAGAGAAGCACAGCAATGCAATAGGTCTCGCATTAGGAAAGTTTGAGCTATTGGTATTGTAAAGGACACTTTTTTTATTTATGTGCTTGTTTTGAAAATAGCGAAATTAATAGCTTTGTTATTTACAATGCCAATAGTTTTATCTTTCGCAAATGTGACACCTATTGTAACACAATATGTGTTGTAGCACTGAGTGGTGTGAGGGTGATGGGTGTGAGGGTGAGGGAGGGTGAGGGTGAGTGGGTGTGTGAGGGTGAGGGTGAGTGAGGGGGTGTGAGGGTGAGGGGGTGTGAGGGTAAGGGTGAGTGAGGGTGTGTGAGGGGGTGAGGGTTAGGGGGTGTGAGGGTGACTGAGGGTGTGTGAGGGGGAGGGGATGAGGGTAAGGGTGTGTGAGGGTGAGGGGGGTGATGGTGAGAGGGTGCGAGGGTGAGGGTGTGTGAGGGTGGGTGAGGGTGTGTGAGGGTGAGGGTGTGAGGGGGGGTGAGGGTGAGTGAGGGTGTTAGGCTGAGGGTGGGTGAGGGTGCGAGGGTTTGTGAGGGTGAGAGGATGCGAGGGTGTGTGATGGTGAGGAAGTGTGAGTGTGAGGGTGACTGGGGGTGGGTGAGGGGGTGAGGGTAAGGGTGTGTGAGGGTGAGTGGGTGTGTGAGGGGGTGTGAAGGTGTGTTAGGGTGAGTGAGGGGGTGTGAGGGTGAGAGGGGTGTGAGGGTGAGGGGGTGAGGGTGACGGGGTGTGTCAGGGTGAGGGGGTGAGGGTAAGGGTGTGGGTGTGTGAGGGTGAGGGGTGTGAGGGTGAGAGGGTTGTGAGGGGGGTTGAGGGTGTGAGGGTGAGTGAGGGTGTGTGAGGATGAGTGGGTGAGGGGGTGAAATGGCCTTGGTACTGTGTGAAGCAACATCTAGGTCCCTTTGGCTGTATGCCTGTATGAAAAACAAGTGTAGATGAACGAAGAATAGTGCATATGTTGACTACATGCTGTGCTCCAGCTCACAGAATAATTATGCAGACAAAAAACTAGCTTTGTGCTTCAAAGCACTGTTTCTGTCTCACATCTACGCAGTCTCACACAAACGGGTCAAAGCAATCTCACAAAATGGGACAAAGCCCTGTCAGCTGCATTATGCAAAATTAACAGAAATGGATCAGGCCATATTATCAAATAGGAAAGGTTTTGAATCTTGGTTATGGTGCAATAGGGTGCTCGGAAGAGGAGCTAAAATATGGGGCTCAGAAATACAAAGTAACACAGAAAATAATAGTTATTCTGTCAAGGGTTCAAACAAGAGAGAGCATCACCCTGTCCCAGGAAGATTTAATAAATCAGTGCCCATCAGGAAATTCCCAGAGAGGAATACATGCAATTTCAACACTGTGGCTCTGCAACAGAGCACATGAGCAAAACCTCGGTTTGGGCTCGCTCACCATGGTGTCCACCCATCCCTGTACGTAAAATGGAATAACGGCGACATCAAGCAAAATCGTAAGCCGTATTACTCCAGCAACACTTCTGGTTTGTAGAGAGTCAGGCGGCACAGCAGAGCTGTCGGCAGAGAGGGTTCAGTACACACCAATGCCTCACACTCCATTTTCCACAAAATAATTATTCTCACCAAGCGGAGAGCAGGGGATCAAGAGATTAAAGCCTGCTGCAGCATTCTTTCAGCACCTCAATTAAAACAGCCTAGATGTTCAGGAAGCTTATGGTTAGTCTGATGAAATCTAGCAGGCTGTCAAGGATGTGGTATTAGGGGCGAGCGACTCTCACCTTAAGCAGATTCTTTCAAATGATGACGCACCTAAGGTCCTTTGGCAGCCACAACCTCAGACAGAGAAGGGACAGGCATAATGAAATCATCTCCTACGCAGAAATAAAGTACGAGGTTTGAATTACAGCGGTGAGTTTTGGTATGCAATGATTGTGGATTCTGCCTTTGAATATATGTAACAAGCAGATCAGAGAAGCAAACTGGTCCGTAAGGGGGAGGAGAAATGCAACACGGCCGCACTTCACACGGCCGGCCGTCCGTGAAACTGAAAGCACGGCCGGCCGGCCGAGAAAGCCTTTGATGCCGCAGGGGGTGGAGCGGCACCAAGCTGGGCAACAGATGGCTGACAATTTGATGCTGTGCACGCGCATTTTAGGTCAATGCGCTTGCGCATTGACCTAAAATCGCACGGGCACCGCACCAAATCGCCAGTTAGTTAAAGTCTGTTTAAATCCCTATAGTCTCGCTTCTCTCAATGCGCATGCGCATTGAAAGGTCACGAGACCTAATGAAGGAGTGTGAGAGACTATGTAGTACAATCCTTGCTCCCCAGTAAACCCACCAGCACGCAGATGACTCTATGGAATACTCCACCAGTGGTTGGCCACCATAAGTGTGGCACATGTAAAGCATGTCCAATGACTCTGGAACTAAAGCAGTGTACGCATAACAACTACACACATACCATGCGACAGCATACAAACTGCAACACTGCTGGTGTGATCTATGCGATCGCATGTCCGTGTGGGTTTCTGTATGTAGGCCAGACCATCCAGAAAGTTAAAACTCGTATTTTGCAGCATGTTAGCAGGATACGCTGTAAGGTGCAGGGAGCTCCCCTTGTTGAACATTTTCTAAGTTTTGACCATCCACCCGAGAGCCTCAAATGGTGGGTACTGGAGAAAGTACTTGTTAGACGGACCGGGAGGGTCGGCCGAGGTTACGGGGAGAGGTCTCCAGGGAGAGCCGTCTCCAACGACTGTACAGATAAGTAACTTCCCCCCCCACAGACAGACACTACACAAGGTTGAAGGTTAGCGAGACTTTATATGCAATTCTTAGGTTACGATGATGGATACAAGGAGGTCTGGACTCAGGGGTCCCCTCGGTTCTAGTCTCTGGTTTAGGAAAGGGGTAGCGGGACAGTCTTAGTTACCAATGAGTACAAAATAGCTCTCAATCCTCGAGCTCGGCGTTCTAGATGATCGGGCCGTGGAGGAGCCAAGCAGGTCCCGAGATGGATGAAGGAAGGACGACGGTCCGCGGCGGAGCCTGCAGGTCCCGGTGGAAGATGACGGTTACAACGGTCCGCGGCCACGCCAGCAGATCCCGACGGCGATGAAGGATGAAGGTTACGACGACTGTGGCAGCGCCAACAGGCAGGACGATGGTGCACAGGACAGAGCTATGGCAGCGCCAGTAGTCCGTCCAGGATGAGTTCCTCTTTACGTCTCTCGACTCCAAGATACAACTGCCTTCCTGCTCTGGAGCTGCCCCAGTTATAGGGCTGGTGTGCTTTGATGTCCGGACCCTCGCACTTGGAGGTCGGGAGGTCCGGGATGGGGGAGTCCAGACACCCAGCAGGGGGGTGGAGCCAGCGCCCGGGGAGGCGATGGGCGAGCGGCACTTGGTGGGGGAGAGCCATCGGCACCTCTTTCTCCCATTGACTTGTCAAGTAGTCCGCTCACCTCCTGGGTGGATGATGGTGCCAGGATGTCTGAGGCCGGGCCAGGCCCAGGGTTGAGGTCGATCGGGGGCCAGGCGGCCTCGTGGTGGAGTGTCCAAGATGGCGCCCCAGGATGGGCGCGTGGGCCGGCAGTGGATCGGACCCACGAGGTCGACATACTCGAGGGCAGGGGTCCCTGAGGGGACGGAGGACGTGCAAGGGTGGTGTGTGGTACTTGCGTGACCGGGCTCGGGCCTGGTTGGGCCGGGGGAGAGCGGCCCTTCATGTGGCCTGTCCAACAGTACTCGTAAACATAAGGGGTGGTAATTTTGCAAGTACCCTTAGCATCAGGGAATGTAAATGGATGCAGATATTTGACACGGTAAATTGGGGCCTTAATGAATATGAGGAAACGACGAGGCAAATGGCTACTTTGTATAATGGATGATTGCAACACTTGTCTCCTTTTCAGTCATCAAATATTGGCTATGTTACTCTTGTACATTTTATACATCTGTTTCAAGTCATATGTATGCTCCTATTTACACCATGTAATGTACTATGTATCATGATTCAATGTGTATTCTACAAGCTAATGCATTGTATGCTACTTAGCCATTTGTCACCTTTTTTCTGGATCTTTTCCGTAATCGTCATGATCCGCTCTGAGTCTGTCTTCACTCTAAACACTAGGCGTTGCTAGGCAACCTCCCGGCCCTAGCGGGATATATAGAGGCGTGCACGTTGCCGTGGCGTCTAACCCTGAGAAGGCAGAGCCTGAGCACCTCTCAGCGGTCGTCAGCAGACTGAGCCCCACTGACGTCCCGTGCAGTTCGATACTAGAGGTATGTTTATGCACGCGGAAACGTCAGGCCCTTAACAGCATTCTGTTTAGGACTGACAGTCCGATTGACTAATAATACGCTCTCGTTCACAGACACTGCTTTAAAATAAATCGGACGCCACCCGCCGCAATCGTCGGCGTGGGTGAGTCTAAATAGCGGTCATACAAAGGACTGCTTAGTCTTGTCTTGTTTGTCTTGATTTATGTGATATTCCATGTAGTTTTACAAACATTGGGAACACAGCACTGACGGCTATGTGTTCCCCCTTTTTCAGTACTCGAGAGCACGCCTGGATGGCTTTCGTAACCGATTGACCTTTTGCGCATGGCACACCATTAATGGGTGAGTGCCTATTGGGTATTAATACCCCCCCTTTTTTTGACCTTCATGATTGTTGGTTTGAGAAACTTAGGCCTTATAATTGTTTTTTCAGGTGCCTGTCCACACCACTGGGGTTACATGAATCTAATGTAACTAAGCCCCCTCCCTTCACCATCCCTTCCTGATGAAGACCCGTTTGTGAGGATATCAACTGCCCTTCTTATCCTTGGGTCGAAACGTCGACAACCAGTCCCCCACCTGGAGCCTGCATCTTTTGTGCCCCTGTCCCCCGCCTTTTCCCTTAAAAAATAAGAGCAACGGAAGAACTGTTCACCGTAATATAGCAAGAAAGAATTACATTTTTTGCTGAATAAACATTAAGGGCAGGCTCCTCCAGAACCTCTCTAAGGATTATTTAACCTTGGATTCTAAGAAACAACCGAAACACCTTTTCTCTAGACCTACTTGGTCTCTGAACTACACGAGCACTAATAATCTTTTCACTCTATTCTATGCATGTTACTAGTTTGTTACCCCGCTTTCTGCTTTTCATAAACTTGTGTTTGTATATATTGTATAATGATGAGGAATTTTATAAAATAAATGGTAGAGTTTCTTTTCCTCTACTTTTAAGACCTTTACGAAAAAATTGTGTGTTTTGGACATCTTATTATTTTTGGGCTATTTGTTCTCTCTCCTTTTTTCCAAAATTCTTCATGACATGATTCAAACGTATGTGGAATGAAAACCGAGTTGAATTGTGTAACAAAGTACTAATAACTGTATTTGGAGCTAGCGTCTAGGACCATTTTTTACTGTAACACTTGATACCCAGGTCCTAGGACTTTTGTTGGGTTACCCCGTATATAATAACGAAAGGGAGTGTTAAAACACGTGCCTGATATATTTAAAGATACAGCCTGCTCACGTGTAATCAATCCTAGGATTGAGAAGAAGTATAAAGCAGACCCTACGTACATCAGAGGTCAGTTGCCATTAGACTCACTGGTAGTGGCTAATGCACGCAAAAGGGCCAACTCACAGACAACAGGGGAGGCTCCTCCTCCTGATAAGGAGTCAAAAATACTAGAGGCCTCGGGTAAAAGGGTAGCATCACAGGCCTCCAATTCATGGAGGATTGCCAATACACAAGCTCTGCTAGCTCGTTACCACAGGGCGCACTATGACCAGCTCGAAAACTTAATGCAACACCTGCCTGAGCCTTTTAAAGCCCAAGCCAATGACCTCATACAGGAGGGAAAATGTATTACCAACGCCTCCATCAAATGTGCGCTTGACGCAGCCGACACCGCAGCCAGGTCTATTAACACTAGCTTTTTATTACGACGACATGCATGGCTGCGTATTTCCGGTTTTAAGAACGAGGTGCAGTCCACCCTTCTTAACCAGCCAGTCAATCAAGACTTCCTTTTTGGCCCCGCAGTCGACACCATTTTAGATAAAATGAAGAAAGACACAAACTGCAAAATCAATGGGTGCATTGCTGTTTCAGCAACACAGAGGTTCCTTTTGACGCTCATCGTACAGAACAGCTACACGAGGCAATACTTCACAGACCTCAACTTCATACAAAGGCAACACTCCAGGTTCCTTTAACAAAAACTCCAACAGAGGAGGTTATAGGGGCAACAACAAGGGAAGAGGACGTGGAGGCAACGACACCAGAGACTCCACTGCCTCAAAACAGTGACTTAATCACGCTACCTCTGGACCACCTAACACCGGTCGGAGGCAGACTCCCAACAATTCCTACCTGTCTGGAACACAATTACCATGGACTCGTGGGTGAGACAAATTATCAAGTATGGTTATTGCCTAGAACTCACTTCTACCTCACCGAACATACCACCCTGCTACAACAAGAGGTGAAATATATGCTGGAAAAGGGGACCATAGGACCAGTCCCTTTCCAACATCAAGGGACAGGGGTATACTCCTTATACTTCCTTATTCCCAAAAAGGACGGTTCCCTCAGACCAATTTTGGACCTCAGACCCCTAAATCAATACATACTGTCGGAGCACTTCGATATGATCACACTACAGCAAGTGCTCCCGTTGCTACAGCAAGGAGACTTCTTAGCAACATTGGACCTCAAGGACGCAATTTTTTAATATACCCATCCATCCGGCTCACAGGAAATATCTCCGGTTCACAATAGAATGTCAACACTACCAATTCAAGGTTCTCCTCTTCGGGGTGACCACTGCTCCAAGAGTGTTTACAAAATGCTTAGCCACAGTAGCTGCGCATCTCAGGAGGCAACACATCCATATGATCCCATCCCTTGACGATTGGCTCATACAAGCAAAATCGTACCAACAGTGTGCAAAAGACACATCTCAAACACTCCACCTGCTACACAGACTAGGGTTTTCCATAAACTACCCAAAATCGCATCTACAACTATCCCACATACAACAATATCTGGGAGTGACTATAGATACCTCAGTGGCAAAGGCTTACCCAAACTCAGCGAGGATAGCCAGCATGCAGATGCTCATTCGCAAATTTCTGCCACAACACTCTCTTCCAGCTCAATGGTTAGAGCGGCAGACCCTGATGCAGAGGTCTAGCCCGGGACCAGGGTTCAATTTCCCGCCTTGGCGGGTCTTGGGCTCAAAATTCCACGGACCTGATCATTCTCACCTCGGTGCCTATTCTAATCATAGAGTCCCACTCTGCAACTCTGGGCAATAGCTTGCTTAATCTCCACAACGGCCCCCACAACGATAAGGATGCCTGGCCTTCACCCTGGGGGTGCCCAGGAGTGGACACCTCACAGGGAAAGCCAGGACGAGTTCCACAGCGGTATTCGTACAAGCGCCTTGAGTCCCTTGCGGGTGAGTAGTGCGCTATACAAGTATCAATTTACATTATTTTTTTTTTTTTGTCTTCATGCAGCTCATAGGCATGCCCTACATGCCAAGAACAGATGCACACTGGTAAGTAGCATAATCCTGCCTGGACGGTCATGTCCGCAGGGACAGGTACTTTGCCTGCTCTATCCTGCAGGACTTCCTAGTATAGGATATTGATCTACAGACCACTGCCGGGATAGTATGGCTTGGGTATCTAATTCAAAGGTAAGAAATCTGCAGCTAGAAGTCTCTATCAGATGAACAAGTTACATACCTTCTGTAGCACATCTGTTAGACTCTATTTACCTACAGATTCCTTACAGCCCCACACATGCTTGCCCGCTTTGCAGACGAATATTGTAGGGCTAGGGTTACTCCTCTGTTCGGGGCCCAAGTTTTACACACAACTGCATCAATTATTTTATAGCTCTGTGCTTCAGGCGTGAAAAAAACAAAAAGTACTGACGTCTGCGTGCCTGGTTGGTGCCTATATAGGCACCGTGACGATAACCCACGCTACCTACGCCGCCTACGTCATGTGGAATGGAGTCACCCGACGCTGCGCTCAAGGGGTATTGCTCAGCTAAAGTTTCTGGATCCAGCCAGACTGGTAAATTCAAAGATAAGGAATCTGCAGCTAGATAGTCTTTACCATAAAATGCTTTACCGAAGGTAAGTAACTTGTTCTTTAGTGATATGACACTAGAAAGCCATCACTGGTTGACATGTGGCTCAGTGGACAGACTGCAAATGTGTAATGGCACAAGCACAAACCTGTTAGAATAATTTTTGTATTCTTTCTGGAGGTGTGTAATATACTTAAAGTGTACACTTTTAGTGTACCACCTGTAGGAAGGTACATCCTGACTATGGTTGCCCCCAACTTTTTGCCCTGTGTTTTAGCTGGTTTTGGACATAGTCGACCTGGGACCCTGCCAATCAGGACCCCAGGCCTACTGCTCTCTCTTTAAAATGGATTCCATGTACCCTAGGTGCATTTCCAATTGGTACTGGGCCACCCTATCAGACCCTGTCACTCAGGGCATGGGTGTACCCAGGGCTACCAGGGGCTGCAGCATGTATTATGCCACCCCTGGCTGGTCTCCTAAATTTGACACAACTGGCTGCATGACAGCTGGGGCAAAGTCGTGTAATCACCCTTTGCTGTAGGTGTAGTATCCCTATACCTAACCCTAAAATGGACACACAGATTCCTATCAGTCACTCCTATGGCAGGCCTTGACAATCCTGAAGGCAGAGTGCTTGGAATCATGTGAGGTAGTGCTCTGGCATGAGCTGAGCCTGTCTGCAGCTTGCGGAATCAAGTCCTAATAGCTGTTCCATGATATCGCATACCATATACTCTTAAGTGCATTATAATCCTCGCGGTTAAATGCTATCTTTGGTATTGCTTTATCAAAACATGTCGAGTAAGGTGTCATACGAATTGGAATACTAACCCCTCGCCAATTCTGGCGACGGGGTTAGCATTCCACCCTTCTAGAGGGACACGACATGTATGTAACTGTGAACCCCGGTTAAAGTTAACTGAAGCCTCAGCTCCACAAAATGGATGCTGCCACCACAGACACGAGTCTGACCCCCTGCAGCTGGGAGTCCTTCCAGCGAGGGGAGCCTGGACAAAGGGTTTCCTGTCAGGGGCGGTGCTAGCACCGTCCCAGACATGGTTTTGTGTATCCTGGGTAGGCAGGGCTTTACAGGAAGGTGACTGCTGAGTGGCACCCCGGTGCTCACTACGCATAGGCCGGTCTGAACCAGTTCCAGGGGCACACCAGCCCCTGGCCTGGGGAAGTCCGGCATGGCTGAGGGGTGTAACCACCCCCCACCTAGTCCCACCCATAGGCAGGACCTAGTCACCGGGTCAGCCCCCTTTTTTAGTATAAAGATGGGAGCGGGCCCCCTGTTAAAATTAGATCATCTTTGGAATCAAGATACCACTTTCTTCGAAAGGACTTCACGATTTCTTCTTCAAGATTCTCCCTTGTGGCTAAGGAGTAGTCACCCTGCATCCGCAGGCACCATCCTAAAGAACACTGCGGTCTGCTGCAAGTCCTTCATCACGAATCCGACGACCCAGCTCGACGAGACCCGGCTTCCCTGGCACCTCTGACCTCTACTCACCTCTACAGCCCAGCTGAGAACCGTGAGTGCGACGAGACCTCAAGGGACCAACGATCGCCAAGACTGCACGACATCTTTACTGCAAGCCCACCGTGTCCTCCACTGGTGAGTGCTTTGGGGTCCGAGAAGCCCCGACCCTGCGCAGCTCCAGCACCCAAGATCAGCCCCCCTGCATCTCCACGATCTGCGTGGGGCCCTTCTGCTGTTTGCTGTGCACCGCGTTGTTTGGCTACTAGTCGGCTGGCTTGTGGCCCTCTGAACGACGCCCAACGACTTCACGACTGCTGGTCTGGTTGCTCCAGGCTGGCCTTTGCTTCCTTCTTCAAGAGAGGCACCCCGGACCCTCCTGGTCCACTCCAGACGCCATTTTAGGTCCACCGCGTGGGCTTGAATTTGCCAAGGCTTTGTTGCCCAATCCTGGGTCCAGCGACGCCGACAGCTTCTATCTTCGTGGGACAGCTCGATCCTCCATCCTGGTCGCCGACAACGCCTCCTGGTCCGTGAGATCTTCGAGTCAAGCGTCACCCACTCACCTAGTCGAGGTGGCTACCATCCGGTGCCCTCCTGGTGCCCACTGACTACTGGCTAGTAGTCTCGAACTTGGTCCCCTCTGCTTTCAGGTGTCATCTATCTTCAAGATCCAGGCTTGGATCCGACTGAACTTTCTTCACTGGTCACCGGCCAGCATCTTTTCTTCCGGCTCCTGGTCCGTCTACGAGGATTCCCGACGTCTTTTCAGACCTATGCAGCTGCAGCCCCTGGGCTAGGTAACTTCGGCATTTCGGTGCCCCAGCATAGCCTCACTATCCAAGGGTCAGAATCTACTTTCGTTTTCTCCCTACCAGGTCGGGTTCGCCCGAGAACACTAACTTTCTAATTCCTAGCTACCATAGACTTTTGTCCCGCATCTCGCGTGAGAGTGCACACACTGCACCCGAGTCCCCTAGGCCTCCTAGACATAATCTAACGATTCCCTAGTCAAGTCCTAGCGATTCCAAAAGCTATTAGTACTGTACTTACCTGCTAGGAATTTCGCATTCCACTTTCAGAGTATATGGTTTTCCGTGCCCCTCGGGCATTTGTATATACTGTGCTAACTTAAGTATTTTTGTAAGAGTTTTGGTTTGTGCTTAGTACCCTGTCCTCATAAAGAGTACAGGGCTGTTGTGATCTTTAAATAAATAACTGTTTATTTTCATAACACTTGTGTGGTGTCCTTTCACTTGGTATTCAAGGGGTATATGTGTGGTAAACAGCTGGCTTAACGCGCCCTCTCGAGTCTTTAGCCTTAGACTGCTCGTATCCACGCTACTAGGATAGCTGGTCTATAAGGTTGACTTACAACCAATCATCAATAAGGGTTGCTGGACTGATACATAGTGTTCACTAGACTAGTGAGCACTGCATATCAGGCCACCTTCTCACATTGGTGAGCAGCGGTTGGGATTTGAGCTTGCTGTTGTTTTACCACACGTATCCTAAGAATATCTTGTTGAAAGATCACATAAGTACTGTTAGGTACATATAACTAAAGCTTAGAATACTCTGAGTTCTACTGAACCAGCTGTTGTAGCTCCTCAAGGCTTAGCACACCTTGGCTGCAACTCTTAGCAAGGGATCAGTAGGTAACACATAGTGTAGGTAGGTGCATCACTTACACCACACTAGAAGCAGTATGTCGGCCACAGGAGGAAACACTGAGTCTCCCCTTGTGTCAGTTGACCCTCCACAGGTCATCCCTTCAAAATATACTGCTCTTAGCTTCCATGAGATGAGACAAGTGTGTACTCTCAGGAAACTAAAACAGGGGTCTAACCCCACCACTTCCTTTCTGATTGGTCTCTTAGAGGCTTATGATGCCAGTAGGGCTGGTAACCCAGACCCTTCTAATCCAGATGGAAGTTTGCCCTCCTTACAGGGTCCCTTTGATATCCATCCCCTCCTTGAGGCAGATGTTGCTGAGGATGAGGATGAGTTATCAGGGGATGAGGCAGATAAGGGACAGGTAGAAGTCAGCAGACTAAGCAGGTCCAACTTAAGCAGACATGAGCTTGGTACTGGGGAACTCCTGGGCCCACTCTCAGGTCAGCTTAACATTGGGAATGGACGAGTTAGGTCTCTATCAAGAGGCTCTAGCAGATCCTTTCGAACCAATGGCTCTCTCAACTCTTCTCACAGAGGAATGTCTTCCCCTAAGAGGAGAGTGTATGAAGCTGAAGAAAGGGCAGTCAAACTGAGGATTGAAAGGGAAGAACTTGCCCTGGCCAAAGAGAGACTTGCCCTTGCTAGAGAGCAAGAATTATGTGGGCTAGTTCCCACTGGTGGCAGCAATAAACCTAGCAATAGGGAAAGGAGTTTTGATACAAAGCACCTGAATAAGATAGTGCCCCCCTTTAAAGAAGGGGATGACATCCACAAATGGATTACTGCTTTGGAGAGAGCCTGCACTGTGCAGGGTGTTCCCCAAAGTAAGTGGGCAGCTATCTTGTGGCTCTCCTTTGATGGTAAAGGTAGAGATAAGCTCCTCACCACAAGGGTGGAGGATGCTAACAATTACCAAGTCTTGAAAAATGTACTGGTTGATGGGTTTGGTTTAACCACTGAACAATACAGGATGCTGTTCAGAGACACCCAGAAAACTCAGTCTCAAGATTGGACTGACTTTGTTGATTGTGCCACTAAGGCTTTTGAAGGCTGGCTACTGGGTAGTAAGGTTACTGATTTTAAAGGATTGTATAATCTAATTATGAGGGAGCAAATCTTAAATAATTGTCAGAACCAGTTATTACATCAGCACCTGGTAGACTCTGAGTTGACCTCTCCACAGGAATTGGGTAAGAGGGCAGACAAATGGGTCAGAACCAGGGTTAGGCCTAAAAACCAGGGTGGTGACCAGAAAAAGGAATCAACCAAGCCTCAAGAGAAGGGTGGGGATAAATCCACAGAGAAGACTTCCCTAGGGCCCCAAAACTCCAACAAGGGTGGTGGGTCCCAGAACACTCCTTCAGAACAGAAGAAACCTTATTGCCATACCTGTAAACAGGTGGGCCATTACAAAAGTGATGCCAGTTGCCCTAAAAATGGTAATAAGGGAAATACACCCCCAGGTAATACTCCTAAACCTCCTGTTACCACTAGTGGTAATCCCCCAGGTGGTGGGAGTGCCCCCAAGAATGTGGTGGGCATTACTTTGGGCAATCAGGAGGACTATGGCTTAGCCAGGTTCCCTGACCACACTCTTGTCTGTGAGACTGGCATGGGGTTTGCCAACTTCACTACTGGACCCCACATTTTGGGCAAGTATAGACAAGAAGTTTTAGTGAATGGTCAGAAAGTTGAGGCATTCAGAGACACAGGGGCCAGCCTCACCATGGTGAGTGACCATCTGGTCCCCTCTGCTCAACTGACCCCTGGTTTTACTTATCAGGTGACAGACATTCATGGAATGAAGAGAAGGCATCCCATGGCAGTAGTCAAGCTCAGCTGGGGTAATGTCACAGGGCCCATGAGAGTGGCAGTGACAGATAACCTACCTGTAGATTGCTTACTGGGGAATGACCTGGAACTCTCAGCATGGGCTGAGGTGGAACAAGAAACTCATTCCAGAATGATAGGCCTATCCAGACAGGTTAGTGGGGCAGTAATAGCTACAGCCCCAGTCCAAGCACCATTCCTCCCTGAAAAGGTTGGAAGGGCAGTGGTAGCCACTGCCCAGGCTCAGACAGACTTTCCAGAACAGGATAGGAGGGCTGTGACAGTCACAGCCCAAACACAAACTGAGTGCCCTCCTGAAAAGGTTGGCAAGGTTGAAATGGTCTCAGCCTCTACTCAGACAGATAGTGAGGTTGTGAAGCCTGAAACAATGGATCACTCCACTCAAACAGAGAGCATTGAGGAGGAAGGAGAGTCTTCCCCCTCCCAGACACTAGGTGAGAGCCAGCCTCCTCAGGGAACTGACTCTACCTCTGTTGAAGGAACTGCCCCAGAGGTAGTCAGGCCTAGCCTGGCAGAGCCCCTGATGGCAGTGGACCCTTCACAGGTGGGACCCAGTCTGGAGCAGGTAACCTGCACCTCTCTACCCTGCCTCAGTCAGCCCAGGGCTGAAGAGACCAGGGAGGCCAGTGGTGGACCCCAAAGGGCCCCCTGTCCAAAAGAACCCCTTAATCAGCAGATTAGGATCACTGAAGCTGGTAAACCTAGCCAAGTGAAAATAAGTCAGACTCCTGAGGGATCCCCCTTAAAAGTAGTTAGGGAACTCCCACAGCTGGACACTGGTGGGCACAGCCAAACATGGGGCCTAAAAACCCCAGACCTGACCTGTCCCTCCAGTAAGCCAAACAGAGGGACCCAGCCTCCAGCTTTAGGTAGCCAGAGGCTGACCCTGAGAGCTCAGTGCATCTCAGCTAAAGAAAGAAAGGCACATATGATGGATGGTGATTGGAGGAAGTTGAGCCCAAAGGTAGAGGAGCCTCACTTCAGTACTCCATCCCAGCATCAGCCTTCTTCTTTCCCAAGACACACCAGAGACAGAGATTCCCTATGGTGGAGACCCTCAGATACCCTTAGGGTGAGGGGTTGCCTAGTGGACCATGACACAGGGGGAAACCAAGCCAGAGCTGGTCCTTCCTTATATGGCCACTTAGGTAATAGAGGCTTACCTGGACAAGGATAGCCTTATCTCCTTTCGTTTGGGGGGGGGTTGTGTAGGAAGGTACATCCTGACTATGGTTGCCCCCAACTTTTTGCCCTGTGTTTTAGCTGGTTTTGGACATAGTCGACCTGGGACCCTGCCAATCAGGACCCCAGGCCTACTGCTCTCTCTTTAAAATGGATTCCATGTACCCTAGGTGCATTTCCAATTGGTACTGGGCCACCCTATCAGACCCTGTCACTCAGGGCATGGGTGTACCCAGGGCTACCAGGGGCTGCAGCATGTATTATGCCACCCCTGGCTGGTCTCCTAAATTTGACACAACTGGCTGCATGACAGCTGGGGCAAAGTCGTGTAATCACCCTTTGCTGTAGGTGTAGTATCCCTATACCTAACCCTAAAATGGACACACAGATTCCTATCAGTCACTCCTATGGCAGGCCTTGACAATCCTGAAGGCAGAGTGCTTGGAATCATGTGAGGTAGTGCTCTGGCATGAGCTGAGCCTGTCTGCAGCTTGCGGAATCAAGTCCTAATAGCTGTTCCATGATATCGCATACCATATACTCTTAAGTGCATTATAATCCTCGCGGTTAAATGCTATCTTTGGTATTGCTTTATCAAAACATGTCGAGTAAGGTGTCATACGAATTGGAATACTAACCCCTCGCCAATTCTGGCGACGGGGTTAGCATTCCACCCTTCTAGAGGGACACGACATGTATGTAACTGTGAACCCCGGTTAAAGTTAACTGAAGCCTCAGCTCCACAAAATGGATGCTGCCACCACAGACACGAGTCTGACCCCCTGCAGCTGGGAGTCCTTCCAGCGAGGGGAGCCTGGACAAAGGGTTTCCTGTCAGGGGCGGTGCTAGCACCGTCCCAGACATGGTTTTGTGTATCCTGGGTAGGCAGGGCTTTACAGGAAGGTGACTGCTGAGTGGCACCCCGGTGCTCACTACGCATAGGCCGGTCTGAACCAGTTCCAGGGGCACACCAGCCCCTGGCCTGGGGAAGTCCGGCATGGCTGAGGGGTGTAACCACCCCCCACCTAGTCCCACCCATAGGCAGGACCTAGTCACCGGGTCAGCCCCCTTTTTTAGTATAAAGATGGGAGCGGGCCCCCTGTTAAAATTAGATCATCTTTGGAATCAAGATACCACTTTCTTCGAAAGGACTTCACGATTTCTTCTTCAAGATTCTCCCTTGTGGCTAAGGAGTAGTCACCCTGCATCCGCAGGCACCATCCTAAAGAACACTGCGGTCTGCTGCAAGTCCTTCATCACGAATCCGACGACCCAGCTCGACGAGACCCGGCTTCCCTGGCACCTCTGACCTCTACTCACCTCTACAGCCCAGCTGAGAACCGTGAGTGCGACGAGACCTCAAGGGACCAACGATCGCCAAGACTGCACGACATCTTTACTGCAAGCCCACCGTGTCCTCCACTGGTGAGTGCTTTGGGGTCCGAGAAGCCCCGACCCTGCGCAGCTCCAGCACCCAAGATCAGCCCCCCTGCATCTCCACGATCTGCGTGGGGCCCTTCTGCTGTTTGCTGTGCACCGCGTTGTTTGGCTACTAGTCGGCTGGCTTGTGGCCCTCTGAACGACGCCCAACGACTTCACGACTGCTGGTCTGGTTGCTCCAGGCTGGCCTTTGCTTCCTTCTTCAAGAGAGGCACCCCGGACCCTCCTGGTCCACTCCAGACGCCATTTTAGGTCCACCGCGTGGGCTTGAATTTGCCAAGGCTTTGTTGCCCAATCCTGGGTCCAGCGACGCCGACAGCTTCTATCTTCGTGGGACAGCTCGATCCTCCATCCTGGTCGCCGACAACGCCTCCTGGTCCGTGAGATCTTCGAGTCAAGCGTCACCCACTCACCTAGTCGAGGTGGCTACCATCCGGTGCCCTCCTGGTGCCCACTGACTACTGGCTAGTAGTCTCGAACTTGGTCCCCTCTGCTTTCAGGTGTCATCTATCTTCAAGATCCAGGCTTGGATCCGACTGAACTTTCTTCACTGGTCACCGGCCAGCATCTTTTCTTCCGGCTCCTGGTCCGTCTACGAGGATTCCCGACGTCTTTTCAGACCTATGCAGCTGCAGCCCCTGGGCTAGGTAACTTCGGCATTTCGGTGCCCCAGCATAGCCTCACTATCCAAGGGTCAGAATCTACTTTCGTTTTCTCCCTACCAGGTCGGGTTCGCCCGAGAACACTAACTTTCTAATTCCTAGCTACCATAGACTTTTGTCCCGCATCTCGCGTGAGAGTGCACACACTGCACCCGAGTCCCCTAGGCCTCCTAGACATAATCTAACGATTCCCTAGTCAAGTCCTAGCGATTCCAAAAGCTATTAGTACTGTACTTACCTGCTAGGAATTTCGCATTCCACTTTCAGAGTATATGGTTTTCCGTGCCCCTCGGGCATTTGTATATACTGTGCTAACTTAAGTATTTTTGTAAGAGTTTTGGTTTGTGCTTAGTACCCTGTCCTCATAAAGAGTACAGGGCTGTTGTGATCTTTAAATAAATAACTGTTTATTTTCATAACACTTGTGTGGTGTCCTTTCACTTGGTATTCAAGGGGTATATGTGTGGTAAACAGCTGGCTTAACGCGCCCTCTCGAGTCTTTAGCCTTAGACTGCTCGTATCCACGCTACTAGGATAGCTGGTCTATAAGGTTGACTTACAACCAATCATCAATAAGGGTTGCTGGACTGATACATAGTGTTCACTAGACTAGTGAGCACTGCATATCAGGCCACCTTCTCACACCACCGACATCCAGAAATCAATAAATGAATTCCTTGCAAAGCCCATGATGCTAGTGTTCTGGGCTTTCCTTAACCCAGAATTCTTTTGCTAGATTTTCACATACATCAAATACCCAACTTTGGTAGAATCAGCAGTGTGTGTTATTGGGCCTTATGAGCAGGACATCAGCTGACACTATTACTCAGAAGGGTATTGTGAAAAGCATAAGCAATGTAACTCATGTTGGCCCCAAAGTATCTTGCCCCACTTGTGCATTATCCAAACTGAGATTTTATGGTGGTGTGTGTGTGTGTGTGTGTGTGTGTGTGTGTCGAGGGGGGCAGTAGTTTGGATGTGTACTAAATCATTTTATAACCAGAGAATTTACAACATAGGAAACATTCTAGTACCTATTCATGTCTCTAATGTATAGCAACATATTTTCACATTTATCAGAATGTGATGACTCAATGCTTTGTACTATTTCCATTTTTTCAGGATCTTACTATAGCACAATTGTATTGTGAATACTAATATTTTGGTCCGTTTTTTAAACTGCATTATTGTCATAAATCATTGGAGTAGCAGTACTCCATATTTGTATTTGACCATCAAGATGGCCGCACATTTACACATTCAACTATTGAATGTTTTACTGCAGCCCTACCTTTATTTTCATTTTCACTTTCTGCACGCTTTGCTTGCGCGCTACGTAATTTACTGGGGGCGCCTCGTTGATTTAAAAACACGATGCAAAGGTTGCACTAAATCACCCAGGTTTCCAACACGCAAGGGATACTTTTTGCGGCACGGTTCGGTAAGTCTACTTTCACTTTTTTACAGTACGAGACCTGGTCCGGCGTAAGCAAGCCACGATCAATTTTCCATAAAGATTTGGTGTACTAGGCGGTTGCTGTTCATCCGCTTGCTTTATAGTTTTGCTAAGCCATCACGTGTACCTAAACTCTGCATTCTTTGCTGATTTTCACTGGGTAATATTTTAAGTGGTAATTCACTGCGTTTCTCTTTAATTTCAAATGTGTTTTATTGATTTTAAAAGCAGTAATAGGCATCATGACACAGTGACAAGGCAATCGGCATATACAGCGGATGGGACAGACAAGCATGTCTTCCCTCAAAATGGAAGAAAAGGTGAGGTACATATGCCAGAGCAAGAATACGATGTCGAGGAGGCAAATGGTAAACAGTGCAAGAAGGCAGAATAATAAGAACAAAACCCAAACCCCCCCTCCCATTCCCAACTCGTCCCTCCCTCCCCCACCCCAACCAGTGTGCCAGGTGTCAGAAACAGGTCGAGGAGTAGTCCAATTGTGAGTGATGTGAATAAACGAGGGTTCACCGAGGTTCATGCATGGCATCAGTAAGGCGCAGAACGCGGAGGTATCTAGGGCATGTGATCTCATTGAATTCCTTAGACAGGAGGGATAGCAATGGAAGCCATACCTTTTGAAATGCAGCAGTGGTATGTGTAAGTGTGGCCTTGTTAGACGGACCGTAGCCGCTCACCTCCTGGGTGGATGGTGGTGCCGGGATGTCTGAGGCCTGGCCAGGCCCAGGGTTGAGGTCGGCCGGGGGCCAGGCGGCCACGTGGTGAAGTGTCCAAGATGGCGGCCCGGGCTGGGCGCGTGGGCCGGCAGTGGATCGGGCCCACGAGGTCGACATGCTCGAGGGCAGGGGTCCCTGAGGGGACGGAGGACGTGCAATGGTGGTGTGTGGTGCTTGTGTGACCGGGCTCGGGCCTGGTCGAGCCGGGGGAGAGCGGCCCTTCGTGTGGCCTGTCCAACAGGCCTGAATGTGTTCCATCCCCACGGTGAACCAGAGCTTGTGTAGCCATCCCGTGTGTGTGGCTTTTGTGGTCGAGCCCCATAGTGATAAGACGTGTTGTGTAGCTGCCTGTACGGCGATCCCCATTTGGCGACCCCGCATAGATTTCAAGGGAAAGGGGAGTGCGTTGGGGAGGTCCAGTATAGCATAGGCCCGGAACCTTGGGATTTCGGTATCAAAGGTGGAATCCATGTCATCCAGGACCGTCTCCCAGTAATTCCGGAGCTCCCCACATCCCCTCCAGCATAGTGCACTGTGCAATGGATTCCCTTTGTGAAGCCGGGCCGGGGTAAGGTGCCAATACATTGCCAGCTTCACTGCAGTTTCCCTTGCCGCCGTATTGCGTGTGGTATGTGAGGCCCTGTAGTATATGTAGCTCCATTCTTTAGGTGTTAATGCCCTACCCAGTTCAGCTTCCCAACGCATTTGACCCGGTGTTTTACTTGGAGTGGGTGGTGGCATGAGCATTTTGTAGATGTCCGAGATGAGATGCCTGTCCGTATCTTTGGTCAGTAACCATTTCTCAAAAATCGTCATTGGCCGTCCTACCATAGTGGCGGTGGCCGGGTTAGTGAGCCAATGTCGGAGCTGGAAATATTAGAAAAGGTGGGGGTTCTCTATCGTGTATCCCTGTTTGATTTCTGAGAGGGGAAGAAAGCCCCGCAAGTCGAAGAGGTCAACGGCAGGCGGTACCGCGCCACTGCGAAAATGCGTACGGGTCATTGCCCAGCGGGAACTCCAAGTTGTCCAGGATGGGGGTAAATGGGGAGGGGAAGGTTGTCAAACCCCTCTTGACAGCGACCGTGTCCCAGACCCTCATAGTTGTACGAGTAATAGGCGAATTCAAGAGGTAACGCGGCTGATGCTGCAGGGCGAGGAAGGGAACCCTCCAGCGAGGCGTCTGAGCCATAGCCCTATCTTGGAAGAGCCACCTCTTCTCGGACTCTGGCCTATACCACTCCACCAGATAGCGAAGTTGAGAGGCTTGGAAATACTGCAGCAGATTTGGGACACCAAGACCCCCCTCATCCATGCTCCTGTACGCTAACTGCTTGTGTAAACGCGCACGTTTCCCTTCCCAGATGAAATGGTGGAGATCGGCCCGTAGGTCTGTCAGGGTGCCTGCGGGGGGTGCGACCGGGAGAGTCTGAAAAAGATATAGGACCTTGGGCAAGACCGGCATCTTCACCGCTGCGACCCTCCCTAGTAGAGAGAGGCGCTGCTTTGACAAGCGCGTGAGATCCGTCCGGATCTGGGCAGCGAGGGTCTTGTAGTTAAGTGCTATTGTCGACTCCATCGAGGAAGTGAGGGTGATTCCCAGGTAAAGGAGTTGTGTGGTGAGCTGGAGACCACTCCCGTGCACAACGGCAGAGTCGTCGGAGTGTGCGTTTTTGCCCAGAGGTAATATCCGGGATTTTCCCCTATTAATTCGAAAGCCCGAGACAGTACCGAACGAGTCAAGCTCCTCCATAAAGGCGGGTATAGAGCGGCCCGGATGGTAGAGAGCAGCTATTACATCATCGGCATAGAGGCTTATAGTGTGGGGTTCGCGACCAAAAGTGATGCCCCGAATTTCAGGGTTGTCCCGGATCTTCTGCGCCAGGGGCTCTATATACAGGGCGAACAGGAGGGGGGAAAGGGGACACCCTTGTATCGTGCCACGTTGAATTTCAAACGGGTTCGAACGAAGGCTACCCAACCGGACCCGAGCTTGGGGGTGGTGGTAACAGCAGGCAATCCAAGACCGAAAGCGGTCACCCAGCCGAAAACACCTCAGGACTCGCTGTAGATGGGTCCAGTCTACGCGGTCAAACGCCTTTTCAGTGTCAATGGCTAGCAGTGCGGAATCCGAGGCCTGAAAATGGGCCTGGTCTATCAAATGGAGTACCTGTTTGGTGTTATCACTGCATTGACGGCTGGGCACGAAACCCGATTGGTCAGGCTCTAAAATCCCAGGCAGGCAGGGACCAAGATGCGCAGCCAGAATGCCAGTGAAGAGTTTCAGGTCGAGGTTCAGTAACGAAATAGGACGGAACACGGAGCAATGCGTGGGTTTCTTACCCGGTTTAGGCAGTACCACCACTTCGGCTGCTAACATATCTGGGGGGATGGAACTAGGGCCTTCAAAAGAGTTGAAGAGTCGGTTAAGTACAGGAGCTAGCAACTGGCTAAAGGTTTTGTAAAAACCTGCTGAGAATCCTTCTGGTCCCGGGGATTTAAGCGGGCAAAGGCGGGATATAGCTGCCAATACCTCCTCCAGGCGAATGGGGGCGTCCAAGGCATCGGCATTTGCTTGGGAAAATTTGGTGATCGCAGTTGTGTTCAAATATGCGTCGATCTCCTCAGGGGATGTCGCCTCGGCTCCGTACAGCGAGGCATAATAGGATCGAAATGCTTTGGCAACCTGAGTTTCCTCCGTGAGGACAACGCCAGCGTCGTCTGTAAGGCCGGTGATCTTGGAGCGTTGGGTCCTAGCTTTCAGGGCACTGACAAGTAAGCGGCCAGTTTTGTTACCCCCGACATAGTATGTATGGCGAAGGCGGAGCGCAGCGAACTCTGCCCTGTCAGTGTCCAGACTGGCTAATTGGGCTCTGGCCGCTTTCAGTTGTCTCCAGACACGTGGAGCGCAGGTGCGACTGTGGACCCTCTCCAGTTCTGAAACCCGAGGGGTGAGGTCGTCTCTTTTCGCTTTACGGTCCTTGGCCTCTGCGGCGGCTATAGCAATGAGTTCACCACGGGTGACTGATTTCAGGGCCCCCCAAAGAGCCGACATAGATATTTCCGGCGTGTCGTTGATGGCTAAGTAGTCGACGATGCATTCGTGAAGTCTTTTAGTGACTTCCGTTCGCTGTAATAGGGTTTCGCATAGGCGCCACGAACCTCTGGGTCGAGGGGACGTAGAGATTTTGAGCGACAATTCCACAGCGTCCTGATCCGAGATGGCCGCAGGCAATATGCTAATCTCATCAAGGGTTGTGAGCAGCTCCGAGGAGCCTAAGAAATGGTTTAACCTAGCATATGTGCGGTGCACGTGTGAGTAAAAGGTGAATTGCGTCGCGGTTGGATGTTTGGACCTCCAGAGGACCACAAGACCCCTCTCCCGCAGCCACTAGAGTCCGGTTGCCGAAATAGCGCGTGTCTCCCCGTAGCGGTGCCCCGACCTGTCCTTGTGCGTATCCATGACTATGTTGAGGTCCCCACCCAGGAGCAGAAGTGAGTTAGAGGATTGAAGTGACTCTGAGGTTGCGCCTTTCAGAAACGTCTCTTGTCCCGTATTCGGGGCGTAGATAGAACCAACCGTAAGGTGTGTGCCGCCAATCAGAAGTGTATAGGCCAAAAGGCGACCCTTAATCTCACCTGCCTTGTCCCCCAACCGTCCCCGGAAGTGTCTAGATATTAGAACTGCCACCCGGCTTACTTCGTAGGGAGAGAGGAAAAGAACAGCTGTGGGAAGGCGCGGGAGCGCATTCTATGCCAGTCTTTGGCAGAAGGTGAGTTTCCTGCAATAAACAAATATCAGCCCCTGAGTTTTCTAGGTAGGAAATAAGAGATCTCCGTTTGATAGGATTATTCAGCCCTTTCACATTAAGGGTCAGCACTTTTAAAGTGGAGTCAGCCATGGTAAGGAGGGCATGTGGGGTAGCGCAGAGTCAGAATCAAGTTTTCGTGGCACATAGGAATGCAAGGATCCAGCCAGCCCATGGGCATCCCCGGGAACCTCGGCCCCAGGAAGGAACATGCGTGAAGCGTCACGCACAGAAAGGACACCTCCATAAGCGAGCGAGAGAGAGGCGCTAACGGAAGAAAGCAATCTAAGCAGTGGGGGCAAATGTGCAGTATAACAATTCCGTCCAGGAAACACCCCATGTGGCGCACCGGATCCCCCACAATACCCCCGTGGGTCACAGTCAGCCCCAGCTAAGGAGGGCAAATGAAGAACATAGCAAACCCATCATCGACAAAACCCTTTTGGCACACTGGTTCCCGCCCACAGTCCCACCCATAGTCCCCAATCAACTCCAACTGAGCCCATGTCCCACCCTCCCCTTCCCCATTCAAACTCCAGGAACTCAAAACGTGAACCCCAATACCCAGATCCAACCACCCGGCACTCCCCACCCACCACCCAGTCCCCAACACCCAAACTCCAAGAGCATGTAGTCCCAGTCCTGCCAGTCCATACAGGGCCATGGAAAAGTTACGTAGTGGGGGTCATGTCCAGCGGCGCCCATCGTGGCTCCCTGCCCGGAACCCCCCCCCGGCCCGTGAGCATGGCATGTGTTATAAGTAACCCCCTAACAGGTCCAGAAATCATTTGGAGGGCGAAGTTTCCCTGGCCACCTCTGCCACCGCGGTCGCCGTTTCCTGTGTGATGATGTGGGCCTCGGGTTTCAAACGTTGCGAGGGGGTCTTTCTGCGGTTCACGGTTTGCCATCGATCCCTAGAGGGCCCCTGAGAGAGTCTCACTGGCGGTACGTCCTCCTCCCAGTCAAGTTCCAATAGAGCGCACGTGTCTTTGAGGGAGCGCATTTGATGTAGGGACCCGTTCCATTTAAAGGTCAGCCGGAACGGATGACCCCAGGAATACGTAACCCCTTGTTGCCGCAAGAAGTCCGTTGCCACTTTAAATGCCTTCCTTTTTTGTAACGTGATAACTGAGAGATCTTGGTATAGGGCGACGTGGTACCCCTTGAATTGGAGCGCCTGCGCTGTTCTGGCCTCTCGGAGGATCCTCTCTTTGAGCGGAAAGTCGGGAAGGAAGGCCAAGATGTCCAGCGGTGGGGCAGCAGTGCGCCTGGGTAACCCCACTCTGTGACCTGTCGATTCGAATGGGAAAGTCAGCGGGTTCTCCCAAAATGTGTCGAAAGAGGTCTTGCAAATAGCTAGTGACGTCTGCCCCTTCCGTTTTTGAGGTACCCCCCGGACCTGTATGTTATTGCGATGGGAGTGGTTTTCAAGGTCTTCCGCGTGGGCCTGAAGGTCCAGTTGTTGATCTGTAAGTCGCAGAACTTCCTGCTGTAGCTGTTCAATTTCGCTGCTTCTGGCCTGGTCAGTATCCTCGATGGCGACTACACGCTCTCCAAGACCCTGCACGTCTCTCCGGAGCTCCCTCACCTCTCCGGCCACATCTTGTTTCAGGGATTTGAAATCTTCCCGGAGAGAGTTGAACAGAGTCTCCAGGAAGGTCCTAGTAATAGGCGCCTGGTCTTCAGTTGACTGCAGCGACATTTTTGTGGTCTCTGGAGAGGGTGGTTCTTTACCGGGTTTGCGTTGGTGCCTCGCCAGCAATTCCGGGAGGGTCTGAGTTGCTCTCTTCCCCTTGGGGTTAGCCATAGCGCGGCCAGATGTTGGATCAGGCGGGCTCGAGGACTTCCAGGGATTCAGGAGTGACGGCAAAGGCCTGGAGGTAGCAGTATGAGGGCCAGGTACGGTGCAGGGAGGCGACCCAGCTCCCGGGGACCGGCCACTACGCCAGGGGCCCGTAGGTAAGCAGAAGGCCGCACCGGGGCCAGGCGGCTCCCTCCCAGTCCACAGCAAGGCTCAGGCAGCAGTTGGGGGCAGACCACCAGACTCAAGCACCGGGGCGCAGCCCCTCGACAGGCGGTCACTCACAGCACCAGCCGGGTCCCGGACAGTCAACCACCCCAAGGGCAAGCACCCAGGGGCTCACCGGGGTGCACACCGCCCCGCACAGCTCCAGCAGGGTAGTATAGTCTCTATGCCCAACTTTAGGCCCAGCCAGGAACCGCCCCGGGAGCTCGATTTTGCCCCCCCCCGACAACTCCCACCAGGTACCCTCCTTCGCACTCCTCACCTCCGTCTGTTGGCTTGTCAGGGCCGTGCACCCCCCAGGGCGTGTAGGCTGCGCTTCTCTTCGGCCCGACTCTCCAGCCGTAACCGCCGCTGTCTCGGGCCGTTCACTGTCCTGCTGGGCTCACTTGTCAGGCTTTGCACCGATGCCCCGCGCAAGGGATCAGTCTGCTCTTGCAGGTGCCGAGGTCCGGGGTTGGGGGTTCACAGCACCGCCCCCCTGGTCGGCTCGGTCCGCGTCCCGGGGGTAGTGCGGCAAAGGGGGCATGCCGCCGGGTCGCCCCCGCGCTTCAGGGACCGCCAGCAAGGTCCGCGGGATAGGCAATGGCCGCGCGCCTCCCCTAGGCCCAAGACCGGGGCCTCGATTTCCCTGATGCCCGGCCGACACCTTCACTCCCCGCCGGTCAGGTCTCAACAGCGGCGGCTTGTCCTCAGTCACCCCCCCCGTCCGGGGGGTCGCCGATGCCGGAGAGCGGCAGCAAGGCTCAAAGGCGGCCGCCGGATTCAGCAAGGATCGAGAGCGGGTGAGAGCCAGAAGGGAGCCGGCTATCACTGCGGGGCGGCCGCTATCTTGGGAGCTGCCGCAGATCAATCGTTCGGCGCCAGAGCATCCCCGGGAGGCGCACAAGCCAGACGGCTACAGTTCGGGGGCTACCGCTGGCTGCAGAATCCCAGCAGCCGAGGTTTGTGGTGATTTGGGGGGGTTAAGCTGTTCTGTAGGAGGCCTCAGGAGGAACCAGGGCAGGGAGCCACAGCCACCCGCGTCCGACTAGGTCGCCATCTTGGCCACGCCCCACTGCGTTTCTCTTTGACGTTTTTGCAGCTTGTTGCAGACTTTAAGGAAGAGGACTTATCTATTTATCACCAGTATTTGGGCAGAACACGGGTCTCCAACATTCTTTGCATGATTAACAGGCTGACATTCTTTTGACTCCGCGCAATTCAAGTTGAGTCTGTGATGGCTATAGTGTTCACGCACGTTTCATGTTTTTATGGCAGGTAGGATTCCCTGGTTGTATTAGATACCCTGACTCACAGGGCAGTGAAAATTTGCATGGGCAGTCGATCCGACATTATAGCATTCTCATTGCAGTGGAGGTATTGTTTGGTTCAAATATTCCATTTAGTTTGTTAGCACCGGTGATAAGTATGTTTTTCAGGGGATTGATTAAGGCACGTCTAATTGGGCTTTATATTCACGGCTTGCTTCTGATCTATCAGTCACATCTTTACTCTATCTCTTGTTTCTTATCACGCTTCATGTATGGTTAATGCCTAAGGCGATGATTCATGGTCAAATGTCACTCATTTAGCACCTGCCACTCGTTTGAGTCGCAATTATCTACCATCCTGGAGATTAAAGGCCTATTCATGAATTCTAATTTACACAGAGTATCCAGGAGTCAGAAAAATAAACTCTAATCACAAACGACCATTGACATGACAAAAAGGGGGATTGTGAACTGAATTATTCAGTGACACCACGTGATACCATGTAACCAAATTCACGTGTGACACATACCCAAGGTGAGAATTTTCCCATCGGTTGTCGATCTGTTCCGCCACTTTTACATCATGTGGGTTCTCCTTACCCAGGAGTTAGTGCACACACAGTCACAAGAGTTGGAAAAAAGAACTGTGAGAGTAAGAAGACCCTGCGCTTTTATCTAGTGGGTGGTGTCAGTGTGGTTTGACAACTGAAAAAAGCAGTGCAAGTGAGTGATTAGTGAAAGGATAAAATTAGGTAAGACTGAGTAGAAATGAAACTTTTAATGTTTTCTCTCAGCTCCCCAAAAATAAAAACAATAGTGAGATAGCAGATTTAACAGAATATCTGCTCAGCGAGTGGTCGACACGTTTCTGCATGAACGGAAAAGTGCCTATGCATTCATCAGGACCTAGATGTTGCTACTGCTGTTGAATATAGTGAGAGGAATAAAAAGGAATCATATCACCTGTTTGTCAGGTTCAGATGCTCCGCCACAATCTAAAAAATAGTCACGTCAACAAGAAAAGAAAGTGAAAAAAGAGAATTTTGTAAAAATACACTCATCAGTAGTGTTATTTCTGTGATCATGTCAATACATATATCTCAACATGTTATCACTCACCCAATTCGTGTGGGGATAGCGCCTCACCTCACCTGGCGGCAGCTCGGGTAATTGAGGAGCACCGCTCTGTTGTGAAAAGACACATAAATACATAAGCATTCCACCGTTTATCCCATAAGGAAATAAAATCCACATTGATGACCAGATTCAGAGACACTAAGAGTGGTATGTAGTGTCTGCTTGTAAGTCTTAATCGCCTTAATAATCGTGAACATACTATACTATTGCCCACGACAGTTGTTATACAAAATCACTGCATTTCCATTCACTCAGTCGTTAAGACGATATTATAATGTTATAAACATATAGCACTATCAGAGCTCAAACACGACTCGGTAGTGAATTATGTCACCGTAGGGAGGGTGCCGTGTGAAATGACAGACACACGAGCAGAAGTTATCTCTCTATTTGGCAATTGATAGCTTGTAGTTCGAAGGAAATGGAGATTTCACATTTCAAATGCGTTTTCCATATATGCAACATACCGTATTGCTAAAGACTTAACTGAAATCAAGTAAAGCGCTCTATTTGTGACAGATTGCAGTGATCCGACTGTTAGGGACACACCCTGAAATTATATTTCGCGCGTACACACCTCGGGTATTGGAGGGTGTATGTACCATATGGTAGAGACTGCAATTAGTGACCGGCACACTATTTGTGGTAGATTGCAGTGGTCTGACTTTTATGATCGCAGTCTGAAGCGATCTTTCACGCATTCACCCCACGGGTACTATTGAGGACATGTACCGTGTGGTGAAGATTTAGAATCAAACATTAATATTGTGACCGAAAACAATGTTCCGACGTTCTTTAACATCTAATGAAGCAATCACAATAAAACCCGCGGACAAAGGCGGAGCGATTATCATTTTAGATACAGAAACTTATAGAACAGAATGTCTAAGGCAACTCCAGAATCAAAAATCGTACCTTCCATTAAAAGAGGATCCCACAGAGAAATTGAAAACTAAAATCTGTCAATCGGTAGAAGAGGCCACATCGAAAGGATGGATCACTCCACAGGAAGGCCAATATTTGTGCACTTCCCATCTATCTACTCTTTACTTTTACTGTCTCCCAAAGGTCCATAAACAGAGACCACCTCCTGGGAGACCCATAATTTCCGGAATTGGTTTAGTTTTAGAACCTCTATCTACATTTGTGGACCATTTCCTGAACCCAATAGTAAAAGAAATGCCTACGTATCTGAAGGATACTAAGGATATCCTGCGACTCCTTCCAGATATTGATTTTGACATCACAACTGACCTCCTCGTCTCATTCGATGTAGAATCTCTTTATACATCAATTCCCCAGACAGAGACTCTGGAGGTCATTGGCACTATTCTACAAGAGAGGGACCTACAATCTATAACACCGGTCCCTTTTATCATGAACCTAGCTGAACTAGCAATGAAAGAGAATTATTTTAAATTCGAAGACACTACCTACCTCCAAACATCTGGTACGAGCATGGGTAGTGTTTTCGCTCCTAGTTTAGCGAACCTTTATGTTCATGTATTTGAACAGACCAAGGTGCTCAACCATAACAATCCTTACTATGTATCGCTCCGAGTCTGGAAGCGATACATAGATGACATCTTTGTGGTCTGGAGAGGTTCAGAGTCGGATCTTATGGATTTTCACCAATGGTTAAATTCTTGTAACATCTATCTAAAATTTACGGTTGAATGTAGTAAAACCCACCTACCCTTCCTAGACCTAATGATATCAGCCACTACAGAAGGTCTAATCTCAGAATTATATAGGAAGCCCATGGCGAGGAATGCGCTCCTTAATTATGAAAGTTGTCATCCAAGAGCACTTAGGAACAACTTGTCCTTTGGCCAGTTTCTTAGGCTTAAAATGAATTGCTCCACCAAAGAGGCATTCGAGACCCATTCGGCCAAACTGTCGGAACAACTGCGTGAGGAAAATTACCCAAATTAGATCATACGCCAATCCAAGAAAAGGGCGTCCAATAACAACCGGGAAGCCCTTTAAATATAACGGTCCCTAAAGAGAAGTCTGATAGGATGACTTTTGTGAACACCTTCCACACAAAATCTAATCAGGTCCAAAAGATCATAAGAAAACATTGGTCTATTCTTAATACCAGCGGGGATACATTACCCCTCCCACTCTTTGCTTTTAAGAGAGGTCCTAATATAAAAGACCAGCTGGTACATACCAGACCTAAAAACAGACTGATTAGACAGGTGGGGACCCTATGGGGTCTCCCACCTGTACAAGGACATCATCCCTGTGGAAACTGTTCTGTCTGTCCACAGACAACCAAGTCCACCGTGGTTGATATAGGGACAGGCCGACAGTGGCAACAGCGTAAATTCACAAATTGCAACAGTGAGAATACCATTTATCTCATTACTTGTCCATGCCCGAAAAGATATGTGGGCATGACGACAAGAAAAATAAGAACTCGCATATGTGAACATAAAAGTACAGTTCGGTGTCGAAAACAAGCGACGGGTCTAACAGCGCACTTCTTAGAAGTGGGACACGGTCCTAATGATTTCACATGGACTGTGTTGGAACAGCCAACCATCCCAGACCACTGCCCTGATGTAAGCAAATTTTTGTTTAAAAAAGAACAGAAATGGGTCTATAAGCTTAACAGCGAAAAGGAGGGCCTAAACAAACCGATACCCTGGATGTCGCTATGATGGAATCCTGTACTTAAATGCCTATATCATATCAATGTAACAGGTCATCACAATATATAGCCATATGTATTTTTGATGGCAACACCAACATACTACAGGTCATCGCAACCTCTGGCTATATATACTTATACTGACAGCCTTTTAAAACACACACGTATTGCTAGGAGTATTTAATAAATTCCTATAATCTACATTCAAATGGCAGCCTAGAGGTGTGCTTCACAAATTTTATCATACACACTTGTCGCCTTTTAGTAATATCGGACCTCCTGTTATAACAGTAGTATAATAACAGCTTGAAATGGCCTCACAACAGTGGTTCAGAGTTTTTCTAACTCCTGGCACAGCATTCTTTAGCATCTGTTATATGAAAGCTTAAGAGATTGCTCCAAGTTGTGCTATAGTCGGAACATTGTTTTCGGTCACAATGTTAATGTTTGATTCTAAATCTTCACCACACGGTACATGTCCTCAATAGTACCCGTGGGGTGAATGCGTGAAAGATCGCTTCAGACTGCGATCATAAAAGTCAGACCACTGCAATCTACCACAAATGGTGTGCCTGGTCACTAAATATACCCTCCAATACCCGTGGTGTGTACGCACAAAATATAATTTCAGGGTGTGTCCCTAATAGTCGGATCACTGTAATCTGTCACAAATAGAGCGCTTTACTTGATTTCAGTTAAGTCTTTAGCAATACGGTATGTTGCATAAATGGAAAAAGCATTTGAAATGTGAAATCTCCATTTCCTTCGAACTACAAGATCCTGCATTCCATGCGCTATCACGTGCACGCATGGAAAGACGAACAATCAAATAGGCTGCGCTCTATCCGTTCGGCGCCTACCCAGTTTAGCGCAGAGGAACGCCTGGAGACACCGACGGATAGGTGAGCGCTGTAATGGCTCGTTCTTGTGTGTTTGTTCGTTTCATGCGCGATGCGCGGGAAGTTACCACTTCTCGAAAGCGAGACGATAAGCGCTCGCCCTTTCGGTCATGCCGGTTTGGCGATTCCAGCTATAATATTGTGTTTCGCGCGTACTTCGCGTAAAAAGCCGAGTTCCTTGCTACGATGGAGCTATCAATTGCCAAATAGAGAGATAACGTCTGCTCGTGTGTCTGTCATTTCACACGGCCCCCTCCCTACGGTGACATAATTCACTACAGAGTCGTGTTTGAGCTCTGATAGTGCTATATGTTTTAACATTATAATATCGTCTTAACAACTGAGTGAATAGAAATGCAGTGATCGTGTATAACAACTGTCGTGGGCAATAGTACAGTATGTTCACGATTATTGAAGCGATTAAGACTTACAAGCAGACACTGCATACCACTCTTAGTGTCTCTGAATCTGGTCATTAATGTGGATTTTATTTCCTTATGGGATAAACGGTGGAATACTTATGTATTTATGTGTCTTTTCACAACAGAGCTGCAGCCAGGTGAGGTGAGGCGCTATCCCCACCCGAATTGGGTGAGTGATAACATGTTGAGATATACGTATTGACATGATCACAGAAATAACACTACTGATGAGTGTATTTTTACAAAATTGTCTCTTTTCACTTTCTTTTCTTGTTGACGTGACTATTTTTTAGATTGTGGCGGAGCATCTGAACCTGACAAACAGGTGATATGATTCCTTTTTATTCTTCTCACTATATTCAACAGCAGTAGCAACATCTAGGTCCTGATGAATGCATAGGCACTTTTCCTTTTATGCAGAAACATGTCGACCACTCGCTGAGCAGATATTCTGTTAAATCTGCTATCTCACTATTGTTTTTATTTTTGGAGAGCTGAGAGAAAACATTAAAAGTTTCATTTCTACTCTGTCTTACCTAATTTTATCCTTTCACTAATCACTCACTTGCACTGCTTTTTTCAGTTGTCAAACCACACTGACACCACCCACTAGATAAAAACGCAGGGTCTTCTTACTCTCGCAGTCCTTTTTTCCAACTCATGTGACTGTGTGTGCACTAACTCCTGGGTAAGGAGAACCCACATGATGTAAAAGTGGAGGAACAGATCGACAACTGATGGGAAAATTCTCACCTTAGGTATGTGTCACACGTGAATTTGGTTACATGGTATCACGTGGTGTCACTGAATAATTCAGTTCACAATCCCCCTTTTTGTCATGTCAGTGGTCGTTTGTGATTAGAGTTTATTTTTCTGACTCCTGGATACTTTCTGTGTAAATTAGGTTACTGTTGGGGGCGCGTATCTAGTATGGAGTCGTTAAAATAGCCCTTGGACCCTCTTCTATGTAGTGTGTTTTACAATTCATGAATTCTTCTACTTGTTATATATAACAAAGTTATCATATTGTACGTATGTTCATCTATAGATTCCCCCTGACGAAGGGTGATTTTGCACCCGAAATGCATTGGTAGTGATGAAATCCATGTCAGAATATATTACTGAATTGATGAATCTACAAGAAAATTTGTCGAAGTTTTCATCTGTGCATCTGTATATCTTGCATATCTTGACTACAACAGGTCTTGAAGAAGTGCAAGTGCTGCCTAGGCGAAACCTAAAATGGAATCTTTTTGTTTGAAAATACTTAATTTCGCCCTAACTTCACTCCACCCCATTGAAATAGTGCAATGAAATTTATCTTAACTCCAACTACCTGGGTAGGATACCATTCCTGGTATTGTAAAGATTAACCTGCATCATGTGCTGGTACTGGGTGTATAGCATGTGAAATCCTGGAATCTTACTGCACTTTGCCATCTCTGGCCTGACCGAGTTCCTTCTGTGGGTGTTGTGTAACCACAAGACATCTTTATCTTGTGTGCTAGGTTCTTTGGAGCACCTTGATGACTACACAGTTATCTTTGAAGGTGATGCAATAAAAGAGCATGGCTCCACCAAATCGTGCTAGTGATGTGTTGTATTTTTTCAGATTGTTTCTCCATCAGCCACAGTGAAGTATGCTGTTGAATGTGGCCAGTTTGATGTCTTGGAGGCCGGCGATCAAATTTTTATTTCCATCTGATAGAAAATTGATTCTCCAACTTAGTGGGTGTTTTTAACTGAAGGTGTCTCCAAATTGTAATGTAAATGAGCATTCTAAGAAACATAAGGAAAATCCTATTGTAGGTACACTTAATTTTCAAGATGGCATTTCTATATCATTTTAGTGGAATGAGAATTTATATTTGCATATGTATAAATGCTCCTTTACTGGTACCTCTGTCAATGTGTACCTATGTTTCTAGTAAACTAACTAGGGGATTGCTACTAATCATTTATAGTCACTTGTTTGTTTCTCTTTTAGACATTATTTGTTCAGTGTTTTGATTTTCAGCTGCAGTTGTATTACAGAGATGCTTACAATTTTAAATCTGTGACTGTTAAATTCTGTTTTTAACATAAAATATTCTTGAACTAAAAAAAAATGTAAAGCGATATCCTCATCAGCAGTAATATCCCAAACGTACTGCCTCACTGAGTTTGACATCAGTTGCTCTGCATTCATTGCCCAGCGAATGTCGGAAATAGCTAATTGGTCCTTAGTTGTGTCTCTAAATACCATTTGGGCAAATGAAATGTGTGCATAGATGTAGTCTGTTCTTGGTCGAAGTGCTAATATTTGTGCACTATCTTGTTTCAGGTGAGAAGCCATACGAATGTTATATTTGCCATGCCAGATTTACTCAGAGCGGCACAATGAAGATGCACATTTTACAGAAGCACACAGAGAATGTGGCCAAATTTCATTGTCCCCACTGTGACACAGTGATTGCAAGGAAAAGTGATTTGGGTAAGATTGTATGTAGCGTGTGTTAATTTGTGAGATTCGGAACTACAGAAACCATGCATGGGCTGCATATTATTAGTTTATACATGTATATGTGTATAATTTTTTAGTACGATTTACTCTTTTTATATATTTTACACATATGTATTAGGCTATGTGTTCCGGGTTTCCGCTTATGGGTGAAGATAATTCAGTGCTTATGACTTTGAGTATACCTCTAGAGGAGAACTAGGATTACAGGTGAGTAACTAATCCTTGATGGCATGTGTGACTGTAGATACACATGCTTAGCATGAGTCCGCCATTCAGTGTTGGGCTTGGAAGTGTGCAAGTTGTTTTCGTTCGGTGAAGTCTTTCGAGTCAAGTTAAAGTAAGTCGTCCTCTTGCTTGCAGTGTGCATGGTCATTGACTTTATTGTTAGATTGTTTTTTTAACCCATCTGGTTCGGTCATGTGATCCTCTGCTCTGGTCGACACCATCATTAGGATCCTTTTTCAACACCGACTGTCCGGAGGGGCTCGATTCCATTGCGTCCCTAAATTCTCCTATTATATTTTTGTTTAATTAAAAAGACAAAAGTAGATGGAACGGAGACCTTTTACATTTTTTTCTTCTTGCCATTTGAAGTTTCCACATACTGATGTACACAAGATGTGTAATTCATGCCTGTCTCCTAAGCATCAAAAACAAACCTGTGAGGCTTGTAAATCATTCAGGTTGAAGAAAACTCTAAGAACAAGCCTGCAAATGTATTGACGCAGCATCGACGAGACACCAGATATTTTCGTTTTGGTGAAGCCGGAAACCAAAATTGAGGCACATCCTTTGGCTGCAGATTAGGGTCAGAGCTTAGTTCTGAAGAGAAGAAAATACCCTTACATCAGGGCAACAAACCGTGAGTAAATTGCCCCATCCAAAACTACAGACATTCCAAAAGTCTGCTGCTGGGCCTCCAGTGCCTTTGGGCCATGGTCGGCACAGACTGGCTGATTCTGGAAAGTCTGGCCTTTGCACGGCTCTGAAAAAAACAGCTTAAAGTCCTCGGTCCGAAGCAGTCTTTCTCAGAGTCCTCCATTTCTACACTGAAACAATCAAAAGCAGACCTGTCCAAAGCTCTGGAACCGAAACCTTTGGATCATAACAAACGCTCTGACTCTGCAGTTAAAGCCAAAGCTTCGGAACAAAAACAATCGCCTCACAAAAATACAGGAGAAAAGATTTCCGGAGTCGAAAAAGCAATCTGTTGAGCATTCTCTACTGACTGTACAACCAATATTCAAAAAATTACACCAACAACTCGATTCTTAACAAAAACATTTCGTAATCCGTCCTGATACAGGTAGAGTACTCGCCAGGCCCCCTCAAGAGCATGCACAACCTGCTAAAAGACAAATATCTTTTCAGGAAGCAATATACATTCCTATAAAACAAGGAAAAAATAGGACAAAGACCCTAGTCCACTTTACTTTAGTCCTCCTTCACTGCACCATGAACACATGCCAAACACAACACCCCTCTTCAGTTCATGAGCATGCACATTCACCAGAAGAAATCAGTACTTTCATTTACAGGGGATGGAGACGGAAGGGATGATATCCCAGTCAATACCACCACAAGATGGCTGGGATACAGTTGATGAAGTTCCACCCAATAATACTGTAGGAAGCTGGCTCTGTATATACTATACCAAAATGAGGTATAGTGTGCACAGAGTCCAGTGGAACCCCAAAGGTAGGTAGATGTAAAAGTAGATAGCACCTTACTCTCCATTTGTGGTAGTGTGGGTGAGCAGTAAGGCTTTATCAGAGGGTAGTGTTTTACACACAATCAGCAAATGATGGCACACATTCAAAGACTGAACTCAGACCAATTTGATTTGTTTAAAAAATATTTAGTTATATGTATTTCCTAGAACGAAGCAAACCTGGTACAGGTAAGTGTATATGATAATTTTAAAGGCAGGCTGCACAGTACAAGCAAGCTGAAGGAAAATTACTTTGTTACAGGTTAGTGAATATTTCAATACAGTGGAAATTACTGTTAGATAACTTATGATTACTTTACAGATTACTTTTTCCACTCAGTGTGATATACCTAGATATCCCACTGGGACTTTTCCTAGAGAAAAGATAAGTAAGCAGTTTTTAGTTATTTGCAGTTTTTCAAAGTTCAATACAAAACTAACTCCACACTTGAAACAATTTTTAGGAAAAACTGTCAATGTATTCTTATGGAGAAAAATTAAATTAGCAGTTTTAAGGTAAGTACAAGTTTGTAGGAGTTGATATTCTAGGGTTTAGAACCAGGGTTCCCCCAGGGTCGAGGATGCACTCTCAAAGCACCCTCAGCGGCACTGGGGCGGCTGATTGCAGAGTGCTGAGGCACAATGTTATCCAACGGGGAATAGGGGGCCTCTGGTTAGTGGCTGCTCATGAGCAGGCCTCAAGGTTGTGGGAGCAAAGCTCCTGGGGTTTAGCTCAGGGCAGAGGGGATCCGTTTTAGTACCCAAGGTACACCTGCAGCTGCGCAAGGGCGGCTGGTTGCAGGGTACTGGTTTGGTCTCAGGAGGGGTGAGGTTGGCAAATGTGGGCACACCTCCCTCCCTTCCTCACTTGGTCCGCACCCCCCGCACCCACCTAGTGACGCCACTGGCTGTCCCTCAGTTTACATATCACTCTCAGGCCTGGAACAGCAGAGGTATCTGTCTGCTTACACGAACAGCTGGGCTATCCCAAAGCTCACACAGACCGCGCAAGTCTGGGACTGTAGATTTGTTCTTAAGCTCAAACAGATTAGACGTTTTCTGGGGGTTCTTAGGCAGTCATTGGTTACCATGCGTGCGGTAACCTCTGTCTGTGGTACTGTCTCTCCATGGTGTCCCACAGTACTCTCGCCCTTCTGGTGCGTAGCTGAGTGACTCACCTTTAGCATTTCATTTACTCATGCGTTCAGAGGAGTATTAAGAGTGTCATTTATTAATACCATTAGGCTGGCTCTGTCTGTGTGTGTGTGGCTCTGTGTGTGTGTGTGTGTGTGTGTGTGTGTGTGTGTGTGTGTGGCTCTGTATGTGTGTGGCTCTGTATGTGTGTGGCTCTGTGTGTGTTTGTGGCTGTGTGTGTGTGTGGCTCTGTCTGTGTGTGTGTGTGTGTGTGGCTCTGTCTGTGTGTGTGTGTGGCTCTGTCTGTGTGTGTGTGTGCGGCTTTGTCTGTGTGTGTGTGTGTGTGGCTCTGTCTGTGTGTGTGGCTCTGTCTGTGTGTGTGTGGCTCTGTCTGTGTGTGTGTGGCTATGTCTGTGTGTGTGGCTATGTCTGTGTGTGTGGCTATGTCTGTGTGTGTGGCTATGTCTGTGTGTGTGGCTCTGTCTGTGTGTGTGGCTCTGTCTGTGTGTGTGGCTCTGTCTCTGTGTGTGGCTCTGTCTCTGTGTGTGGCTCTGTCTCTGTGTGTGTGGCTCTGTCTCTGTGTGTGTGGCTCTGTCTCTGTGTGTGTGGCTCTGTGTCTGTGTGTGTGGCTCTGTGTCTGTGTGGCTCTGTGTGTGGGTGCGTGTGGCTCTGTGTGTATTTGGGTGCGTGTGGCTCTGTGTGTGTGTGTGGGTGCAAATGCAATGGGTCTCGCATTTGTGAGAGATTATGCTATTGGCATTGTAAATGACAATGCCATTTATTTATGTTTTAAAAACAAAAATAATGTCTTGAGCAATGCCAATTTTATTTTTGTTATTCGAACATAGTACAAGTTCACATTTCAAAACTCACATCGGTATGGTACATTATGCAATTCAAGAGAAAGCGGTGTACTCCGTGTACAATCAGCGTAATGCCTTACCTAGTCAATAATTATAAACAGGATTCTCAGAAGGCGTTGCATGTAGTGACCTTTCCGTTGTCCCCACTATCAGGTCATATCATCAGTTTCCCACATATTAGCCAGCATAACACAATCCTCTAAGTCAACCCTCTGTCCATAACAGCGTGGCGATCCCATGTACATTCGTCCCTCCATGTTCCTTTAGTCAACGTCCCTGCCCCCAACCTCCTCGTTCCCCCCTTGATCTCCTGAAGGAGCTTGCTCTGCCGACTCACCTTCTCGATTCAACATATAAGCCTGCAGTGGTCCCCATATGTCTTTAGGTCTAGATGACACAGGCATTGTCTCCGCATATATCTTATTGTGGTCCTGACAATACACCATGTCTTGGACCCACTCCTTGAACTTAGCGGCCCTTCCCCTACCCCATCTACAGGCAAGCCGCTGTTTAGCTAGCATCAATGCCACATCCATTAATTTCCTACTGGCTTTAGGTACCTCTGCTGTGTATCCTAATAAAAACACTAACGGGTCTGCGGGAACCTGTATGTCTACTATCTGTTCCAGAGCGCCATGCATAGTCTCCCAGTACTGTGCCACTTGCGGACATTTCCATGCCAAATGCATGAAGCCGGCACTAGGTCGCCCACATCGTTCGCAGCAATCCGTGTCTGCCAGTTTGAATCTATATTTATGCAGTGGTGTATAATAGTCTATGTAGGTATTTATAGTGGATGATCTTAAACCAGTGGTTCCCAAACTTTATACACCCGCGGCTCCCTTAACATAATTGGGTGTTGGCCTCGGCTCCCCATCATGTCCATGTTTGTGTGGGTGGGGTGATGAAAGCCCGACCACAGGTGCTGGAATGTACAGTGACTAAGAAGGAGATGTAATAAATGAGAACATGTTATGTCACATGGCTACTTTTGGTATGGAGGCTTACTGGTGTTGTGGGCAAACACATACCATAATGTTCACTCAAATTGTAAGGTAAACTAATGTGTAATTAGGGATAGAAAAGATAAAGTGGGTAAATTGGACTGCAGTGGGAGATGTCTGCATTCTCACTTAACATGCAGCCAGTTGCATGCAACGCTCAAGACGGCACTGCATCACCTGGCGTTCGATTAAAATAAAGCACTGTATGTGTATAACAGTGGCACCGGGCTGTAATTAACAAGATTTGAGTTTTAAAGCGGCAGCCCAGCATTACAATAGTTTTTCAACTACTCTGAAATTTCATTAAAAAATCATGTGCTTAGGTAAGCCCTTTTCATTAAATGTGTGGGTATTTTCAAACATGCGTGTGCCACTGCATTTCAATGCTTTGTTTTACAGTACATAATACAGAGTGGTGAACATTTTGAAAGCATGGAGCGTGAGCAGTTTGTATTCTTAACTTTGGAAAATATGGCAAGCAAGCTGAGAACATGGTATTGTCAGTGGCAGGAAAGGTTACAATGCACATAGCACAGTTTGACAGACATCTCAAAGAACCCCCCCCAAAACTCCAGAAACACTTCACCTGATCGTAACTTGACCCTTCACCTCACATGATCATGTTTACCTGATTTTTCTATTATAAGAGCGGCAGATGGCAGCAAAAACACTTGCTCTGCATCACTGTCCTGATGATGCCTGGCCCAGCCTAAGCGCACACGCTCTTTATTTGTCACACGTCGTGCGCTGGTTCAAACCATTCCAGACGCTGACTGGTGTGGCTTCCGTAACTCCCCCACATGGCATTCCCACATGGGTTACGCGGGGCCCGCAAATGCACCTTACAAAAAAGATAAGTGCATGTCTTTATAACGACGCCGTAGAATAAAAAACAAAGAATCACGGAGTGCACAATCGGCATCACTAATTAAGAAAGAATCGGGTTAAAGTTACAGTACAGAGCCTTTGAAGTGTGCGGCGCCCCTGGTGACATCTGATGGCGCACCGGGGTGCCGCGGCGCACAGTTTGGGAACTACTGTCTTAAACCAACAACTAGCTGTCATGCACCCCGTGATTCCACAGCAATACTCCCACTGCTCCTCAGTGATGTCAGTGCCCAAATCCTCATTCCAGTGACTTTGTGCCGTGCCTGTGACTTGCGGTGTGTGATTGCAGAGACTGTCGTATATGCACGATACCATGTGTGCGCCATCACTGCTATTCAGGACAACCTGGAGTGGGGCAACGCAATCTGGCTCCCCGGGGGTAATCTGGGAGTAGAGCCCTCATGCTTACCCGTAGCCTTATGTAATAGAACACCTCCAACAGGTTAGGAGTGTATGCACCAAAAAAGCAGTCTCAAGTGCGGAATTCGTTCCCTACAAATAAGTCTCCCCAAGTCGCTATGTGAAGTGCCCGACACATCCTCTGAAACCCTGCCTCCTGCAGCAGTGCCACCTCCGGATGGTAGGTGTGAGGCATTCGTGGCGCATAAAGCAGTGGCGCCCGAACTCTTCGCAACAGCCTCTGCCAGGCATCGATCGTGCAAGATACCGTGGTTGGAGGGGTGTCTAAATTTGCTTGGGTCCCATAGATCACGCCATTTAGCGGTATAGGATGTGCGATCCAATCTACCGCTGCAATTTGTGGCATAAAGCGAGTGGGACGCACCCAATGGTATAAGTAATGGGCCTGTGCACATATGTAATATGCCTCAAAGTCTGGGATATCCAATCCTCCTTTACTATATGGTTGCGTTAAAACCGCCCACTTGAGCCTTGAGTGACGCCCTCCTCAGACCAGCCGTATCAATTCTGATTGTAACGTTTTAAAGAAATAGGCACCCGGGTAGTACGGGATATTAAGGAAGTAGTATAGGAACCTGGGCAGGATGACCATTTTTATAAGGGAGACTCTGCCAGCCATCGAAAGCGGGAGCACAATCCATCTCGTAATGGGGTCCTTTAGTTTCGTTATGGCTGTTCCGTAATTAAGACGCAATGTCTCCTTCCTATCGTTAGAGATCTGAATCCCCAGATAGCGTAGCTCACTATGGCACCATTCCAGCAGGAAATCCAGAGGGAACTCCTGCACCGCGGGGGTAAAGGGGAGTAGCTGTGATTTCTCCCAGTTGAACATCACCCCAGACAGCCTCCCAAATGCGATGAATTCTCGCAGTAGTGCATTCAACTTGTTTTCTGGGTCTGCAACATACAGAGTGACATCGTCCACATATAAAGAGATAGACATCTGGCGCTGAAAGCAACGAAATGCACTATCCTGATGAAGCTGCCGTATACGACATGCTAGAGGTTCTATTGCGATTGCGAACAACAGGGGAGACAACGGGCAACCCTGACATGTACCCCTGATAATCTTGATTGTGTCAGAGAGATGCCCATTCGAGAGTGCCTTCGCCGTGGGCTCAGTATATAGTAATTGTACCCACGATATAAATCTAGTTGGAAAACCCATTTTCTGTAAGACCGGGAAGAGATAATGCCACTCTACGGAATCAAATGCTTTAGAAGCATCTAGGAACACCGCAGCCAGTGGGAACTCGGGGGACACCGTCTGTGTGAGGGAGAACAGCGTCCGAAGATTATGAGAGGTCGATCTCGTCGGGACAAAACCCGATTGGTCGGAAAGTATTATTTTAGTCATGAGGAGGGATAATCTAGTCACTAACACCTTTGCCAATATTTTTGCGTCACAATTGATTAATGACAGCGGCCCGTAAGAGTCGTACCGCGTAGGATCCTTGTCTGGCTTCAATAGGGATGTAATCACAACTTCGCGCATGGATCCAGGCAAAATACCCACCTCCAGGAATGCCTCAAAAACTTCTCTAAGTACTGGCGCCATGATGTCTATATAGCATTTATAGAATTCTGCTGGAATTTCGTCGAGGCCTGGTGCTTTTCCGTTCTCCAGAGACATTATGGCCTCCTTGATTTCATCTAGCTCGAACGGTGCACCGAGAAAGGTTCTGTGCACGTCACTCAACCAACATAAGGCCAGGTCTCCCAGAAAACCATCCAACTCCATCCCCCCTGTAGATTGTGTAGTGTACAGGTGCGCATAGTGTGTATGAAGAATCTGTAAAATCTGGCCACTGTCCCTGCCGTTGCTCCCTCTTGATCAACTAACTCCAGGATGGTATTGTTGCCTCTTTCAATCCGCACTACTTCCGCCAAAGCTCTACCCGGCCGTTCTCCCTCGCTATATTTCCGAGTTGTCCAGTACTTACTCCTAAATTTCACTTCACGCTGTGCCTCCTCTTCATACTCTGTGAATTTAGCGCGGAACTGTTCGTGTGCATCTCCTTCCTCCCGTCCCGACATCTGCCTCTCAAGCACATGTAGCTCTTCCTCTAGTTTAGCTAGTGTGCGCCGTATGTCTCGAAGCACCCCGAAACTTTTGGCTATGCACCACCCTCGGACAGTGACCTTAAAGGCCTCCCATATCACTTCGACACTGTCTACTGTGTCCTTATTGCGGGGGAAGAAGTCCTCAATATCCTCCCTCAGTTCCTCGCGGAAGACTGTATCTAATAAAGCTGTGGATTGAAGTCGCCAGGTACGCTTAGGGCGGTCATAGCTGGGTATATTTAATGCAACAAGGACCGGGCAATGATCCGGTTGGGTTCTAGCGAGATGTCTGGCATCAGTGACCCCAAGTGCTAATTCACTAGTCCAGAAGCAGTAATCCAGTCTCGCCCAACAGTTTACAATCGTGATAACATCACCGCCCAATCTCCCCCACAGTATTATATAGTGCCGTGCTTTATCCACCTGCTGTCCCAGTAGCGGAAAGGGAGTCGAACGATGAATCAGGATAGCAGTACCCCTAGCATAAGTGGGATAATTAGAGAACACTCTGACTTTCGGCCATCTACTTGCAAAGGAAGGGTTAGGTTGAGGGGCTATATGTGACTCTTGCAAAAGTACAACATTCACATTATGCCTATCTAGGTAGGCTAAGACTTGTCTACATTTACGAGGGTCTTTGAGTCCTCTGATATTCCATGACAGAATCTTACAGTTATTTGCAATTGTGTCACCCATTAATGAAACATGCAATGCATACAAAATACATCCGCTCAGTATAGCATGAAAAATCCAGTCTCCCAATTCCAATGTCGCCCCAAAATGTGAATCGTACGTTTAACTCTAACTGTGAAACTCGTAACAACCCCCTCCGTCCCCACCCCCTCTACAGCACCCCCTTCTGGTTACTGATGTTAGCCCCGACCCAGGACCCCTTACCAAAGGGGCCTCCCAATGAGGGGCAGTATCACACAATGCCTCCCAAGGTACCCCCTCCCCACTTACTGTTTAGACTGAAACCCCTTACTCTCATCGCTGTCTCCCTTGTCTCCCCCTCCACCCACTGAAGCAACCCCAACATGCCAGAAGTGTCTCCCACCCCGCTACCCATCCCACCCAACAAGAACATGATCGCTATCAGAAGGATAAGATTTAACATTGGGGATCACCCTTGGGGAGAAACGCTTCAGGTAGTCACACAGCCACCGCCCTCCTCCAGCCCCAGGACCTGTACACCCACTGGGCTGTGAACAAGGAGGGGACGGTGGGGCTTGGAATACGTTACCACTGGACTGCCACAGTCTTTCCCGTCTTGCGTAGGATGTTGTGTCCCCAGCCACGCTGCTTCCGCCTTGGATACCATTGTTTTACAAAAAAAAAGCTATAAGTTTCAGACTCTCTTTTTTCATCCGCCAACCGTTAAGCATTATCTTCCTCCTCCTGGTGCTCAGCAACCTGCGCCTCGTCTTGTCCCTTTTTCCCTCGTTGCGTCCACTTCCATTGCCGTAGGTAGTCCTCCGCATGCTGTGGATTGGTGAAAAACCTTTGTTTGCCCTGGTGAGTTATCCTTAACCTTGCCGGGTATAGTAAAGCGTAGTCTATCTGTGCCGCACCTAGTTTCTTTTTCACCTCCAGGAACTTGCACCGCTCTTCTTGCACTAGCGGGGTGAAGTCCGGGAATATGCTAAATTGCACACCATTATATACCAGAGTCTGCTTTGTGCGAGCAGCCCGCAGTGCCACGTCACGGTCCCGATAACTTTAACAGCCGGGCTATAATCGGCCTCAACAGTTGTCCAGGTATTGGTTGTGGGCCTAGGGACCTGTGCGCTCCCTCGACAATGAAGTGCGCAGAGAATGACTCCGCTCCAATCGCGGCCAGTTGGAGTTTCTCAATATACTCCTCCATAGGCCCCGTGTTGGTGAGCTCCCGGATATTGATCACAAGTATATTATTTCTCCGACTTCGGGCTTCCAAATCCTCATTTTTAACTGCGATTGCTCGTAGGATGTTGTCCATTCTTGCCAACCTAGTTGCGTGATTAGCCGTGGAGAAGCCTGGCTTTGTTCCCTTCTTGGTCGCCTTGAAGCTAATCTTTAGCTGACAATTGTCCATCTTCCCCATGGTGGCAGCAAGTGGCTCAGATCTCTGACCCACTCCAGTCTCTCCAAGGCCCAGCGCCTATGATCACTGCCCGCCACCGGATATGAAGGGAGCTCTGAGTCGACCAGTCTTGTAAATAGCTGCCGCCAACCATCTGCACCGGCCTGCACCCCCTGATCAGCGACCCAGCACCCCTGTAAATTTGCAAGTCTTCCTCAAGCACCTAGAGGCCCCGCGATCACATTGAGGGCTCACTCTCCGGTGCCAAACAGCCACCTGCAGTTGCAAGTACAAGTGTAAAGGTCCCAAACAGTTCCTTTCGATTCCTCTTGTGTTCCTCACCGCCGTTGTTGTTCGAGGCATGTGTGCTGCTGAATTCATATCTGTGCATAGATCGCCGCCTAGTGTTGGGTCCGGATGATTGCACATTGTTGTCCTGGAAGAGTCTTCGAAGTATCACGAGATAGGTGGCTCCTCCCCTGGACTACAGTGCGCATGGGCATCGACTCCATCCCCAGATTGTTTTTTTCCGCCATTGGGTTCGGATGTCTTTGGTTCCCTCTTGTCGGAATCGATAAAAAACTTTCCTTGAGACCAAAAGGTCTTTAGTCTTATGTCGGTATTGTCTTGCGTTCAGCTTAACAACTTTACTTCGGCTCCGAGCCGAGCTCTATACTTCCGCGTGCTTTCGGCGCGGAAGGCCTTGTCGACGCTCCAGACTCATCGACCATCCATCATGGACCGAAGTCCATTCAAAAGATGTCCGGTGTGTAACTCGAAGTACCCACACATCGACGTCCACCCGGTGTGCAACAAGTGTCTGTCGCCGGACCACGATGAGGCCAAGTGTATGGCCTGTTCGAGATTCAGGTCCAAGAAGACACTCAAGCTCCGTCAAGCCGCGCGCCTGGAGGCCCAGCAATCTGCACCGGCGCCTACGGACATTTTCGATGCTGGGGAGGTAGAGGATGAAAATATCCAGGACTTCTCAGAATCAAACCCCGCGTCGGATGTCGAGGAAGACTACGACGCTGAGGCCGAAGCTTTCGAAAGCGGAGAAGTAGTCGAGGAGGTAGGAGACGACGACGGGGCCCTCGGGGCCATGGAGGATAGCTCGGACGAGGAGCTTCCTCAGACTGACTCTGGGGCCGTGCCAATCTATAAGGCCCAGGTCGAGGGATCGCCTTCGGGCCTTACCCAAGACCTTGATATGAGTTGCCCGGCCCGGCCACGAACATTGGTACCGAGTCACTCCCGGTGAAAATGAAACCGAAAGTGAAATCTACGGTCTCGACTCCAGATACTGCGCAGGTGCAGATATTGAAACCGAAAGTGCGCATCGCATTGGTCGGATCGAAGACTTCGGAGGCCTCGACGCCGAAGAAACCTAGGATGGCCGTCGAGCCGAAGGGCCAAGTCAAGATGGCCGAGCCTAAGGCTACCGCGTCAAAGACTAAGGTGAAGGGGCTCGACACGGGCGCATCGGCGCCGAAGACGATCGACGCCGGCAAGAGTCTGGTCGACCACAAGAAGGCTGTCGACCCCAAGAAGTCTCTCGGAGACCCGAAGAAGCGGCCCGATGACCCGAAGGTCCTCTCTGCCCCGCTTCCACACAAGGCCAAGGGTGCTGCGCCAAGTGAGTCGACTCCAAAAGTGACATTGAAGGACTCGACTCCGAAACCGTCCTCGAAGGACTCCATTGAACCGGCACGTCCATCTGCCGCGTTCACGAAGAAGGTCACGGAGTCCCTGCAGCGCATTAGGGACGGCGCCGCGGCAGTCGAGCCGAAGGACCCTCCGCCTGCCAAGCCTCTGGAAAAACCGGCTAAGGCGTCTACGCCGATCCTCTTTACCTTGCCGCCTAAGACAGCGCCGAAGGCTTTCGCTGCTAGACCGGGGACTGTCGTGCCCGAGAAGGTATCTTCGGCGCCGAAGGCATCGTTGGTGGTCCATGGCCCGCGGCCTCGACAACACTCGGAGGAGGAGCGGCAAGAACATTTCATCGACGCCGAAACGAGGAAGGCTTTCCCTTCTGAAGAGGAAAATCACCCCAGAACCCCACTTGGAGTCTTACAAAATCCCCCTAAAGAGGAAAATGGACTCTGCTGGTACTCCAGCCTTGGTGGAGCCCATTTCACCACAAGCTCACGAGGTCTCGCCCACTTACTCCGATGTGGACGCTGGTGAGGGCGACGACTAGGATGAATATAGCTATCCGGTCTACACAGACCCGGAGGATGTAACTGAGCCCTGGTCTGCCGGAGGTGACCCTGGGGATCCACATTCGGGACAAGACCCTCAGCTCTTCTCTGCTAAAACTTCACCTACTGAAGACTCTGCTGCTTTCAATGCCCTCATTGAGTGGGCAGCAGCCAATCACAATGTCCAGCTGCATGCTGACCCTGTGGCTGTAGATTTCCTCTTTGACACCTTTTCTGTGTCTGAAAAGACTGTGAAAACTCTGCCAATGCTGAAAGGCGTTTTGAAGCATGCTGCTGAGGTCTTCAAAGAACCCACCAGGGCGAGAGTCATCAACCCAAGGATTGACAAAAAGTACAAAGCGGCGCCTACTGATCCAACTTACATTAAAGGACAGTTGCCTATGGACTCCCTGGTCGTCTCGAATGCCCGGAAGAGGGCCAATTCTCAGACTACGGGTGATGCTCCTCCCCCAGACAAAGAATCCAAGGTCTTTGAGGCTTCAGGGAAGAGGGTAGCAGCACAGGCAGCCAACATATGGCGCATCTCAAACACACAGGCGCTCCTGGCGCGTTATGACAGGGCGCACTACGATACCCTAGAGACCCTTTTGCAACACCTGCCTGATCAATATAAGGAAGGGGCTGAGATGCTAATCCAGGAGGGGAAGCTGATCTCCAACGCTTCCATTAAGTGCGCTCTGGACGCAACTGACACCGCTGCACGAGCCATTAACACCAGTGTTATGCTTCAGAGACATGCCTGGCTAAGAATCTCTGGTTTCAAGCCAGACATCCAGACCACCATCTTGAACCAAACGGTCAACCCAGATCACCTGTTTGGCCCGGAGGTTGACACCACCCTAGAAAAAATGAAAAAGGACACTGACACTGCAAAATCCATGGGTGCCTTGCAGTCCCAGCAGTTTCGGGTGGGTCCTTTCGTCGCTCCAATACCAGAGGCACCTCAAGGGGTCCCCTTTCGCAGTCCGCGCAGTTCTACAAGGGCAATACCCAGATACCGCGGCAACAGCGCCAAAGGCAGAGGACGTGGCAACAACAGCTCCAGGTCCTCTACCGTCAACAAACAGTGACGCATTGTCACTGCCCCCCGACCACACAACACCGGTCGGGGGGAGACTCCAGCAGTTCCTGCCCGTGTGGAAGTCCATCACCACGGACAGGTGGGTCAGAAAGCTTATCCAATTTGGTTATTGTCTGGAATTAACATCCATACCCCCAAGGCACCGTCCTATGTCGGACGAGCACTTGCACTTATTGCAGCAGGAGGTCAATGTCATGCTGCAAAAAGGGATAGAGCTCGTGCCCATGCAGGAAAGAGGCACAGGAGTTTACTTCCTGTACTTCCTGATTCCAAAGAAGGATGGGTCCCTCAGGCCCATCCTGGATCTCAGGCCCCTCAACTTCTACATTCTGTCGGAGCACTTCCATATGCTAACCCTGCAGCAAGTGCTCCTGCTGCTCCAACAGGGCGACTTTCTCGCAACTTGAGACCTAAAGGATGCGTACTTTCACATTCCACTACATCCTTCACACAGGAAATACCTCGGGTTCATCATCCAAAACCAGCACTACCAATTCAGGGTTTTGCCTTTCGGGGTCACCACGGCACCCAGGGTGTTCACAAAGTGCCTGGCGACGGTGGCAGCACATCTGAGGAGACAAAACATCCACGTCTACCCCTATCTGGACGACTGGCTCATCCAAGCGAGGTCAGCCCAGCAGTGTGCCGCCCACGTGTCCCACACCATTCGCCTCCTGCACCATCTGGGATTCTCACTGAATTACCCAAAATCCCACCTCCAGCCCGCCTACATACGGCAGTATCTGGGTGCGACCATAGACACTCTGGCAGCCACAGCACAGCCGAATTCAGTGAGAGTCAGCAGCATTCAATCGCTGATCCAAAAATTCAGACCTCAACACTCGCTTCCAGCAAGAGTGTTCATGCAGTTGATAGGCATGATGGCCTCCTGCATCTCCATTGTCCCGCACGCGAGACTGCATATGCGTCCGCTTCAGGAGTGCTTGGCACGTCAGTGGACTCAGGCTCACGGACAGTTGAAAGACCTAGTGTTGGTGAGCGGTCGGGCATACAACTCTCTGCATTGGTGGAATCCACGAAACCTTTGCAAGGGCCGACCGTTCCAGGAGCCTGTGCCACAGATTATCCTGACGACGGAAGCTTCTCTCCAGGGATGGGGAGCGCATGTACTCCAATACACTGTGCAGGGACTATGGACGCAACAACTAGGGAAGATGCACATCAATGTTCTGGAACTGTTAGACGGACCGGGAGGGTCGGCCGAGGATAAGGGGAGAGGTCTCCGGGGAGAGCCGTCTCCGACGATCGTACAGACAAGTAACTTCCCCCCCACAGACGGACACCACACAAGGGCAAAGTTCAACGATACTTTATAGGCAATTCTTTAAGTACGATGAATGGTACAAGGAGGTCTGGACTCAGGGGTCCCCTCGATTCTGGTCTCTGGTGTGGGAGAAGGGTAGCGGGACAGTCTTGTTACCAAAAGATGGAAATAGCTCTCAATCCTCGAGCTCGGCGTTCTAGATGATCGGGCCGCGGCGGAGCCAGCAGGTCCCGAGATAGACGAATGAAGCGACGGTCCGCGGCGGAGCCAGCAGGTCCCGATGAAGATGGTAGTTACAAACGGTCCGCGGCCACGCCAGCAGGTCCCGACGACGATGAAGGATTACGAAGGTTACGAAGGTTGCGGCAGCGCCAGTAGGCAGGACGATGATGCGCAAGGCAGAGCTACGGCAGCGCAAGTAGTCCGTCAAGGATGAGTTCTTCTCTGCGTCTCTCGACTCCAGGATACAACTGCCTTCCTGCTCTGGAGCTGCCCCAGTTATAGGGCTGGTGCCCTTTGATGTCCGGACCCTCGCACTTGGAGGTCGGGAGGTCCGGGATGAGGGAGTCCAGACACCCAGCAGGGGGGTGGAGCCAGCGCCCGGGGAGGCGATGGGCGAGCGGCACTTGGCGGGGGAGAACCATCGACGCCTCTTTCTCCCATTGACTTGCCAAGTAGCCCGCTCACCTCCTGGGTGGATGGTGGTGCCGGGATGTCTGAGGCCTGGCTAGGCCCAGGGTTGAGGTCGGCCGGGGGCCAGGCGGCCTCGTGGTGGAGTGTCCAAGATGGCGCCCAGGCTGGGCGCGCGGGCCAGTAGTGGGTCGGGCCCACGAGGTCGATATGTTCAGGGGCTGGGGTCCCGGAGGGGACGGAAGACGAGCAGTGGTGGTGTGTGGCCCTTGTGTGTCCGGGCTCGGGCCTGGTCGGGCCGAGGGGGGAGCGGCCCTTCATGTGGCCTGTCCAACATGCGTCCCCCCCCAGCTGAAGGCGGGGAGAGTCACCCATCCTCTTGGGGACTCTCCTCGTCGAGGCGGAAAAACCGGGACAGGCCATCCGCGTTGGCGTGATCTGGCCCAGGCCGGTGCTCAACAGTGAAGTCCATCCCTTGTAGGGAGATGGACCAACGTAGGAGTTTCGGGTTTTCCCCCCGCATCTGCATCAGCCACTGCAGGGGTCGATGTTCGGTCTGCACCCGAAAGTGTGTGCCAAAGAGGTAGGGCCGGAGCTTTTTGAGGGCCCATACCACAGCGAAGGCCTCCCTCTCTATGGTGCTCCAGCGTTGTTCTCGGGGTAGGAGTCGCCTGCTGATGAAGGCCACTGGCTGATCAAGGCCTTCGGTGTTCACTTGAGACAGGACTGCCCCAATGCCATGGTCGGAGGCATCCGTCTGGACGACGAACTCCCGGCTGTAGTCGGGGGCCTGGAGCACAGGGGCGGAGCACATGGCGGCCTTCAATTGTTCGAAGGCTGTTTGACAATCCGGGGTCCAGTTGACTTTCTTGGGTTGATTTTTGGACGTGAGTTCTGTGAGGGGCCCCACTATGGTACCATAGTCTTTCACGAACCTTCGGTAATAGCCCGTGAGGCCCAGGAAGGCGCGTACCTCGGTCTGGGTGATGGGGGGCTGCCAGGACTGGATGGCGGCAATCTTGAGCTGCAGAGGGGCCACCAGGCCGCTTCCCACCTGGTGTCCGAGGTAGGTTACGGACCCCTGACCAATTTGGCATTTGCTGGCCTTGATCGTGAGGCCAGCCCGCTGGAGGGCCTGTAGCACCGCTCGGAGGTGGTGGACGTGCTCGGGCCACTGGTGGCTGTATACAGCGATGTCGTCTAGGTAGGCGGCGCTGAATCCTTCGAGCCCTGCCAGGACCTGGTTGACGAGTCGCTGAAATGTTGCTGGAGCATTCTTCATACCAAAGGGCATGACCTTGAAATGGTAATGGCCATCAGGGGTGGAAAAGGCAGAACGTTCTTGGGCCCGGGGTGTGAGGCCGATCTGCCAGTAGCCCGCCGTTAGGTCGAAAATACTGAGGTAGCGGGCAGCTCCCATGCGGTCGATTAGTTCGTCTGCCCGAGGGATGGGATGTGCGTCTGTTCGAGTGACCGCATTCAAGCCCCGGTAGTCGACGCAGAACCGGACTCCTGGTGTGGTGCCGGGAGCGGCTGCTTTGGGGACCAGTACTACAGGGCTGGCCCAGGGGCTGTCTGAGGGCTCGATGACCCCGAGCGTGAGCATTTTGGTTACTTCTTCCTGGATGCAGGCCCGTACCCGATCTGGCACGCGGTAGGCCCGGTGGCGGATAGGGGGGTTGTCCCCCGTGTCCACGTCGTGCACACACCAGGAAGTGACACCTGGGGTGAGGGAAAACAGGCTGGCGAACTGCAACAGAAGGTCTCGACACTCCTGGCGTTGTTCCCGGGTGAGGGCCTCCGAGAGTCGGACCCCATCCACGGAGCCGTCTTTCTCCCGAGTCCGTAGGAGGTCAGGGAGGGGCTCGGAGTCTTCTTCGGCCCCATTGTCCGTGGCCATCAGGAGGCTGAGTTCTGAACGCACAAAGTGGGGTTTCAGTCTGTTAGCGTGGAGGACCCGGAGGGGGTTCCGGGCAGATTCCATGTCGATGAGATAGGTGGCAGGGCCCTTGCGCTCGACTACTTTGAAGGGCCCCGTCCACTTGTCTTGCAGGGCGCAGGGTTCGGTGGGGGACATCACCCATACCTGTTGCCCAGGTTCAAATTCGATGGAGGAGGCATTCCGGTCATACCACTTTTTCATGTCCTCTTGACTGGCCTCTAGGTTGGCTTTTGCCAGCTCTCTGAACCGCCGGGTCTGGTTGCGGAGGGTTAGGAGGTACCGGAAGACATCTGGGGGGTTCTTTAGAGGGGGCATCTCCCAGCCTTCCTTGACTAGGCTGAGCGGCCCCCGTACTGGATGTCCATACAGCAGTTCAAACGGGCTGAAGCCGAGGGACTTCTGGGGGACCTCCCGATATGCGAAGAGGAGGCACGGCAGCAGCACATCCCACTGGCGACGGAGGGGCTCTTCCAACCCCCCAATCATCCCTTTGAGCGTGCGGTTGAACCGCTCAACGAGTCCGTTTCCTTGAGGGTGATAGGGGGTCGTGAATCGGTAGGTAACCCCACACTGTTGCCAGAGGGACTTCATATATTTGGAAATAAAGTTCGTGCCTCTGTCGCTGACGACTTCTCGGGGGAAGCCCACACGGGAGAAGATTCCCATCAGAGCCCGGCCGACTACCGGGGCTGTCACAGTCCGCAGGGGAACAGCCTCGGGGTAGCGGGTGGCGTGGTCCACTAGCACCAGGATGAACCGATGGCCTTGTTTTGTACGCGGGTCCAGGGGCCCCACAATGTCTATCCCGACCCTCTCGAACGGGGTGGTGACCACGGGAAAAGGTTGCAGGGGGGCTTTTAGTTTGCGGCCGCTCTTTCCACTGGCTTGGCACGTGGGGCAAGATCAGCAATGCTGGTGTACATCGTCCCTCATTTTGGGCCAGAAGAAGTGGGTCACCAGGCGGCTGTAGGTTTTATCTTGACCCAGGTGTCCAGCCAGGGGGACATCGTGGGCCAGGTTTAGCAGAAAGTCTCTAAAACGGAGGGGCACCACTAGCACTCGGCTGGCCCCCAACTCCGCGATTCTTTGTTCACTGTATAGCAGATCATTGTCCCAGTAGATCCAATGTGTTCCGGAGGTATCCCCTGCGCTTTGGGCGAGGGCTTGTTGGCGGAGTCCCTCGAGGGAGGGACAGGTCTTCTGTTCTTGGCGAAACTGTTCTTGCGTGGGCCCCCCCTCTTGAGGCCACTGGTCGAGGTTAGCGAGGTCTGGAGGTTGAGCTGGTTCTGGGGGGACGTCACGGTCGGTGGTTTCGGCTGGGGCGACCGGAGGCGGAGGCGCCGGCCATTCGGGTTCCTCGGGTCGGGGTTTGGCACGGGCGGCCATGGACCGGGTGGTGACGCATGCCCAGTCCGGGATGCCTAACATCCCCAGGTGTTCTCGTCGTTCTACGGCTGCCCACGGAGAGCTTTCAAGGTCATTCCCCAGGAGGCAGTCTACGGGGGCATCGTCTCGGACCGTTACTTTCAACATGCCGGAGACCCCTCCCCATTCGAAAGGGACGCAGGCCATCCGACACAGACTCTCCGAGTTATCGGCTGAACGGACAGGGCAGAGAATGTTTGGTAGGAACTGTTCTGGGGCCACCAGGTGACAGCGGACGGCTGTCACACTGGCCCCGGTGTCACGGAGGGCCTCGGCCCGGCGTCCATTGATGCTTACCCATTGGCTGTACTTCTGGGTGTTAGCGGGTAGGGGGACCCGCGGGACCATGTCTTTCCCCCCTAAGCATGCTAGAGCCATGGCGGCTGGCTCCCATTCTTGATGCTCTTGCTCATATTCTTCTTGTTCCTCTGAGATCTGTTCCTCCCCCAGAGCAGCAGCGGCTACTTGGCGGGGTCTTGGGCTCTGATACTGGGGGCAGTTTGGGTCGTTTGCATAGTGGCCGACTCGTTGGCATCGATGGCACGTAACATTGGCTCGATATCCCGGTCGCGCCGGGGTGCTGCCCCGGTTGGCCGGGGGGGTGGTGCTGGTAGCGGGGGCGACCGGAGCGTTGTCTCTTCCGCGCCCTTGGCCTCCTCCTCCTCCTCGGGGACGGTGCTGACCGTTGTTGTTCCGGCTCTGTTCATAGGACCCATTTCGGCCCACTCTGGTGATTTCCCACCGGTCAGCTTCGGCTGCGAGCTGCCGGGGATCGGTCAATTTGCTGTCGAGGAGGTGCTGGCGGAGCTCAATGAAGCAATTGTTCGATAGATGCTCCCATACCATGAGATTGAAGAGTTGTTCGTAAGTTGTGACCTTGCTTCCTTTGATCCAGCCCTCGAAGGCTCGGCTAAAATAGTTTACATAGTCCACCCAAGTTGTACCCGGGATGCGGGTGCAGTCTCGGAACCTCTGACGGTACATCTCGGGTGTGAGGCCATAGCGGGTGAGGAGTGCAGCTTTCATATGGTCATAGGAGGTCATCTGGTGGTCCGGGAGCTGTAGCAGGGCGTCGCGGCCCTCATTGAGGAATCTCCCCCATAGACCGGCTCCCCAGTCGCTTCTATCGATCCGGTGGGCGGTCATAGCGATTTCGTAGGCCTTAAACCATTGCTGGATGTCGTCCTCTCGGAAGTATTCTCGAACGACATCCTTGGGGATGTGTACCTTTTTCTCTGTTGCCCCTGGGGTGTGGGGTTGCTCGGGCACCCCTACTTCTTTATTCTGCTTGCGTAGGTCGATCTCAGCTAATTTTTGCTCGTGTTCATATGCCAATTTCTTCTCCTCGAGCTCCCTTTGTCTCTGTTTTTCCTCTCTTTCTTCTCGGAGACGCAGGTGCTCTAAGTTTATTTTTTGTTCGGCCAACTTAAGTTCAACATCCATTTTGAGCCGGGCCATTTCCAGCTCGTGTAGTCGGGTTTTTTCTCGTTCCTGGATCTCGTCTTGCGAGAGACCCGTTCTTCGCTCCTCAGGGGCCGTGGTGTTTTTTTCTATTGCTGCGATGTTTTGGTCAGGGGTTCCGGCAGCCCCGGTTTCTGCCCAAGACTCTAGGGCATGCTTGAAATCGTCTTTGGTACTTAGACCGGTGGTAGCGATACCTAGTTCGATGCAGAATTGTTTTAATTCACGATGGCTGTACTCGTCCAATTTCTCCATCTGAAATTTCTCGGTGGATCCGCTTTCTTTGTTTGACATCGTGATTTCGTCGTGGGGTGAGCTACTCTCTGTACGATTATGCGGTGATTCGGATCGCGCCGCTGGCCACCAATGTTAGACGGACCGGGAGGGTCGGCCGAGGATAAGGGGAGAGGTCTCCGGGGAGAGCCGTCTCCGACGATCGTACAGACAAGTAACTTCCCCCCCACAGACGGACACCACACAAGGGCAAAGTTCAACGATACTTTATAGGCAATTCTTTAAGTACGATGAATGGTACAAGGAGGTCTGGACTCAGGGGTCCCCTCGATTCTGGTCTCTGGTGTGGGAGAAGGGTAGCGGGACAGTCTTGTTACCAAAAGATGGAAATAGCTCTCAATCCTCGAGCTCGGCGTTCTAGATGATCGGGCCGCGGCGGAGCCAGCAGGTCCCGAGATGGACGAAGGAAGCGACGGTCCGCGGCGGAGCCAGCAGGTCCCGATGAAGATGGTAGTTACAAACGGTCCGCGGCCACGCCAGCAGGTCCCGACGACGATGAAGGATTACGAAGGTTACGAAGGTTGCGGCAGCGCCAGTAGGCAGGACGATGATGCGCAAGGCAGAGCTACGGCAGCGCCAGTAGTCCGTCAAGGATGAGTTCTTCTCTGCGTCTCTCGACTCCAGGATACAACTGCCTTCCTGCTCTGGAGCTGCCCCAGTTATAGGGCTGGTGCCCTTTGATGTCCGGACCCTCGCACTTGGAGGTCGGGAGGTCCGGGATGAGGGAGTCCAGACACCCAGCAGGGGGGTGGAGCCAGCGCCCGGGGAGGCGATGGGCGAGCGGCACTTGGCGGGGGAGAACCATCGACGCCTCTTTCTCCCATTGACTTGCCAAGTAGCCCGCTCACCTCCTGGGTGGATGGTGGTGCCGGGATGTCTGAGGCCTGGCTAGGCCCAGGGTTGAGGTCGGCCGGGGGCCAGGCGGCCTCGTGGTGGAGTGTCCAAGATGGCGCCCAGGCTGGGCGCGCGGGCCAGTAGTGGGTCGGGCCCACGAGGTCGATATGTTCAGGGGCCGGGGTCCCGGAGGGGACGGAAGACGAGCAGTGGTGGTGTGTGGCCCTTGTGTGTCCGGGCTCGGGCCTGGTCGGGCCGAGGGGGAAGCGGCCCTTCATGTGGCCTGTCCAACAGGAACTGATGGCAATCTTCATGGCATTAAAAGTATTCAAGGTACATCTGTGCAACAAGGTCGTGTTGATCCGGACGGACAACATGACGGCAATGTACTACATTCAAAAGCAGGGAGGAACACACTCTCCGCAGCTGTCTCATCTGGCTCAGAGCATGTGGAAGTGGGCCATTCAGAAGAACATCTTCCTCATGGCAGAGCACCTCCCGGGCAAGGACAATCAGATGGCGGACCTGCTCAGCAGGCACAGCCACCAAATGCACGAGTGGGAGATACATCCATCAGTACTCCAACCGTACTTCCAAAGGTGGGGTCATCCAGAGTGTTGGACAGGCCCCCTGAAGGGCCGCTCCCCCCTCGGCCCGACCAGGCCCGAGCCCGGTCACACAAGTGCCACACACCACCACTGCTCGTCTTCCGTCCCCTCCGGGACACCGGCCCCTGAACATATCGACCTCGTGGGCCCGACCCACTACTGGCCCACGCGCCCAGCCTGGGCGCCATCTTGGACACTCCACCACGAGGCCGCCTGGCCCCCGATCGACCTCAACCCTGGGCCTAGCCAGGCCTCAGACATCCCGGCACCACCCTCCACCCAGGAGGTGAGCGGGCTACTTGGCAAGTCAATGGGAGAAAGAGGCGTCGATGGCTCTCCCCCGCCAAGTGCCGCTCGCCCATCGCCTCCCCGGGCGCTGGCTCCACCCCCCTGCTGGGTGTCTGGACTCCCTCATCCCGGACCTCCCGACCTCCAAGTGCGAGGGTCCGGACATCAAAGGGCACCAGCCCTATAACTGGGGCAGCTCCAGAGCAGGAAGGCAGTTGTATCCTGGAGTCGAGAGACGCAGAGAAGAACTCATCCTTGACGGACTACTGGCGCTGCCGTAGCTCTGCCTTGCGCACCATCGTCCTGCCTGCTGGCGCTGCCGCAACCTTCGTAACCTTCGTAATCCTTCATCGTCGTCGGGACCTGCTGGCGTGGCCGCGGACCGTTTGTAACTACCATCTTCATCGGGACCTGCTGGCTCCGCCGCGGACCGTCGCTTCCTTCGTCCATCTCGGGACCTGCTGGCTCCGCCGCGGCCCGATCATCTAGAACGCCGAGCTCGAGGATTGAGAGCTATTTCCACCTTTTGGTAACAAGACTGTCCCGCTACCCTTTTCCCAAACCAGAGACCAGAACCGAGGGGACCCCTGAGTCCAGACCTCCTTGTATCATCATCGTACCTAAAGAATTGCCTATAAAGTATCGTGGAACTTTACCCTTGTGTGGTGTCCGTCTGTGGGGGGGAAGTTACTTGTCTGTACGATCGTCGGAGACGGCTCTCCCCGGAGACCTCTCCCCTTATCCTCGGCCGACCCTCCCGGTCCGTCTAACATTGGTGGCCAGCGGCGCGATCCGAATCACCGCATAATCGTACAGAGAGTAGCTCACCCCACGACCAAATCACGATGTCAAACAAAGAAAGCGGATCCACCGAGAAATTTCAGATGGAGAAATTGGACGAGTACAGCCATCGTGAATTAAAACAATTCTGCATCGAACTAGGTATCGCTACCACCGGTCTAAGTACCAAAGACGATTTCAAGCATGCCCTAGAGTCTTGGGCAGAAACCGGGGCTGCCGGAACCCCCGATCAAAACATCGCAGCAATAGAAAAAAACACCACGACCCCTGAGGAGCGAAGAACGGGTCTCTCGCAAGACGAGATCCAGGAAAGAGAAAAAACCCGACTACACGAGCTAGAAATGGCCCGGCTCAAAATGGAAGTTGAACTTAAGTTGGCCGAACAAAAAATAAACTTAGAGCACCTGCGTCTCCGAGAAGAAAGAGAGGAAAAACAGAGACCAAGGGAGCTCGAGGAGAAGAAATTGGCATATGAACACAAGCGAAAATTAGCGGAGATCGACCTACGCAAGCAGAATAAAGAAGGAGGGGTGCCCGAGCAACCCCACACCCCAAGGGCAACAGAGAAAAAGGTACACATCCCCAAGGATGTCGTTCGAGAATACTTCCGAGAGGACGACATCCAGCAATGGTTTAAGGCCTACGAAATCGCTATGACCGCCCACCGGATCGATAGAAGCGACTGGGGAGCCGGTCTATGGGGAAGATTCCTCAATGAGGGCCGCGACGCCCTGCTACAGCTCCCGGACCACCAGATGACCTCCTATGACCATATGAAAGCTGCACTCCTCACCCGCTATGGCCTCACACCTGAGATGTACCGTCAGAGGTTCCGAGACTGCACCCGCATCCCGGGTACAAATTGGGTGGACTATGTGAACTATTTTAGCCGAGCCTTCGAGGGCTGGATCAAAGGAAGCAAGGTCACAACTTACGAACAACTTTTCAATCTCATGGTATGGGAACATCTATCGAACAATTGCTTCATTGAGCTCCGCCAGCACCTCCTCGACAGCAAATTGACCGATCCCCGGCAGCTCGCAGCCGAAGCTGACCGGTGGGAAATCACCAGAGTGGGCCGGAATGGGTCCTACGAACAGAGCCGGAACAACAACGGTCAGCACCGTCCCCGAGGAGGAGGAGGCCAAGGACGCGGAAGAGACAACGCTCCGGTCGCCCCCGCTACCAGCACCACCCCCCCGGCCAACCGGGGCAGCACCCCGGCGCGACCGGGATATCGAGCCAATGTTACGTGCCATTGATGCCAACGAGTCGGACACTATGCAAACGACCCAAACTGCCCCCAGTACCAGAGCCCAAGACCCCGCCAGGTAGCCGCTGCTGCCCTGGGGGAGGAGCAGATCTCAGAGGAACAGGAAGAGTATGAGCAAGAGCATCAAGAATGGGAGCCAGCTGCCATGGCTCTAGCCTGCTTAGGGGGGAAAGACATGGTCCCGCGGGTCCCCCTACCCGCTAACACCCAGAAGTACAGCCAGTGGGTGAGCATCAATGGACGCCGGGCCGAAGCCCTCCGTGACACCGGGGCCAGTGTGACAGCCGTCCGCTGTCACCTGGTGGCCCCAGAACAGTTCCTACCAAACATTCTCTGCCCTGTCTGTTCAGCCGATAATTCAGAGAGTCTGTGTCGGATGGCCTGCGTCCCTTTCGAATGGGGAGGGGTCTCCGGCATGTTGAAAGTAACGGTCCGAGACGATGCCCCCGTAGACTGCCTCTTGGGGAATGACCTTGAAAGCTCTCCGTGGGCAGCCGTAGAACGACGAGAACACCTGGGGATGTTAGGCATCCCGGACTGGGCATGCGTCACCACCCGGTCCATGGCCGCCCGTACCAACCCCCGACCCGAGGAACCCGAATGGCCGGCGCCTCCGCCTCCCGTCGCTCCAGCCGAAACCACTGACCGTGACGTCCCCCCAGAACCAGCTCAACCTCCAGATCTCGCTAACCTCGACCAGTGGCCTCAAGAGGGGGGGCCCACGCAAGAACAGTTTCGCCAAGAACAGAAGACCTGTCCCTCCCTCGAGGGACTCCGCCAACAAGCCCTCGCCCAAAGCGCAGGGGATACCTCCGGAACACATTGGATCTACTGGGACAATGATCTGCTATACAGTGAACAAAGAATCGCGGAGTTGGGGGCCAGCCGAGTGCTAGTGGTGCCCCTCCGTTTTAGAGACTTTCTGCTAAACCTGGCCCACGATGTCCCCCTGGCTGGACACCTGGGTCAAGATAAAACCTACAGCCGCCTGGTGACCCACTTCTTCTGGCCTAAAATGAGGGACGATGTCCACCAGCATTGCCGATCTTGCCCCACGTGCCAAGCCAGTGGAAAGAGCGGCCGCAAACTGAAAGCCCCCCTGCAACCTTTTCCCGTGGTCACCACCCCGTTCGAGAGGGTCGGGATAGACATTGTGGGACCCCTGGACCCGCGTACAAAACAAGGCCATAGGTTCATCCTGGTGCTAGTGGACCACGCCACCCGCTACCCCGAGGCTGTTCCCCTGCGGACTGTGACAGCCCCGGTAGTTGGCCGGGCTCTGATGGGAATCTTCTCCCGTGTGGGCTTCCCCCGAGAAGTCGTCAGCGACAGAGGCACGAACTTTATTTCCAAATATATGAAGTCCCTCTGGCAACAGTGTGGGGTTACCTACCGATTCACGACCCCCTATCACCCTCAAGGAAACGGACTCGTTGAGCGGTTCAACCGCACGCTCAAAGGGATGATTGGGGGGTTGGAAGAGCCCCTCCGTCGCCAGTGGGATGTACTGCTGCCGTGCCTCCTCTTCGCATATCGGGAGGTCCCCCAGAAGTCCCTCGGCTTCAGCCCGTTTGAACTGCTGTATGGACATCCAGTACGGGGGCCGCTCAGCCTAGTCAAGGAAGGCTGGGAGATGCCCCCTCTAAAGAACCCCCCAGATGTCTTCCGATACCTCCTAACCCTCCGCAACCAGACCCGGCGGTTCCGAGAGCTGGCCAAAGCCAACCTAGAGGCCAGTCAAGAGGACATGAAAAAGTGGTATGACCGGAATGCCTCCTCCATCGAATTTGAACCTGGGCAACAGGTATGGGTGATGTCCCCCACCGAACCCTGCGCCCTGCAAGACAAATGGACGGGGCCCTTCAAAGTAGTCGAGCGCAAGGGCCCTGCCACCTATCTCATCGACATGGAATCTGCCCGGAACCCCCTCCGGGTCCTCCACACCAATAGACTAAAACCCCACTTTGTGCGTTCAGAACTCAGCCTCCTGATGGCCACAGACAATGGGGCCGAAGAAGACTCCGAACCCCTCCCTGACCTCCTACGGACTCGGGAGAAAGACGGCTCTGTGGATGGGGTCCGACTCTCGGAGGCCCTCACCCGGGAACAACGCCAGGAGTGCCGAGACCTTCTGTTGCAGTTCGCCAGCCTGTTTTCCCTCACCCCAGGTGTCACTTCCTGGTGTGTGCACGACGTGGACACGGGGGACAACCCCCCTATCCGCCACCGGGCCTACCGCGTGCCAGATCGGGTACGGGCCTGCATCCAGGAAGAAGTGACCAAAATGCTCACGCTCGGGGTCATCGAGCCCTCAGATAGCCCCTGGGCAGCCCTGTAGTACTGGTCCCCAAAGCAGCCGCTCCCGGCACCACACCAGAACTCCGGTTCTGCGTCGACTACCGGGGCTTGAATGCGGTCACTCGAACAGACGCACATCCCATCCCTCGGGCAGACGAACTAATCGACCGCATGGGAGCTGCCCGCTACCTCAGTATTTTCGACCTAACGGCGGGCTACTGGCAGATCGGCCTCACACCCCGGGCCCAAGAACGTTCTGCCTTTTCCACCCCTGATGGCCATTACCATTTCAAGGTCATGCCCTTTGGTATGAAGAATGCTCCAGCAACATTTCAGCGACTCGTCAACCAGGTCCTGGCAGGGCTCGAAGGATTCAGCGCCGCCTACCTAGACGACATCGCTGTATACAGCCACCATTGGCCCGAGCACCTCCACCACCTCCGAGCGGTGCTACAGGCCCTCCAGCGGGCTGGCCTCACGATCAAGGCCAGCAAATGCCAAATTGGTCAGGGGTCCGTAACCTACCTCGGACACCAGGTGGGAAGCGGCCTGGTGGCCCCTCTGCAGCTTAAGATTGCCGCCATCCAGTCCTGGCAGCCCCCCATCACCCAGACCGAGGTGCGCGCCTTCCTGGGCCTCACAGGCTATTACCGAAGGTTCGTGAAAGACTATGGTACCATAGTGGGGCCCCTCACAGAACTCACGTCCAAGAATCAACCCAAGAAAGTCAACTGGACCCCGGATTGTCAAACAGCCTTCGAACAATTGAAGGCCGCCATGTGTTCCGCCCCTGTGCTCCAGGCCCCCGACTACAGCCGGGAGTTCGTCGTCCAGACGGATGCCTCCGACCATGGCATTGGGGCAGTCCTGTCTCAAATGAACACCGAAGGCCTTGATCAGCCAGTGGCCTTCATCAGCAGGCGACTCCTACCCCGAGAGCAACGCTGGAGCACCATAGAGAGGGAGGCCTTCGCTGTGGTATGGGCCCTCAAAAAGCTCCGGCCCTACCTCTTTGGCACACACTTTCGGGTGCAGACCGACCATCGACCCCTGCAGTGGCTGATGCAGATGCGGGGGGAAAACCCGAAACTACTACGTTGGTCCATCTCCCTACAAGGGATGGACTTCACTGTTGAGCACCGGCCTGGGCCAGATCACGCCAACGCGGATGGCCTGTCCCGGTTTTTCCGCCTCGACGAGGAGAGTCCCCAAGAGGATGGGTGACTCTCCCCGCCTTCAGCTGGGGGGGACGCATGTTGGACAGGCCCCCTGAAGGGCCGCTCCCCCCTCGGCCCGACCAGGCCCGAGCCCGGTCACACAAGTGCCACACACCACCACTGCTCGTCTTCCGTCCCCTCCGGGACACCGGCCCCTGAACATATCGACCTCGTGGGCCCGACCCACTACTGGCCCACGCGCCCAGCCTGGGCGCCATCTTGGACACTCCACCACGAGGCCGCCTGGCCCCCGATCGACCTCAACCCTGGGCCTAGCCAGGCCTCAGACATCCCGGCACCACCCTCCACCCAGGAGGTGAGCGGGCTACTTGGCAAGTCAATGGGAGAAAGAGGCGTCGATGGCTCTCCCCCGCCAAGTGCCGCTCGCCCATCGCCTCCCCGGGCGCTGGCTCCACCCCCCTGCTGGGTGTCTGGACTCCCTCATCCCGGACCTCCCGACCTCCAAGTGCGAGGGTCCGGACATCAAAGGGCACCAGCCCTATAACTGGGGCAGCTCCAGAGCAGGAAGGCAGTTGTATCCTGGAGTTGAGAGACGCAGAGAAGAACTCATCCTTGACGGACTACTTGCGCTGCCGTAGCTCTGCCTTGCGCACCATCGTCCTGCCTGCTGGCGCTGCCGCAACCTTCGTAACCTTCGTAATCCTTCATCGTCGTCGGGACCTGCTGGCGTGGCCGTGGACCGTTTGTAACTACCATCTTCATCGGGACCTGCTGGCTCCGCCGCGGACCGTCGCTTCCTTCGTCCATCTCGGGACCTGCTGGCTCCGCCGCGGCCCGATCATCTAGAACGCCGAGCTCGAGGATTGAGAGCTATTTCCACCTTTTGGTAACAAGACTGTCCCGCTACCCTTTTCCCAAACCAGAGACCAGAACCGAGGGGACCCCTGAGTCCAGACCTCCTTGTATCATCATCGTACCTAAAGAATTGCCTATAAAGTATCGTGGAACTTTACCCTTGTGTGGTGTCCGTCTGTGGGGGGGAAGTTACTTGTCTGTACGATCGTCGGAGACGGCTCTCCCCGGAGACCTCTCCCCTTATCCTCGGCCGACCCTCCCGGTCCGTCTAACACAGAGATAGACCTGTTCGCCACAAAGGAGAACGCAAAATGCCAAAGCTTCGCCGCCAGATTCCCACAGTCGCAGGGCAATGCGATATAGATGAACTGGTCAGGCAAATTTGCATATGCTTTTCCCCCAGCACCTCTAATACCGCTGGTGGCACGCAAGCTCAGGCAGCACTCGATGACTCTCATCCTGGTTGCTCCAACGTGGGCTTGCCAACCATGGTACACCACGTTTCTAGAACTATCCGTGGTACCGCATCAAAGGCTACATCTCACACCCAGCCTTCTGACGCAGAGCCATGGCGACATTCAGCACCCGGATCCGCAACAGCTCAACCTGGCGATCTGGCTCCTGAAGTCCTAGAGTTTGGCTACCTGCACTTACCTGCCGACTGTATGGACATCATTCGGGAGGCAAGGAAGCCCACCACTAGAGCATGCTATGCGGCAAAATGGAAGCGGTTTGTCATTTATTGTGCAGACCTCAACATTAACCCGCTGGATGCTTCTATTCAGAACATCATCTGTTACCTTTTCCATTTGTACAAGTGTAATTTGGCCTATGCTTCCATTCGCATTCATCTGTCTGCAATGGCCGCTTATCTCCAAAATAGGCAGCACCTCTCCCTCTTCAGGGTGCCTGCCATTAAGGCTTTTCTGGAAGGGCTCAAACGAGTTGTTAGACGGACCGGGAGGGTCGGCCGAGACTACGGGGAGAGGTCTCCGGGGAGAGCCGTCTCCAACGACTGTACAGACAAGTAACTTCCCCCCCACAGACGGACACCACACAAGATTGAAGGTTAACGAGACTTTATAGGCAATTCTTAGGTTACGATGATATGATACAAGGAGGTCTGGACTCAGGGGTCCCCTCGGTTCTAGTCTCTGGCTTAGGAAAGGGGTAGCGGGACAGTCTTTGTTACCAATGAGTGAAAAATAGCTCTCAATCCTCGAGCTCGGCGTTCTAGATGATCGGGCCGCGGCGGAGCCAGGCAGGTCCCGAGATGGACGAAGGAAGACGACGGTCCGCGGCGGAGCCTGCAGGTCCCGGTGAAGATGACGGTTACAACGGTCCGCGGCCACGCCAGCAGGTCCCGACGACGATGAAGGATAAGGAGGTTGCGAAGGCTGTGGCAGCGCCAACAGGCAGGACGATGGTGCACAAGACAGAGCTACGGCAGCGCCAGTAGTCCGTCAAGGATGAGTTCCTCTTTACGTCTCTCGACTCCAAGATACAACTGCCTTCCTGCTCTGGAGCTGCCCCAGTTATAGGGCTGGCGGGCTTTGATGTCCGGACCCTCGCACTTGGAGGTCGGGAGGTCCGGGATGAGGGAGTCCAGACACCCAGCAGGGGGGTGGAGCCAGCGCCCGGGGAGGCGATGGGCGAGCGGCACTTGGCGGGGGAGAGCCATCGGCACCTCTTTCTCTCATTGACTTGCCAAGTAGCCCGCTCACCTCCTGGGTGGAGGGTGGTGCCGGAATGTCTGAGGCCGGGCCAGGCCCAGGGTTGAGGTCGATCGGGGGCCAGGCGGCCTCGTGGTGGAGTGTCCAAGATGGCGCCCCAGGCTGGGCGCGTGGGCCGGCAGTGGATCGGACCCACGAGGTCAATATGCTCGAGGGCAGGGGTCCCTGAGGGGACGGAGGACGTGCAATGGTGGTGTGTGGTACTTGCGTGACTGGACTCAGGCCTGGTTGGGCCGGGGGAGAGCGGCCCTTCATGTGGCCTGTCCAACATGCGTCCCCCCCAGCTGAAGGCGGGGAGAGTTACCCATCCTCTTGGGGACTCTCCTCGTCGAGGCGGAAAAACCGGGACAGGCCATCCGCGTTGGCGTGATCTGGCCCAGGCCGGTGTTCGACTGTGAAGTCCATGCCTTGCAAGGAGATGGACCAGCGTAGCAACTTTGGGTTTTCCCCCCGCATATGCATCAGCCACTGCAGGGGTCGGTGGTCGGTCTGCACCCGGAAGTGGGTGCCAAAAAGGTAGGGCCGGAGCTTCTTGAGGGCCCATACCACAGCGAAGGCTTCCCTCTCTATGGTGCTCCAGCGTTGCTCCCGTGGCAGGAGTCTCCGGCTGATGAAGGCCACCGGTTGATCAAGGCCTTCGGTGTTCACTTGCGACAGGACTGCCCCAATGCCCTGGTCGGAGGCGTCCGTCTGGACGACGAACTCCCGGCTGTAGTCTGGGGCCTGGAGCACAGGGGCGGAACACATGGCGGCCTTCAATTGTTCAAATGCAGTTTGACACTCTGGGGTCCAGTTGACTTTCTTGGGCTGATTCTTTGACGTGAGTTCTGTGAGGGGCCCCACTATGGTACCATAGTCTTTCACGAACCTTCGGTAATAGCCCGTGAGGCCCAGGAAGGCTCGTACCTCGGTTTGGGTGATGGGGGGTTGCCAGGCCTGGATGGCGGCAATTTTCAGCTGCAGAGGGGCCACTAGGCCGCTTCCCACCTGGTGTCCGAGGTAGGTTACAGACCCTTGCCCAATTTGGCACTTGCTGGCCTTGATCGTGAGGCCAGCTCGCTGAAGGGCTTGCAGCACTGCTCGGAGGTGGTGGAGGTGCTCGGTCCAATGGTGGCTGTATACAGCGATGTCGTCTAGGTAGGCGGCGCTGAATCCTTCGAGCCCCGCCAGGACCTGATTGACGAGTCGTTGGAATGTTGCTGGGGCATTCTTCATGCCGAAGGGCATGACCGTGAAATGGTAATGGCCATCGGGGGTGGAGAAGGCAGAACGTTCTTGCGCTCGGGGTGTGAGGCCGATCTGCCAATAGCCTGCTGTCAGGTCGAAGATGCTGAGGTAGCGGGCAGCTCCCATTCGGTCGACTAGTTCATCTGCCCGGGGGATGGGATGTGCGTCTGTTCTGGTGACCGCATTCAAGCCCCGGTAGTCGACGCAGAACCGGAGTTCTGGTGTGGTGCCGGGGGCAGCTGCTTTGGGGACCAGTACGACAGGGCTGGCCCAGGGACTGTCTGAGAGCTCGATGACCCCGAGCGTGAGCATCTTGGCTACTTCCTCCTGGATGCAGGCCCGTACCCGATCTGGCACGCGGTAGGCCCGGTGGCGGATAGGGGGGCTGTCCCCGGTGTCCACATCGTGCACACACCAGGAGTGACCCCTGGGGTGAGGGAGAACAGGCTGGCGAACTGTGACAGGAGGGCTTGACACTCTTGGCGTTGTTCTCTGGTGAGGGCCTCCGAGAGCCGGACCCCATCCACGGAGCCGTCTTGCTCCTGAGTCCGTAGGAGGTCAGGGAGAGGCTCGGAGTCTTCTTCAACCCCATTGTCTGTGGCCATCAGGAGGCTAAGCTCCGTTCGCACAAAGTGGGGCTTTAGTCTGTTAGCGTGGAGGACCCGGAGAGGGTTCCGGGAGGATTCCATGTCGATGAGATAGGTGGCAGGACCTTTGCGCTCGATTACTTTGAAGGGCCCCGTCCATTTGTCTTGTAGGGCGCATGGCTCAGTGGGGGACATCACCCATACCTGTTGGCCAGGTTCGAATTCAATGGATGAGGCATTCTGGTCATACCATTTTTTCATGTCCTCTTGACTGGCCTCTAGGTTGGCTTTCGCTAGTTCTCTGAACCGCCGGGTCTGGTTGCGGAGGGTGAGGAGGTACCGGAAGACATCTGGAGGGTTCTTTAACGGAGGCATCTCCCAGCCCTCTTTGACTGGGCTGAGCGGCCCCCGCACTGGGTGTCCATATAGTAGTTCAAATGGGCTGAAGCCTAGGGATGTCTGAGGGACCTCTCGGTAGGCGAAGAGGAGGCACGGCAGCAGCACCTCCCACTGGCGACGGAGGGGCTCTTCCAACCCCCCGATCATCCCCTTTAGCGTGCGGTTGAACCGCTCAACAAGTCCGTTCCCTTGGGGGTGATAGGGGGTCGTAAATCGGTAGGTGACCCCGCACTGTTGCCAGAGGGATTTCATGTATTTAGAGATAAAGTTCGTGCCTCTGTCGCTGACGACTTCTCGGGGGAAGCCCACACGGGAGAAGATCCCCATCAGAGCCCGGCCGACTACCGGGGCTGTCACAGTTCGCAGAGGAACAGCCTCAGGGTAGCGGGTGGCGTGGTCCACTAGCACCAAGATGAATCGATGGCCTTGTTTTGTGCGCGGGTCCAGGGGCCCCACAATGTCTATTCCGACCCTCTCAAATGGGGTAGTGACCACAGGGAAAGGTTGCAGGGGGGCCTTTAGTTTGCGGCCGCTCTTTCCACTGGCTTGGCACGTGGGGCAAGATCGGCAATGCTGGTGCACATCGTTCCTCATTTTGGGCCAGAAGAAGTGGGTCACTAGGCGACTGTAGGTTTTATCCTGTCCCAGGTGCCCTGCCAGGGGGACATCGTGGGCCAGGTTTAGCAGAAAGTCTCTAAAACGGAGGGGCACCACTAACACTCTGTTGGCCCCCAGCTCGGCGATTCTTTGCTCGCTGTACAGCAGATCATTGTCCCAGTAGACCCAATGAGTTCCGGGGGTATCCCCTGCGCTTTGGGCGAGCGCTTGCTGGCGGAGTCCCTCGAGGGAGGGACAGGTCTTCTGTTCTTGGCGAAATTGTTCTTGCGTGGGCCCTCCTTCTTGAGGCCACTGTTCGAGGTTATCGAGGTCGGAGGGTTGAGCTGGTTCGAGGGGGAGGTCATGGTCGGTGGTCTCGGCTGGGGCGACCGGAGGCGGTGGCGCCGGCCATTCGGGTTCTTCTGGGCGGTGGTTGGCACGGGCGGCCATGGACCGGGTGGTGACGCACGCCCAGTCTGGGACGCCTAACATCCCCAGGTGTTCTCTTCGCTCCACGGCTGCCCACGGAGAGCTTTCAAGGTCATTTCCAAGGAGGCAGTCTACGGGGGCGTCGTCTCGGACTGTTACTTTCAACATGCCGGAGACCCCTCCCCATTCGAAAGGGACGCAGGCCATCCGACACAAACTTTCCGAGTTATAGGCTGATCGTACAGGGCAGAGAATGTTCGGTAGATACTGTTCTGGGGTCACCAGGTGACAGCGGACGGCTGTTACACTGGCCCCGGTGTCACGAAGGGCTTCGGCCCGGCGTCCATTGATGCTCACCCATTGGCTGTACTTCTGGGTGTTAGCGGGTAGGGGGACCCGCGGGACCATGTCTTTTCCCCCTAAGCATGCTAGAGCCATGGCGGCTGGCTCCCACTCCTGATGCTCTTGTTCGTATTCTTCCTGCTCCTCGGAGATCTGTTCTTCCCCTAGGGCCGCGGCGGCCACTTGGCGGGGTCTTGGGCTCTGGTACTGCGGGCAGTTTGGGTCGTTGGCGTAGTGGCCGACTCGTTGGCATCGGTGACACGTGACATTGGCTCTGTACCCCGGTCGCGCCGGGGTGCTGCCCCGGTTGGCCGGGGGGGTGGTGCTGGTTGCGGGGGCGGTCGGAGCGTTGTCTTTTCCTCGCCCATGGCCCCCTCCTCCTCCTCTGGGTCGGTGCTGACCATTGTTGTTCCGGTTCTGTTCGTAGAACCCATTCCGGCCTACTCTGGTGATCTCCCACCGGTCAGCTTCTGCTGCGAGCTGCCGGGGATCTGTTAATTTGCTGTCGAGGAGGTGCTGGCGGAGTTCAATGAAGCAATTGTTTGACAGATGCTCCCACACCATCAGATTGAACAGTTGTTCGTAGGTCGTGACGTTGCTTCCTCTGATCCAGCCCTCGAAGGCTCGGCTGAAGTAGGTTACATAGTCCACCCAAGTTGTACCCGGGATGCGGGTGCAGTCTCGGAACCTCTGACGGTACATCTCGGGTGTGAGGCCATAGCGGGTGAGGAGGGCCGCTTTCATATGGTCATATGAGGTCATCTGGTGGTCCGGGAGCTGTAGCAGGGTATCACGGCCCTCATTGAGGAATCTCCCCCATAGACCGGCTCCCCAATCGCTTCTATCAATCCGGTGTGCAGTCATCGCGATTTCATAGGCCTTAAACCATTGCTGGATGTCGTCCTCTCGGAAATATTCTCGGACAACATCCTTGGGGATGTGTACCTTTTTAGGTCTCGCCTGTCGATGCGCATGCGCATCGAGCAAGCGAGACTATAGGGGCTCATCCACTCTTTATCTAACTGCAAGGAATCGTGGCGATTCCTTGCAGTGCCCGTGACTTTTAAGGTCAATGCGCATGCGCATTAAGCTTATGCGCATGCGCATTGACCTTAAAAGTCACGGGCGCGTGCACGTCCGTGTTTGTTTACCCTTGCCTACTCTCTCTCTCCCCTCTCCGCCCCCGTTCCGCCCCCTCCCCTTCCCGCCGTGTCGCATTTCTCCTCCCCCCTCCCCTCTCTTCCCTCCGGCTTTTTTTTTTGTTTTGTTTATTTTACCCGCCGTGTCTCCGATCCTTTCGCTCTCCTCCCCCCTCCTCCTCCCCTCCCATGCCCTCCTCCTCCCCTCCCCTCCCATGCCTGCCTGCCTGCCTCCGATCGTCCCCTGATTTCCTCTTGTGTGTCCGTTAGACCCCTAGGAGTCCTGCATTGATCTACATGCCGCTTTGCACATCCATGAGAAATGTGGTATTTTTTTTCTTCTGAGATGTTTTCTTGTGTTTTTCTCACGTGTGGAGCTTTCAAATGGGGAAATGTATTGCAGTAGTAGTGGAAATGTGATCGAAGGGCTTTCTTTGGTTCAACTTAGCTGTTGTGTGGCAGCCTGCCTTCAGCATAACTATTTGCTGTTTAGTCGAACTGCCTGGACACGTGGCTTTCTTCCATAAGCATTGTTCATAGCGTCTCTCGTTTTGTTGTTCAGTTTTGCATCTAGGGACTTTCATGTTTTGTTCGTGTATGCTGATGTACTAATTAATGGCTGTGGTCCTCAAAGTGCCTACATGCGCATCCCCTCCGCTCCCCCATGTTGTCGTCACTTACTTTGTAGTGTTCTAACTTTCTGAATCCTTCTTCTTTCTACCTTGATCGTTTCTCCTCCGCGATCTGTTGTCCGCCTGCTTCATTCTGCCTCTCCCCACCTCACCCCCCACCCCACCCCAATCCCCCGCCCGCCTTCCCAGCCCATGCCGTCTTCTTCCAGCCCACAGTCGCCCCTTCAAGGCCGTGTTTCGAAGCTGTGGCCGCCTCTCTCCCGGTGAACGCACTTGGATGTTACGGTCGCATTTCTCCTCCCCCCTCCCCTCCCTCCGGCTTTTTTTTTGTTTTGTTTATTTTACCCGCCGTGTCTCCGATCCTTTCGCTCTCCTCCCCCCTCCTCCTCCCCTCCCATGCCTGACTGCCTGCCTCAACTCTCCGCCTCCCGATCTTTTCCTAGCTCCTGATCTTCTCCTGCCGGGGTTCCGATTTCCCTTGCACCCCCGATCGTCCCCTGATTTCCTCTTGTTGGCTCCAGAGCTGCATCCATTCCGGAGACGAAGTGAAATATATAGCACATCACTAGAGTCAGTGGGAGCTGTAATGTGTCCGTTACACCCCTAGGAGTCCTGCATTGATCTACATGCCGCTTTGCACATCCATGAGAAATGTGGTATTTTTTTTGTTCTGAGATGTTTTCTTGTGTTTTTCTCACGTGTGGAGCTTTCAAATGGGGAAATGTATTTTTTTCGTTTTGTTTATTTTACCCGCCGTGTCTCCGATCCTTTCGCTCTCCTCCCCCCTCCTCCTCCCCTCCCATGCCCTCCTCCTCCCCTCCCATGCCTGCCTGCCTGCCTCCGATCGTCCCCTGATTTCCTCTTGTGTGTCCGTTAGACCCCTAGGAGTCCTGCATTGATCTACATGCCGCTTTGCACATCCATGAGAAATGTGGTATTTTTTTTCTTCTGAGATGTTTTCTTGTGTTTTTCTCACGTGTGGAGCTTTCAAATGGGGAAATGTATTGCAGTAGTAGTGGAAATGTGATCGAAGGGCTTTCTTTGGTTCAACTTAGCTGTTGTGTGGCAGCCTGCCTTCAGCATAACTATTTGCTGTTTAGTCGAACTGCCTGGACACGTGGCTTTCTTCCATAAGCATTGTTCATAGCGTCTCTCGTTTTGTTGTTCAGTTTTGCATCTAGGGACTTTCATGTTTTGTTCGTGTATGCTGATGTACTAATTAATGGCTGTGGTCCTCAAAGTGCCTACATGCGCATCCCCTCCGCTCCCCCCAGTATTGCAGTAGTAGTGGAAATGTGATCGAAGGGCTTTCTTTGGTTCAACTTAGCTGTTGTGTGGCAGCCTGCCTTCAGCATAACTATTTGCTGTTTAGTCGAACTGCCTGGACACGTGGCTTTCTTCCATAAGCATTGTTCATAGCGTCTCTCGTTTTGTTGTTCAGTTTTGCATCTAGGGACTTTCATGTTTTGTTCGTGTATGCTGATGTACTAATTAATGGCTGTGGTCCTCAAAGTGCCTACATGCGCATCCCCTCCGCTCCCCCATGTTGTTGTCACTTACTTTGTAGTGTTCTAACTTTCTGAATCCTTCTTCTTTCTACCTTGATCGTTTCTCCTCCGCGATCTGTTGTCCGCCTGCTTCATTCTGCCTCTCCCCACCTCACCCCCCACCCCACCCCAATCCCCCGCCCGCCTTCCCAGCCCATGCCGTCTTCTTCCAGCCCACAGTCGCCCCTTCAAGGCCGTGTTTCGAAGCTGTGGCCGCCTCTCTCCCGGTGAACGCACTTGGATGTTACGGTCGCATTTCTCCTCCCCCCTCCCCTCTCTTCCCTCCGGCTTTTTTTTTGTTTTGTTTATTTTACCCGCCGTGTCTTCGATCCTTTCGCTCTCCTCCCCCCTCCTCCTCCCCTCCCATGCCTGACTGCCTGCCTCAACTCTCCGCCTCCCGATCTTTTCCTAGCTCCTGATCTTCTCCTGCCGGGGTTCCGATTTCCCTTGCACCCCCGATCGTCCCCTGATTTCCTCTTGTTGGCTCCAGAGCTGCATCCATTCCGGAGACGAAGTGAAATATATAGCACATCACTAGAGTCAGTGGGAGCTGTAATGTGTCCGTTAGACCCCTAGGAGTCCTGCATTGATCTACATGCCGCTTTGCACATCCATGAGAAATGTGGTATTTTTTTTGTTCTGAGATGTTTTCTTGTGTTTTTCTCACGTGTGGAGCTTTCAAATGGGGAAATGTATTGCAGTAGTAGTGGAAATGTGATCGAAGGGCTTTCTTTTCCTCACCCTCACTCACCCTCAACCCCTCACCCTCACTCACCCTCACTCACCCTCAACCCCTCACCCACCCTCACCATCACTCACCCTCAACGCCTCACCCTCACTCACTCACCCTCACTCACTCACCCTCACTCACTCACCCTCAACGCCTCACCCTCAACGCCTCACCCTCAACGCCTCACCCTCAACGCCTCACCCTCAACGCCTCACCCTCAACGCCTCACCCTCAACGCCTCACCCTCAACGCCTCACCCTCAACGCCTCACCCTCAACGCCTCACCCTCAACGCCTCACCCTCAACGCCTCACCCTCAACGCCTCACCCTCAACGCCTCACCCTCAACGCCTCACCCTCAACGCCTCACCCTCAACGCCTCACCCTCAACGCCTCACCCTCAACGCCTCACCCTCAACGCCTCACCCTCAACGCCTCACCCTCAACGCCTCACCCTCAACGCCTCACCCTCAACACCTCACCCTCAACACCTCACCCTCAACACCTCACCCTCAACACCTCACCCTCACTCACCCTCAACACCTCACCCTCACTCACCCTCAACACCTCACCCTCACTCACCCTCACCATCACTCACCCTCACTCACCCTCAACCCCTCACCCCATCACCCTCACTCACCCTCAACCCCTCACCCCCTCAACCCCTCACCCTCACTCACCCTCAACCCCTCACCCTCACCCACCTTCACTCACCCTCACTCACCCTCAACCCCTCACCCTCACTCACCCTCAACCCCTCACCCTCACTCACCCTCAACCCCTCACCCTCACTCACCCTCAACCCCTCACCCTCACCCTCACTCACCCCCACTCACCCTCAACCCCTCACCCTCACTCACCCTCAACCCCTCACCCTCACTCACCCTCAACCCCTCACCCTCAATCCCTCACCCTCACACTCACCCACACTCACCCACACTCACCCTCACCCACCCTCACCCACCCTCACTCACCCTCACTCACCCTCACCCACCCTCACCCACCCTCACTCACCCTCACTCACCCTCACTCACCCTCACTCACCCTCACTCACCCTCACTCACCCTCACTCACCCTCACTCACCCTCACTCACCCTCACTCACCCTCACTCACCCTCACTCACCCTCACTCACCCTCACTCACCCTCACTCACCCTCACTCACCCTCACTCACCCTCACTCACCCTCACTCACCCTCACCCTCACTCACCCTCACCCTCACCCTCACCCTCACCCTCACCCTCACCCTCACTCACCCTCACCCTCACTCTCACTCACCCTCACCCTCACTCACCCTCACCCTCACTCACCCTCACCCTCACTCACCCTCACCCTCACTCACCCTCACTCAGCGCAACCACAGCATCTTCACTAAATATATGTAATAAACTTTAAGCTATTGGCAATATAAAATAAAATCCATTTTATTTACTTATTAATTATTGATTGTTTTTTAAAGCCATTGATTTTTTTAATATCAATACATATAAGTCACAGATAAGTCCCGTTAATACAAAACATGTTGCTTTACAAATGCTAGAGGTGTCACATTTACAAAAATTATAACTATTGGCTTTGTAAAGAAGAAAGCTATTAATTTAGCTATTTAGAAAAAACAACACATGAATAAAAAAAAAATAAAAAAATAACACCTATAGCTCAAACTTTCCTACTGCGAGACCTATTGCATTTCCAATGCAATAGGTCTCGGAGCATTTGAGTTAGAGCTTTTAGAAATGTTTATGGCTTTTTTTTTTTAATTCTTTAGCATTGGCTACAGGAAACAAAAATGCTAAAGATTTACAAAAAAACCCATAAACAATTCTAAAAGCACTAACTCTAATGCTGCGAGACCTATTGCATTTCTAATGCTTGTTCTCTGTGGTCCCTGAGGTGTGGGGTCGCTCGGGCACCCCTGCTTCTTTATTCTGCTTGCGCAGGTTGATCTCGGCTAGGTTCCGTTCGTGTTCGTACGCCAGTTTCTTTTCCTCGAGCTCCCTTTGTCTCTGTTTCTCCTCTCTTTCTTCTCGGAGACGCAGGTGCTCTAAGTTGATTTTTTGTTCGGCCAGCTTGAGTTCAATGTCCATCTTGAGTCGGGCCATTTCCAGCTCGTGTAGTCGGGTTCTTTCTCTTTCCTGGATCTCGTCTTGCGAGAGACCCGTTCTTTGCCCTTCAGGGGCCGTGGTGGTTTTTTCTGTGGTGCTTTGATCGGGGGTTCCAGCAGCCCCGGTCTCTGCCCACGATTCTAGGGCCTGCTTGAAATCGTCTTTGGTGCTTAGTCCGGTGGTAGCGATACCCAGTTCGATGCAGAATTGTTTTAGTTCACGATGGCTGTACTCTTCCAGTTTCTCCATTTGGAATTTCTCGGTTGATCCGCTTTCTTTAGTTGTCATTGTGATTTCGTCGTGGGGTGAGCTACTCTCTGTACGTTATGCGGTGATTCGAATCGCGCCGCTGGCCACCAATGTTAGACGGACCGGGAGGGTCGGCCGAGACAACGGGGAGAGGTCTCCGGGGAGAGCCGTCTCCAACGACTGTACAGACAAGTAACTTCCCCCCCACAGACGGACACCACACAAGATTGAAGGTTAACGAGACTTTATAGGCAATTCTTAGGTTACGATGATATGATACAAGGAGGTCTGGACTCAGGGGTCCCCTCGGTTCTAGTCTCTGGCTTAGGAAAGGGGTAGCGGGACAGTCTTTGTTACCAATGAGTGAAAAATAGCTCTCAATCCTCGAGCTCGGCGTTCTAGATGATCGGGCCGCGGCGGAGCCAGGCAGGTCCCGAGATGGACGAAGGAAGACGACGGTCCGCGGCGGAGCCTGCAGGTCCCGGTGAAGATGACGGTTACAACGGTCCGCGGCCACGCCAGCAGGTCCCGACGACGATGAAGGATAAGGAGGTTGCGAAGCCTGTGGCAGCGCCAACAGGCAGGACGATGGTGCACAAGACAGAGCTACGGCAGCTCCAGTAGTCCGTCAAGGATGAGTTCCTCTTTACGTCTCTCGACTCCAAGATACAACTGCCTTCCTGCTCTGGAGCTGCCCCAGTTATAGGGCTGGCGGGCTTTGATGTCCGGACCCTCGCACTTGGAGGTCGGGAGGTCCGGGATGAGGGAGTCCAGACACCCAGCAGGGGGGTGGAGCCAGCGCCCGGGGAGGCGATGGGCGAGCGGCACTTGGCGGGGGAGAGCCATCGGCACCTCTTTCTCTCATTGACTTGCCAAGTAGCCCGCTCACCTCCTGGGTGGAGGGTGGTGCCGGAATGTCTGAGGCCGGGCCAGGCCCAGGGTTGAGGTCGATCGGGGGCCAGGCGGCCTCGTGGTGGAGTGTCCAAGATGGCGCCCCAGGCTGGGCGCGTGGGCCGGCAGTGGATCGGACCCACGAGGTCAATATGCTCGAGGGCAGGGGTCCCTGAGGGGACGGAGGACGTGCAATGGTGGTGTGTGGTACTTGCGTGACTGGACTCAGGCCTGGTTGGGCCGGGGGAGAGCGGCCCTTCATGTGGCCTGTCCAACACGAGTCATTCCGCCACGGACTCCTCCAGCTCCTCAGTGGGACCTCAATGTGGTCCTTACCAGGCTGATGGGTCCTCCCTTTGAACCACTGCATTCCTGCGAGATTCAGTTCTTGACATGGAAAGTGGCTTTCCTCATAGCAATTACATCGCTACGGAGGGTTAGTGAATTGCAAGCCCTCACTATCCAAGAGCCGTTTATTCAAATTCATTCCAACGGGGTAGTGCTTCGCACTAACCCTAAATTTCTACCCAAGGTTATGTCTCAGTTTCACATCAACCAAACAATCGAATTACCTGTTATCTTTCAAAATCCTGAGTCACTGGCGGAGCGGATGCTCCATACCCTTGACGTTAAACGGGCCCTAATGTATTACATCGATAGGACCAAGGATTTTAGGAAGACTAAGCAACTCTTTGTCGCCTTTGCACCGCACCACAAAGGTAACCCTATTTCCAAGGCTGGTATTGCTAGGTGGATCGTTAAATGTATCCAGATCTGCTATCTAAAAGCAAAACGCACTCTTACCATTCCGCCAAGAGCCCACTCCACCAGGAAGTTAGGGGCCTCTATGGCATTCCTTGGAAACATTCCTTTGGAAGACATATGTAGAGCAGCCACATGGTCTACCACACACACATTTACTAAGCATTACTGTGTTGATGTGCACTCCAAACAGCAGGCAGCTGTAGGGCAGGCTGTTCTCAAAACACTTTTTCAAACTGCTGCAGCTGGCACGGGCGGCCGCCGCTAATGGAGGGACTGCTATGTATTCTATGCACAGATATGAATTCAGCAGCCCACATGCCTCGAACCGAATATGCTACTTACCAGTATGCATCTGTTCTTGGCATGTAGGGCTGCTGACATTCATATCGCCCGCCCTCCTCCCCGGCGCCTGTAGCAGCTGCAGTATTCACATATACTCATAGCATGGTCATCATTCACTGAGTTTCACTCCATCTTGGCCACAATGGCTAAAAACAATCTGGGGATGGAGTCGATGCCCATGCGCACTGTAGTCCAGGGGAGGAGCCAGCTATCTCGTGATACTTCGAAAACTCTTCCAGGACAACAATGTGCAATCATCCGGACCCAACACTAGGCGGCGATCTATGCACAGATATGAATGTCAGCAGCCCTACATGCCAAGAACAGATGCATACTGGTAAGTAGCATATTTGATCCGGAGGCTTATAGCGCAGCAATGGCCCCAATGCGAGTGCACCCGCTGCAGAGGCTCAATCCGGCAGATATAATTGTTGTGCCCCCAGTCCCGGAATCCTGGCTTTTTACCCAGTCAGCCGATTGTTAATGGCGCACTTCGCTCCTTCAGAGCACAGGGCCTCCTCTTGTAGACAACAGTAATTCCCTGCGTGGGTCACTCGGTACCTTGTGCGGGTTAACCCCAGTGTCCAATGTAGCTGTTGTGCTCTGTGCTCCGTTCGTCGCCTCAGTTTCTTCTGTGGTGCCCCGCGTCTTGTGGGGGGTGGACGTGATCTCCTGCTTCCCTTGGCACTCGGCGTCTAAATCACCCCGGTGGCCGACGTGGCCGCAGTGCGCCGGGTCCCTTGTATGCCTTAACGAGGGGTTGCTGCACTGCCTTCCGCCTCGAAAGGGGGGTGAGGGGGGGCGCCTCTCCCGCTTCCCCCTCGAAGCCTTATGCCCGGTTTAGCTCGCCCGGTGCCAGCCCCTCTCTGTCCGCCGCCAGTTCTCAAGGCCTACCTGCCTCGTGGCGAGCCGCGACCCATACTGTCATCAGATGCCGCTCAGCAAGCAACCCTCCGCTCCGGCGCCTTTGCCGGTGAATCTTCCTGCTCTCGTTTATCGGGCATGGAGCATGTGATCGGTCCCAAACGTTCGCCGCAGCTGAGGAACAGTGAATACTTCTTGTTCCCTACGTGGTATCCAGTGAGAATACTATATGGTAGGATAAATATTGGACATTTGTCTCAGGCAGCGGGAGCCTCACCTCAAGGCGGCCATTCCGCTTGTGCGCCCTCTAGCGCCCCCAGCAATGCCAATAGCTCTAGCTTTAACAAAGATGAGACCATTGCATTGTACATGCTTGTTACTTTTGGATAGTTTTCATTGTGTAGTTTGAGAATCAAAAAGAGGTTGCTAGGAACCCCTTTTTGTCCAAACACCTAGTTTTTGATGTGGTATTGGGTCACACGCTGTCTTGAGGTCCAAAAATGCAACATAAAAATGCCTATTTTTAATACCACTGTTTTCCAATTGATGAGGTTGAATCTAAAAACCTAGCCAATGATCCTAACTTTTGTCTTAAACTCCGCTTGTAAAGTGGTTAGTATTTTATGTTCCCCGGCGTATGTGGGGGGCCGTTGTGGAGATAAGGCAAGCTAATGCCCAGAGTTGCCGAGTGTGATCCCTGGTTAGAGTAGGCACCAAGGCGAGAATTATCGAGTCCGTTGACCCTGGTCCACGACCCTGCCGCATCGGGAATTGAACCCTGGTCCCGGGCCGTCCTCTGCTTCCGCATCTGCCGCCTCTAACCAGTGAGCTACACCACTCCACATGGAGTGGAGAGTGCATAGGAAGTGGAGAGTGCATAGGGAGTGCAGAGTGGAGAGTGCATAGGGATTGCAGAGTGGAGAGTGCATAGGGATTGCAGAGTGGAGAGTGCATAGGGATTGCAGAGTGCATAGAGTGCATAGGGAGTGGAGAGTGCATAGGGAGTGGAGAGTGCATAGCGAGTGGAGAGTGCATAGGGAGTGGAGAGTGCATAGGGAGTGGAGAGTGCATAGGGAGTGGAGAGTGCATAGGGAGTGGAGAGTGCATAGGGAGTGGAGAGTGCATAGGGAGTGGAGAGTGCATAGGGAGTGGAGAGTGCATAGGGAGTGGAGAGTGCAGAGTGCATAGGGAGTGGAGAGTGCAGAGTGCATAGGGAGTGGAGAGTGCAGAGTGCATAGGGAGTGGAGAGTGCAGAGTGCATAGGGAGTGGAGAGTGCAGAGTGCATAGGGAGTGGAGAGTGCATAGGGAGTGCAGAGTGGAGAGTGCATAGGGAGCGGAGAGTGCATATGGAGTGCATAGGGAGTGGAGAGTGCATATGGAGTGTATAGGGAGTGGAGAGTGCATATGGAGTGTATAGGGAGTGGAGAGTGTATAGGGAGTGGAGAGTGCATATGGAGTGTATAGGGAGTGGAGAGTGTATAGGGAGTGGAGAGTGCATATGGAGTGTATAGGGAGTGGAGAGTGCATATGGAGTGTATAGGGAGTGGAGAGTGCATATGGAGTGTATAGGGAGTGGAGAGTGCATAGGGAGTGGAGAGTGCATAGGGAGTGGAGAGTGCATAGGGAGTGGAGAGTGCATAGGGAGTGGAGAGTGCATAGGGAGTGGAGAGTGCATAGGCAGTGGAGAGTGCATAGGCAGTGGAGAGCGCATAGGGAGTGGAGGGCGCATAGGGAGTGGAGGGCGCATAGGGAGTGGAGGGCGCATAGGGAATGGAGAACGCATAGGGAATGGAGAGCGCATAGGGAGTGGAGTGCATAGGGAGTGGAGAGTGCAGAGGGAGTGGAGAGTGGAGAGTGCATAGGGAGTGGAGAGTGCATAGGGAGTGGAGAGTGCATAGGGAGTGGAGAGTGCATAGGGAGTGGAGAGTGCAGAGGGAGTGGAGAGTGCAGAGGGAGTGCAGAGGGAGTGCAGAGTGCATAGGGAGTGGAGAGTGCATAGGGAGTGGAGAGTGCATAGGGAGTGGAGAGTGCATAGGGAGTGGAGAGTGCATAGGGAGTGGAGAGTGCATAGGGAGTGGAGAGTGCATAGGGAGTGGAGAGTGGAGAGTGCATAGGGAGTGGAGAGTGGAGAGTGCATAGGGAGTGGAGAGTGGAGAGTGCATAGGGAGTGGAGAGTGGAGAGTGCATAGGGAGTGGAGAGTGCAGAGGGAGTGGAGAGTGCAGAGGGAGTGGAGAGTGCAGAGGGAGTGGAGAGTGCAGAGGGAGTGGAGAGTGCAGAGGGAGTGGAGAGTGCAGAGGGAGTGGAGAGTGCAGAGGGAGTGGAGAGTGCAGAGGGAGTGGAGAGTGCAGAGGGAGTGGAGAGTGCAGAGTGCAGAGTGGAGAGTGGAGAGTGCATAGGGAGTGGAGAGTGCATAGGGAGTGGAGAGTGCATAGGGAGTGGAGAGTGCAGAGGGAGTGGAGAGTGCATAGGGAGTGGAGAGTGCATAGGGAGTGGAGAGTGCATAGGGAGTGGAGAGTGCATAGGGAGTGCAGAGTGCATAGGGAGTGGAGAGTGGAGAGTGCATAGGGAGTGGAGAGTGGAGAGTGCATAGGGAGTGGAGAGTGCATAGGGAGTGGAGAGTGCATAGGGAGTGGAGAGTGCATAGGGAGTGGAGAGTGCATAGGGAGTGGAGAGTGCATAGGGAGTGCAGAGTGCATAGGGAGTGGAGAGTGGAGAGTGCATAGGGAGTGGAGAGTGGAGAGTGCATAGGGAGTGGAGAGTGGAGAGTGCATAGGGAGTGGAGAGTGCATAGGGAGTGGAGAGTGCATAGGGAGTGGAGAGTGCATAGGGAGTGCAGAGTGCATAGGGAGTGCAGAGTGCATAGGGAGTGCAGAGTGCATAGGGAGTGCAGAGTGCATAGGGAGTGGAGAGTGCATAGGGAGTGGAGAGTGCATAGGGAGTGGAGAGTGCATAGGGAGTGGAGAGTGGAGAGTGCATAGGGAGTGGAGAGTGCATAGGGAGTGTAGAGTGCATAGGGAGTGGAGAGTGTAGAGTGCATAGGGAGTGGAGAGTGTAGAGTGCATAGGGAGTGGAGAGTGTAGAGTGCATAGGGAGTGGAGAGTGTAGAGTGCATAGGGAGTGGAGAGTGTAGAGTGCATAGGGAGTGGAGAGTGCATTGGGAGTGGAGAGTGCATAGGGAGTGGAGAGTGCATAGGGAGTGGAGAGTGCATAGGGAGTGGAGAGTGCATAGGGAGTGGAGAGTGCATAGGGAGTGGAGAGTGCATAGGGAGTGGAGAGTGTAGAGTGGATAGGGAGTGGAGAGTGTAGAGTGGATAGGGAGTGGAGAGTGTAGAGTGGATAGGGAGTGGAGAGTGTAGAGTGGATAGGGAGTGGAGAGTGTAGAGTGGATAGAGTGGATAGGGAGTGGAGAGTGTAGAGTGGATAGGGAGTGGAGAGTGTAGAGTGGATAGGGAGTGGAGAGTGTAGAGGGAGTGGAGAGTGCAGAGGGAGTGGAGAGTGGAGAGTGCATAGGGAGTGGAGAGTGGAGAGTGCATAGGGAGTGGAGAGTGCATAGGGAGTGGAGAGTGCATAGGGAGTGGAGAGTGCATAGGGAGTGGAGAGTGTAGAGTGCATAGGGAGTGGAGAGTGTAGAGTGCATAGGGAGTGGAGAGTGTAGAGTGCATAGGGAGTGGAGAGTGTAGAGTGCATAGGGAGTGGAGAGTGTAGAGTGCATAGGGAGTGGAGAGTGTAGAGTGCATAGGGAGTGGAGAGTGTAGAGTGCATAGGGAGTGGAGAGTGCATTGGGAGTGGAGAGTGCATAGGGAGTGGAGAGTGTAGAGTGCATAGGGAGTGGAGAGTGTAGAGTGCATAGGGAGTGGAGAGTGTAGAGTGCATAGGGAGTGGAGAGTGTAGAGTGCATATGGAGTGGAGAGTGCATATGGAGTGGAGAGTGCATAGGGAGTGGAGAGTGCAGAGTGCATAGGGAGTGGAGAGTGCATTGGGAGTGGAGAGTGTAGAGTGCATAGGGAGTGGAGAGTGTAGAGTGCATAGGGAGTGGAGAGTAGGGAGTGCATATGGAGTGGAGAGTGCATATGGAGTGGAGAGTGCATAGGGAGTGGAGAGTGCAGAGTGCATAGGGAGTGGAGAGTGCATAGGGAGTGGAGAGTGCATAGGGAGTGGAGAGTAGGGAGTGCGGAGTGGAGAGTGCATAGGGAGTGGAGAGTGTAGAGTGGATAGGGAGTGGAGAGTGTAGAGTGCATAGGGAGTGGAGAGTGGAGAGTGCATAGGGAGTGGAGAGTAGGGAGTGCATAGGGAGTGCATATGGAGTGGAGATTGCATAGGGAGTGGAGAGTGCATAGGGAGTGGAGAGTGCATAGGGAGTAGAGTGCATAGGGAGTGGAGAGTAGGGAGTGCATAGGGAGTGGAGAGTGCATAGGGAGTGGAGAGTGCATAGGGAGTGGAGAGTGCATAGGGAGTGGAGAGTGCAGAGTGCATAGGGAGTGCAGAGTGCATAGGGGGTGGAGAGTGCATAGGGAGTGGAGAGTAGGGAGTGCATAGGGAGTGGAGAGTGCAGAGTGCATAGGGAGTGGAGAGTGCAGAGTGCATAGGGAGTGGAGAGTGCAGAGTGCATGGAGTGGAGAGTGGAGAGTGGAGAGTGCATAGGGAGTGGAGAGTGCATAGGGAGTGGAGAGTAGGGAGTGCATAGGGAGTGCGGAGTGGAGAGTGCATAGGGAGTGGAGAGTGCAGAGTGCATAGGGAGTGGAGAGTGCATAGGGAGTGGAGAGTGCATAGGGAGTGGAGAGTAGGGAGTGCATAGGGAGTGCGGAGTGGAGAGTGCATAGGGAGTGGAGAGTGCATAGTGAGTGGAGAGTGCATAGTGAGTGTAGAGTGCATAGCGAGTGGAGAGTGCATAGCGAGTGGAGAGTGCATAGCGAGTGGAGAGTGCATAGGGAGTGGAGAGTGCATAGGGAGTGGAGAGTGCATAGGGAGTGGAGAGTGCATAGGGAGTGGAGAGTGCATAGGGAGTGGAGAGTGCATAGGGAGTGGAGAGTGCATAGGGAGTGGAGAGTGCATAGGGAGTGGAGAGTGCATAGGGAGTGCAGAGTGCATAGGGAGTGGAGAGTGCAGAGTGCATAGGGAGTGGAGAGTGCAGAGTGCATAGGGAGTGGAGAGTGCAGAGTGCATAGGGAGTGGAGAGTGCAGAGTGCATAGGGAGTGGAGAGTGCAGAGTGCATAGGGAGTGCAGAGTGGAGAGTGCATAGGGAGTGCAGAGTGCATAGGGAGTGGAGAGTGTAGAGTGCATAGGGAGTGGAGAGTGCATAGGAAGTGGAGAGTAGGGAGTGCATAGGGAGTGCAGAGTGCATAGGGAGTGGAGAGTTGTTAGACGGACCGGGAGGGTCGGCCGAGGTTACGGGGAGAGGTCTCCAGGGAGAGCCGTCTCCAACGACTGTACAGACAAGTAACTTCCCCCCCACAGACGGACACCACACAAGTTTGAAGGTTAACGAGACTTTATATGCAATTCTTAGGTTACGATGATGGATACAAGGAGGTCTGGACTCAGGGGTCCCCTCGGTTCTAGTCTCTGGCTTAGGAAAAGGGGTAGCGGGACAGTCTTTGTTACCAATGAGTGGAAAATAGCTCTCAATCCTCGAGCTCGGCGTTCTAGATGATCGGGCCGCGGCGGAGCCAGGCAGGTCCCGAGATGGACGAAGGAAAACGACGGTCCGCGGCGGAGCCTGCAGGTCCCGGTGAAGATGGCGGTTACAACGGTCCGCGGCCACGCCAGCAGGTCCCGACGACGATGAAGGTGATGAAGATTACGAAGGCTGTGGCAGCGCCAACAGGCAGGACGATGGTGCACAAGACAGAGCTACGGCAGCGCCAGTAGTCCGTCCAGGATGAGTTCCTCTTTACGTCTCTCGACTCCAAGATACAACTGCCTTCCTGCTCTGGAGCTGCCCCAGTTATAGGGCTGGTGTGCTTTGATGTCCGGACCCTCGCACTTGGAGGTCGGGGGGTCCGGGATGAGGGAGTCCAGACACACAGCAGGGAGGTGGAGCCAGTGCCCGGGGAGGCGATGGGTGAGCGGCACTTGGCGGGGGAGAGCCATCGACACCTCTTTCTCCCATTGACTTGCCAAGTAGCCCGCTCACCTCCTGGGTGGAGAGTGGTGCAGGGATGTCTGAGGCCTGGCCAGGCCCAGGGTTGAGGTCGGCCGGAGGCCAGGCGGCCACGTGGTGGAGTGTCCAAGATGGCGCCCCGGGATGGGCGCGTAGACGGGCAGTGGATCGGGCCCACGAGGTTGACATACTCGAGGGCAGGGGTCCCTGAGGGGACGGAGGCCGTGCAAGAGTGGTGTGTGGTTCCTGCGGGACCGGGCTGAGGCCGGGTCGGGCTGGGGGAGAGCGGCCTTCCATGTGGCCTGTCCAACAAGAGTGCAGAGTGCATAGGGAGTGGAGAGTGCAGAGTGCATAGGGAGTGCAGAGTGGAGAGTGCATAGGGAGTGCAGAGTGCATAGGGAGTGGAGAGTGGAGAGTGCATAGGGAGTGGAGAGTAGGGAGTGCATAGGGAGTGGAGAGTGCATAGGGAGTGGAGAGTGCATAGGGAGTGGAGAGTGCATAGGGAGTGGAGAGTGCATAGGGAGTAGAGAGTGCATAGGGAGAGGAGAGTGTAGAGTGCATAGGGAGTGTAGAGTGCATAGGGAGTGGAGAGTGTAGAGTGCATAGGGAGTGGAGAGTGTAGAGTGCATAGGGAGTGGAGAGTGTAGAGTGCATAGGGAGTGGAGAGTGGAGAGTGCATAGGGAGTGGAGAGTGTAGAATGCATAGGGAGTGGAGAGTGCATAGGGAGTGGAGAGTGCATAGGGAGTAGGGAGTGCATAGGGAGTGCATAGGGAGTGCATAGGGAGTGCATAGGGAGTGGAGAGTGCATAGGGAGTGGAGAGTAGGGAGTGCATATGGAGTGGAGAGTGTATAGGGAGTGCAGAGTGCAGAGTGCATAGGGAGTGCAGAGTGGAGAGTGCATAGGGAGTGCAGAGTGCATAGGGAGTGGAGAGTAGGGAGTGCATAGGGAGTGGAGAGTGCATAGGGAGTGGAGAGTGCATAGGGAGTGGAGAGTGCATAGGGAGTGGAGAGTGCATAGGGAGTGGAGAGTGCATAGGGAGTGGAGAGTGCAGAGTGCATAGGGAGTGGAGAGTGCATAGGGAGTGCAGAGTGCATAGGGAGTGGAGAGTGCATAGGGAGTGGAGAGTAGGGAGTGCATAGGGAGTGGAGAGTGCATAGGGAGTGGAGAGTGCATAGGGAGTGGAGAGTGCATAGGGAGTGGAGAGTGCATAGGGAGTGTAGAGTGCATAGGGAGAGGAGAGTGTAGAGTGCATAGGGAGTGGAGAGTGGAGAGTGGAGAGTGCATAGGGAGTGGAGAGTGCATAGGGAGTGGAGAGTGCATAGGGAGTGGAGAGTAGGGAGTGCATAGGGAGTGCATAGGGAGTGGAGAGTGCATAGGGAGTGGAGAGTGCATAGGGAGTGGAGAGTAGGGAGTGCATAGGGAGTGCATATGGAGTGGAGAGTGCATAGGGAGAGGAGAGTGTAGAGTGCATAGGGAGTGGAGAGTGTAGAGTGCATAGGGAGTGTAGAGTGCATAGGGAGTGTAGAGTGCATAGGGAGTGTAGAGTGCATAGGGAGTGTAGAGTGCATAGGGAGTGGAGAGTGCATAGGGAGTGGAGAGTAGGGAGTGCATAGGGAGTGCATATGGAGTGGAGAGTGTATAGGGAGTGGAGAGTGCAGAGTGCATAGGGAGTGGAGAGTGTAGAGTGCATAGGGAGTGGAGAGTGTAGAGTGCATAGGGAGTGGAGAGTGTAGAGTGCATAGGGAGTGGAGAGTGTAGAGTGCATAGGGAGTGGAGAGTGTAGAGTGCATAGGGAGTGGGGAGTGGAGAGTGCATAGGGAGTGGAGAGTGCATAGGGAGTGGAGAGTGCATAGGGAGTGGAGAGTGCATAGGGAGTGGAGAGTGCATAGGGAGTGGAGAGTGCATAGGGAGTGGAGAGTGCATAAGGAGTGGAGAGTGCATAAGGAGTGGAGAGTGCATAGGGAGTGCAGAGTGGAGAGTGCAGAGTGTATAGGGAGTGGAGAGTGCCTAGGGAGTGGAGAGTAGGGAGTGCATAGGGAGTGGAGAGTGCATAGGGAGTGGAGAGTGCAGAGTGCATAGGGAGTGGAGAGTGCAGAGTGCATAGGGAGTGGATAGTGCAGAGTGCATAGGGAGTGGATAGTGCAGAGTGCATAGGGAGTGGAGAGTGCATAGGGAGTGCAGAGTGCATAGGGAGTGGAGAGTGCATAGGGAGTGGAGAGTGCATAGGGAGTGGAGAGTGGAGAGTGCATAGGGAGTGGAGAGTGCATAGGGAGTGGAGAGTGGAGAGTGCATAGGGAGTGGAGAGTGGAGAGTGCATAGTGAGTGGAGAGTGCATAGGGAGTGCATAGGGATTGGAGAGTGCATAGAGAGTGCTAGAGAGTGCAGAGTGCATAGAGTGCTAGAGAGTGCAGAGTGTATAGAGAGTGCTAGAGAGTGCAGAGTGCATAGAGTGCTAGAGAGTGCAGAGTGAGTAGGGAGTGCTAGAGAGTGCAGAGTGAGTAGGGAGTGCTAGAGAGTGCAGAGTGAGTAGGGAGTTCTAGGGAGTGCTAGAGAGTGCAGAGTGAGTAGGGAGTGCTAGAGAGTGCAGAGTGCTAGAGAGTGCAGAGTGACTGCAGAGATTAAGCTAATGGCAATGTAAATGACAATGCCATGTATTTATCTGTTTTCAAAACCAACACTTAAATACAAATTTTGTCATTTACTATGCCAATAACTCTAACTTTTCCAAATGCGACACCATTGCATTGTAAATGCTTGTTTAAAAAGGACATAGGCTACTATTGACATGGCTTAAGGCCATTATAGCCTATGAAATCTTAAAAGCACTGCTTGAATATTTTACCGTTTGACTCCCATCTCAACGACAGGGAATGATTCTTGCATGTGAATCTATGAAGGATGTAGCAATCAAAAATGGGGAGAAGGAATGCTTGTGATCCCACCAAGTTCCTTGGCTTCAAGTACTTCTAATCAAAAAAGAGGGGGGTTGGGGGGATCACTTGTCCTGTATAACCTGGGTACAGTTCTAACTGGAATGACCCTTGGTAAAAGACCCCCATACATGTGTAGCAATGGTGGTATGGGCGGTATATGTTGGTTCTCCACCTTCGTTTACACGTCTGTGCAGAATCATGGGGTCAGTTGGTATGCACCCTCCACCTGGAGGAGAACACCCTAGGTTAAAAACAGTAGTGATTAGTGATAATGGGTGATGTGTGGGTGAATTTATTTAAAAAGCAATCCAATCATGCCAGGAAAAATAAAATTGTATTGTCCGGGATTGAATTGTGGGTTGAGGATATGGCAGAATACGTTTTTAGAAATAATTAGGATTCATACATATTCCATCCTCTGGTGTTTAAACAATGGTCGACATGTTTCAGCCTTGTGTCGCCTAAAAAGGTCGGTATGGCTTTCTTCAGGACCAGGTGAGTTCTGTGCAGAGAGTGACGTATGTCTACTCTTTAATGAAGGTCAAAATTGGACCTGTGGGTGAAACAACAAATAAATTACTAGGGTGCGGGTCATAGGGACGTGTGCGTTACTTAAACAATATTCATAAAGATGTTTTAAAAGGTGTTCATGAGTAAAACTTCGCTGTGAGACTTGCTACTTAGAGGGGACATCAACCACATACTCATCCTGACAAACAAACAAAAATGGGATAGAGAACCTCTTATGACATGTTGTAAGAGGTCAAAATAATTTTTGAGTCTTATAATTAGCATACGCTTTCTGGAGTTCTCTTGGATCAAAAAACAAGGATACCAATACTGGATAACTGCAGTTTGCAGGTTAGTAACTTCTATTCCAGGGGATACTCATCAATGGTGATTTTCAGTAGTATAACTGTTCCGACTAATATCCATTAATTTTTTTGATCTTTAACAGCCAGATGTTCTTAAGAACTACAGGCACATGTTATAGAAATAGGTAGCGGAGGAGTTAAACCACTATTGTGGGCAAAGTCATTTCGATTAAGTAAAGTGAGCAGTTCGATGATATGTATGTGAAGACTAGTTGAGAGAAGACAACCCAACCTGGGGATGAAAAGGCAAAATCAGCATGATAAAATGTTGATCCAAAATACAAATCCTATCACTAAATAAAGGAGAGTACTTGCACATGTTTCTTTATTTGCTCAAAGGATAGATTGGAACGCTTCTTTTTGTCTTACATGTAGGTGTCCATTTGAGAAAACAGCATTCCTATATTGAGCTAGGAAGAAAGTGTCGTTATTGTGATGCTGTGTTCCATGAGCGATATGCCCTCATCCAACATCAGAAGTCTCATAAGAACGAGAAACGCTATAAGTGCGACCAGTGTGAATACGCTTGCAGACAAGTAAGTGAATGTGTGCAATTTTCCTAGTTGGTCTTTTCATGCTAATCTGTTTCACTCTTGAAGTTTCTTGGTTTTCCAAATAAAACATGTTCTGCCAAACTCCCCTTTCTGACTTTTCGTTACAGCTTTCGATTTATACTTCGACATAATTAAGTAGTTTGGTTTGCCCCAGTATTGGAACTTTCATAGATTACCATGCTTTTGTATCATTCCCCGTCGTTGGAATGGGAGTCTTGGTAACAAAAATAACATAGCAGTAGGGACAAAAGAGAAAGGAAAAAGGCCTAGGCCTCATTCCCTTTTGTAGCCCATCACTCTCTTTGTGTAAAAGAGACCAAACTTAGGCATCAGCCAATCAGAAGAGCCTCCCCCTTTAGAACCCTCCTGAAGGAACCTCAGAGCCTCAGATTTTCTACCGCACGTTGTGCTTAGGGAGTCTTCTTTGAGCTCTGCTCAATCTACTCTTCAGGAGTTTATTCTTCACCATTTTTGTTCAGTTTTCTCTTCAGTTTGTCTGCTGATCCTTCCAGGATGTCTGACGAGAAGAAAGCCCGTTTCAAGCCATGTTCCACCTGTGGTAAGAAAAGGCTTTTCATTGAGGATAAGCATAAGGATTGCATCTACTGCCTCTATCCTGACCACAAGGCTGCGGACTGTAAGATCTGCAGCACCTTTTCAACTAAGACCCTCCGGGACCGTGAGGGTAGGCTTCTGACATGGCTCCAGAAGTTGACATCCAGGAAGGATACTGTCTCCAGTGACAGTGAGGATTCGGCATCGGCATCTTCCTGAAGGTGGTCAGTAAAAAGGGGTAGGGGCTCTCCTCCTTCTGTGGAGCGTCCTTCTAAGGCCTCAAAAAAGATCCCCAGTGATTCTGAGAGCCAGGGTCCAGGCAAATCTCCTCACCAAGGTGAAAAGGAGAGGGTAGGACCATCTACGCCTACTGAAGTGTTGAAGACTGATCCAGCTTTCAAGAAGCCCTCTTCCCATTCTTCTGACAGAAGTCGTCCGTCGACGAAGAAATTGAAACAGAAGCTGAAACTGGTTCCATCGACGGGCTCGTCGATGGGACAATCGACGACGGGATCGTCTATCACAGATACAGCAGCGTCGACGAGGGACTCGCCGACGACGGCATAGTCGCCGAAGGCGTCGGCGACGACAGCATCGTCGACGAGGGTGTCGTCGACGAGAGCCTCGACGAAAGCAACATTGAAGACGACGACGGCTGGGATGTCGACAGTCTCATCGACGACGCCCATCCCGTCGTCGAGTGTTTTTGTGTCGAAGCAGACGACGGCTGCATTCTCAATTGCATCGTCAACTGGACCGTCGACTATTTTGTCATCGGAAAAGAGGATCACAATTTCCATGACCAGGATTACCCCGGACATGACCTCTCCCAGGAGGGTAACCCCTCTTCCTCCAGCTCTACTGTTCGATGAGGATGAGTCTGAAGAGGAGGATCAGGACTCAAATGGCTATGTCAACAGCCCCTCTCAACTGCTGGTTAAATGCCAAGAAACGGACTCAGACGGAGGATATGACCAAGTGGAGGGCTATGAACGTCATGCTGCCCAACCACAGCAATACTCTGGTCAAGAGATGGTTACTGTACCATCATCTTTCCTACAGGACCTGCATAATATGCTGCAAGATTATAAGTCTAAGGCTTCACACTCTGCTCCAGCTCATGTGGCGCACGGCATGCCTGTCATGGCACCGGCCTCAACGGTTGTTCCTGTATCACCACCTCAGGAGTCTCTTCAACCACTGACATCGACTCCACAAGAGCCTTCCAGACCTGCTGACACTCAGGATGATTCCTCGGATGAAGATCATGATTCGGAGGGTAGAGATGATCAGGCCTCTGAGTGGTATGATTACGTCATTCCAGACCCTCCATCTCCAAGTCCGGATCTGGTGGATTCTCCACATGCTGATGTCGGAGGTTTTCATCAGCTGATTGATGTTGCACCGTTCCGGTACCAGCTACCTCCAGAAGCGAAAGCAGAAGTGTTGGACAGGCCACGTGAAGGGCCGCTCCCCCTCTGCCCGACCAGGCCCGAGCCCGGCCCCTCAAGTGTCACACACCACCACTTCACGTTTTCCGTCCCCTCCGGGACCCTTGCCTCTGAACATATCGACCTCGTGGGCCCGATCCACTACTGGCCCGCGCGCCCAGCCTGGGCGCCATCTTGGACACTCCACCACGAGGCCGCATGGCCCCCGATCGACCCCAACCCTGGGCCTGGCCAGGCCTCAGACATCCCGGCACCACCATCCACCCAGGAGGTGAGCGGACTACTTGGCAGGTCAATGGGAGAAAGAGGTGTCGATGGCTCTCCCCCGCCAGGTACCGCTCGCCCACAACCTCCCCGGGCGCTGGCTCCACCCCCCTGCTGGGTGTCTGGACTCCTTCATCCCGGACCCCCCGACCTCCAAGTGCGAGGGTCCGGACATCAAAGGGCACCAGCCCTATAACTGGGGCAGCTCCAGAGCAGGAAGTCAGTTGTATCCTGGAGTCGAGAGACGCAGAGAAGAACTCATCCTTGACGGGCTATTGGCGCTGCCGTAGCTCTGCCTTGCGAACTATCGTCCTGCCTGTTGGCGCTGCCGCAACCTTCGTAAACCTTCATCGTCGTCGGGACCTGCTGGCGTGGCCGCGGACCGTTTGTAACTACCATCTCCATCGGGACCTGCTGGCTCCGCCGCGGACCGTCGCTTCCTTCGTCCATCCCGGGACCTGCTGGCTCCGCCGCGGCCCGATCATCTAGAACGCCGAGCTCGAGGATTGAGAGCTATTTCCATCTATTGGTAACAAGACTGTCCCGCTACCCCTTTTCCCAATCCAGAGACCAGAACCGAGGGGACCCCTGAGTCCAGACCTCCTTGTATCATTTCACCGTACTTAAAGAATTGCTTATAAAGTATCGTTAAACCTTATCCTGGTGTGGTGTCCATCTGTCGGGGGGAAGTTACTTGTCTGTACGATCGCTGGAGATGGCTCTCCCCGGAGACCTCTCCCCTTATCCTCGGCCGACCCTTCCGGTCCGTCTAACAAGAAGCAAGGAAGGTCTTGCAAGAGGGGGAAGCGACATCGATGGACTGGGCCCCACACAATCATTGAGCAAAAGGGAGAGGTCACCTACCTGGTGGACCTTGGAACTACCAGGAGCCCCCTCAGGGTGCTCCATGTGAATAGGCTCAAGGCATATGTCGACAGGAAGGACATGAGCTTGCTCATGGCCACAGATGAGGGACAGGAGGAGGAGAGTGACCCTCTCCCAGACCTGCTCACTCAGAACCCTGATGATGGGTCAGTAGATGGTGTTGTCTTTTGTGGCAGGCTCTCTGAACATCAGCAAAAGGATTGCAAACAAGTTCTTCAATCCTTTAGACATATGTTCTCTCTGACACCCAGTCAAACCAATTGGTGCACCCATGAGGTTGACACTGGTGACAGCCTGCCAGTTAAGAGTAAAATCTACAGGCAGCCTGATCATGTCAGAGACTGCATCAAAACTGAAGTGCAGAAAATGTTGGGAGCTGGGAGTCATTGAGCCCTCAGATAGCCCTTGGGCTAGTACAGTAGTTCTAGTGCCAAAGCCTCACACCCAGGGTGGTAAGAAAGAGAGTAATGAGGTTTTGCGTAGACTACAGAGGCCTCAATGCAGTCACTAAGACTGATGCCCACCCAATACCAAGGGCAGATGAACTGATAGATAGATTGGCTTCTGCCAACTACTTAAGTACATTTGACCTGACAGCTGGGTATTGGCAAATCAGGTTAGCTGAGGATGCCAAGCCCAAGACAGCATTTTCAACCCCTGGTGGGCATTATCAGTTTGTGGTAATGCCCTTTGGTTTGAAAAATGCACCTGCCACCTTCCAAAGGCTGGTGAATCAAGTTCTCACTGGGCTGGATGACTTCTGTGCAGCATATCTTGATGATATAGCTGTCTTTAGTTCCACCTGGGAGGATCACCTGGTCCACCTGAGGAAAGTGTTAGAGGCACTGCACGCAGCAGGTCTCACTATCAAGGCCACAAAGTGCCAGATAGGGCAGACACAGGTTGTATACCTGGGCCACCTTGTAGGTGGAGGCCAGGTTCAGCCACTGGAGAGCAAGATACAATCCATCAAGGATTGGGCTCCTCCAACCACCCAGACTCGGGTTAGAGCTTTCTTCTGCCTGACTGGTTACTGCAGGAAATTTGTCAGAAATGATGGATCAATTGTGACTCCACTTAATGACCTGACAAGCAAAAAGATGCCAAAGAAAGTTCAGTGGACAGCAGGGAGTCAAAAGGCATTCGATGACCTAAAGCAGGCCATGTGCACAGCCCCTATCCTTAAGAGTCCAGACTACTCCAAACCATTCATTGTCCAAACAGATGCTTCTGAGTTGGGTGTGGGAGCTGTTCTATCTCAGCTGAATTTTGATGGTCATGACCAGCCAATTGCTTTTATTAGCAGAAGGCTGACCCCCAGAGAGAAAAATTGGTCAGCTATTGAGAGGGAGGCCTTTGCTGTGGTTTGGGCCCTGAAGAAACTGAGGCCATACTTGTTTGGCACTCATTTCAAGATTCAGACCGACCATAAGCCCCTCTTGTGGCTAAATCAGATGAAGGGTGAAAACCCCAAACTGCTTAGGTGGTCCATTTCCCTACAGGGGATGGATTTTACAGTGGAGCATAGACTTGGCACTGATCATGGCAATGCAGATGGGCTCTCCAGGTATTTCCACTTAGAGCAAGAAGACTCACCTGGTCAAGGTTAGTTTATTGTCCCAAAGTTTGGGGGGGGGGGGGTCATGTAGGAGAGTAGGGTCTGCAATCCTATGATCACCCCAGATTTTTGCTTTTTGCTTCACTGGTTTACGACTTCTCTGGCTGTGGGCCTGCTAATCAGACCCACAGCCTTGCTGTTCTCTCACTAAATTGACACGTGTACCTTAGGTGCATTTACCAATATGTACTGGGCCACCTTATCAGACCCTGTAACTCAGGGCATAGGTGTACCCAGGGCCTACCAGGGGCTGCAGCATGTATTATGCCACCCCTGGCTGGCCATCTAAATCTGACACAACTGGCTGCACGACAGCTGGGGCAAAGTGGTGTAATCACCCTTTGCTGTAGATATAGTATACCTATATCTAACCCTAAAATGGACACATGTATTCCTATCAGTCACTCCTATGGCAGGCCTTAACAATCCTGAAGGCAGAGTGCTTGGAATTATGTGAGATGGTGCTCTGGCATGAGCTGAGCCCGTCTGCAGCTTGCGGAACCAAGTCCTAATAGCTGTTCTATGATAACGCGTACCATATACTCTTAAGTGCATTATAATCCTCGCGGTTATATGCCAACTCTGGTATCGCTTTATCAAAACATGTCGAGTAAGGTGTCATACGAATTGGAATACTAACCCCTCGCAAATTCTGGCGACGGGGTTAGCATTCCACCCTTCTAGAGGGACACGACATGTATGTAACTGTGAACCCCGGTTAAAGTTAACTCGAGCCTCAGCATCACAAAATGGATGCTGCCACCACAGACACAAGTCTGACCTCCTGCTGCTGGGAGTCCTTCCAGCGAGGAGAGCTTGGACAAAGGGTTTCCTGTCAGGGGCGGTGCTAGCACCGACCCAGACAGGGTTTTGTGTATCCTAGGTAGGCAGGGCTGAATAGGAAGGTGACTGCAAGTGGCACCCCGGTGCTCACTGTGCATCTGCCAGTTTGAACCGGTTCCAGGGGCACACCAGCCCCTAAGCTGGGGAAAGTCCGGCATTGGGAGAGGGGTGTAACCACCCCCCTTCCTGGTCCCACCCATGGGCAGGACCTAGTCCCGTACCAGCCCCTTTCTTTAGTATAAAGGTGGGTGTGGGGACCCTTCCAAATTAGATCATCTTTGAATCCTGAAACTACTTTCTACGAAAAGAACTCAAGACTTCTTCCTAAGATTTCTCCCTTGTGGCTAAGGAGTAGTCACCCTGCATCAGTGGGCACCAACTAAGTAACCTGCGGTTTGCTGCACGTCCTTCCTCCGGAATCCGACCGACCAGCACGACGAGACCCGGCTTCCCTGGCACCTCTGACCTCTACCTGCATCATCAGCCACGCTGAGATTCGTGGGTGTGACGAGACCTCGAGGGACCGGCCGTCTTCAGAACTGCACTAAGCTTATCCAGCACGACCGCCGAGTGTTGGACAGGCCACATGACGGGCCGCTCTCCCCCGGCTCGACCAAGCCCGAGCCAGTCATACAAGCACCACACACCACCATTGCACGTCCTACGTCCCCTCAGGGACACCTGCCCTCGAGCATGATAACCTCGTGGGTCCGATCCACGGCCGACCCACGCGCCCAGCCCGGGCCGCCATCTTGGACACTTCGCCACGAGGCCGCCTGGCCCCCGATCGACCTCAACCCTGGGCCTAGCCCGGCCTCAGACATTCCGGCACCACCCTCCACCCAGGAGGCGAGCGAGCTACTTGGCCAGTCAATGGGAGAAAGAGGTGTCGATGGTTCTCCCCCGGCCAGTGCCGCTCGCCCATCGCCTCCCCGGGCGCTGGCTCCACCCCCCTGCTGGGTGTCTGGACTCCCTCATCCCGGACCTCCCGACCTCCAAGTGCGAGGGTCCGGACATCAAAGCACGCCAGCCCTATAACTGGGGCAGCTCCAGAACAGGAAGGCAGTTGTATCTTGGAGTCGAGAGACGAAAGAAGAACTCATCCTGGACGAACTACTGGCGCTGCCGTAGCTCTGTCCTGTGCACCATCATCCTGCCTGTTGGCGCTGCCACAGCCGTCGTAACCTTCATCCTTCACCGTCGTCCGGATCTGCTGGCAAGGCCGCGGACCGTTGTAACTGTCATCTGCATCGGGACCTGCTTGGCTTCTCCACGGCCCGTCGACCATCCTTCATCCATATCGGGACCTGCTTGGCTTCTCCACGGCCCGCCGACCACCCTTCATCCATCTCGGGACCTGCTTGGCTCCTCCACGGCCCGATCAGCAACCACGCCGAGCTCGAGGATTGAGAGCTATTGAACTCATTGGTAACTAAGACTGTCCCGCTACCCTTTTCCTCAACCAGAGATCAGAACCGAGGGGACCCCTGAGTCCAGACCTCCTTGTATTATATCAACGTAACCTAAGAAGTGCATATAAAGTCTCGTTAACCTTCAATCTTGTGTGGTGTCCGTCTGTGGGGGGGAAGTTACTTATCTGTACAGTCGTTGGAGACGGCTCTCCCTGGAGACCTCTCCCCGTAATCTCGGCCGACCCTCCCGGTCCGTCTAACATTGGTGGCCAGCGGCGCGATCCGAATCACCGCATAACGTACAGAGAGTAGCTCACCCCACAACGAACAACAATGTCGACTAAAGAGAGCGGATCAACTGAGAAGTTCCAAATGGAAAAGCTAGAGGAATACAGCCATCGTGAACTAAAGCAGTTCTGCATCGAACTAGGTATCGCTACCACCGGACTAAGTACCAAGGACGATTTTAAGCATGCCCTAGAATCTTGGGCAGAGACCGGGGATGTCGAAGCCCCGGAGCAAAGCACCGCGAAAAAGACCAACACGGCCCCTGAAGAGCAAAGAACGGGTCTCTCGCAAGACGAGATCCAAGAAAGAGAAAAAGCCCGACTACACGAACTTGAAATGGCCCGACTCAAGATGGACATAGAACTCAAATTGGCCGAGCAAAAAATAAACTTAGAGCACCTTCGCCTCCGAGAAGAAAGAGAGGAGAAACAGAGGCAAAGGGAGCTCGAGGAAAAAAGACTAACGTACGAGCACGAGCGGAACCTAGCCGAGATCAACCTGCGCAAACAGAATAAAGAATTAGGGGTGCCCGACAGACCGTCCACCCCCGGGACCACGGACAAAAAAGTGCACATCCCCAAGGATGTGGTCCGAGAATATTTTCGAGAAGACGACATCCAGCAATGGTTTAAGGCATATGAAATCGCGATGACTGCGCACCGGATCGATAGAGCCGACTGGGGAGCCGGCCTATGGGGCAAATTCCTCAATGAGGGCCGCGATACTCTGTTACAGCTCCCAGACCACCAGATGACCTCCTACGACCATATGAAAGCGGCCCTCCTCACTCGCTATGGCCTCACGCCCGAGATGTACCGTCAGAGGTTCCGAGACTGCACACGCATTCCAGGTACAACTTGGGTGGACTATGTAACGTACTTCAGCCGAGCCTTCGAAGGCTGGATCAGAGGGAACAACGTCACGACCTACGAGCAGTTGTTCAATCTGATGGTATGGGAGCATCTGTCCAACAACTGCTTCATTGAACTACGCCAACACCTCCTCGACAGCAAGTTAACCGATCCCCGGCAGCTCGCAGCCGAAGCTGACCGGTGGGAGATCACCCGAGTGGGCCGGAATGGGTCCTACGAGCAGAACAGGAACAACAATGGTCACCACCGATCCAGAGGAGGAGGAGGGGGCCAAGGACGAGGAAGAGACAACACTCCGGCCGCCCCCACTACCAGCACCACCCCCCCGGCCAACCGGGGCAGCACCCCGGCGCGACCGGGATACAGAGCCAATGTTACATGTCACCGATGCCAACGAGTAGGCCACTATGCAAATGACCCAAGCTGCCCGCAGTATCCGAGCCCAAGACCCCGCCAGGTGGCCGCCGCGGCACTAGGGGAAGAACAGATCTCCGAGGAACCAGAAACAGACGAGCAAGAGTATCAAGGGTGGGAGCCAGCCGCCATGACTCTCGCGTGCTTAGGGGGAAGAGACATGGTCCCGCGGGTCCCCCTACCCGCTAACACCCAGAAGTACAGCCAATGGGTGAGCATCAATGGACAACGGGCCGAAGCCCTTCGAGACACCGGGGCCAGTGTGACAGCCGTCCGCTGTCATCTGGTGACCCCAGAACAATATCTACCGAACATTCTCTGCCCTGTACGATCAGCCGACAACTCGGAGAGTCTGTGTCGGATGGCCTGCGTCCCCTTTGAGTGGGGAGGGGTCTCCGGCATGTTGAAAGTAACGGTCCGAGACGACGCCCCCGTGGACTGCCTCCTCGGAAATGACCTGGAAAGCTCCCCGTGGGCAGCCGTGGAGCGAAAAGAACACTTGGGGATGTTGGGCGTCCCAGACTGGGCGTGCGTCACCACCCGGTCTATGGCCGCCCGTGCCAACCATCACCCGGAAGAACCAGAATGGCCGGCGCCTCCGCCTCCGGTCGCCCCCGCCGAGACCCCCGACCAGGGCATCCCCCTCGAACCTGCTCAACCTTCCGACCTTGCTAATCTCGACCAGTGGGCTCAAGAAGGGGGGCCCACACAAGAACAATTTCGTCAGGAGCAGAAGACCTGTCCCTCCCTTGAGGGACTCCGACAACAAGCGCTCGCCCAAAGCGCAGGGGATACCTCCGGAACTCATTGGGTCTACTGGGACAATGACCTACTGTACAGCGAGCAACGAATCGCCGAGCTGGGGGCCAACCGAGTACTAGTGGTGCCACTCCGCTTTAGAGACTTCCTGCTAAATCTGGCCCACGATGTCCCCCTGGCAGGGCACCTGGGACAAGATAAAACCTACAGCCGCCTAGTGACCCACTTCTTCTGGCCAAAAATGAGAAACGATGTGCACCAGCATTGCCGATCTTGCCCCACGTGCCAAGCCAGTGGGAAGAGCGGCCGCAAATTAAAGGCCCCCCTGCAACCCTTTCCCGTAGTCACGACCCCATTTGAGAGGGTCGGAATAGACATTGTGGGACCCCTAGACCCACGTACAAGACAAGGCCATCGCTTCATCCTAGTACTAGTGGACCACGCCACCCGCTACCCTGAGGCTATTCCTCTCCGGACCGTCACAGCCCCAGTGGTCGGCAGGGCCCTGATGGGGATCTTCTCCCGTGTGGGGTTCCCCCGAGAAGTCGTCAGTGACAGAGGCACGAACTTTATTTCCAAATACATGAAGTCCCTCTGGCAACAGTGTGGGGTCACCTACCGCTTCACGACCCCCTATCACCCCCAAGGAAACGGACTTGTTGAGCGGTTCAATCGCACTCTAAAAGGGATGATCGGGGGATTGGAAGAACCCCTCCGTCGCCAGTGGGACGTGCTGCTGCCGTGCCTCCTCTTCGCCTACCGGGAGGTCCCACAGAAGTCCCTAGGCTTCAGCCCATTCGAGCTGCTCTATGGGCACCCAGTACGGGGGCCACTCAGCCTGATCAAAGAAGGCTGGGAGTTGCCTCCGGCCAAGAGTCCTCCAGATGTCTTCCGGTACCTCCTCACCCTCCGCAACCAGTCCCAGCGGTTCAGAGACCTAGCGAAAGCCAACCTAGAGGCCAGTCAAGAGGACATGAAGAGATGGTATGACCAGAACGCCTCATCTATTGAATTCGAGCCGGGGCAACAGGTCTGGGTAATGTCCCCCACAGAACCGTGCGCTCTCCAAGACAAATGGACGGGACCCTTCAAAGTAATCGAGCGCAAGGGACCCGCCACCTATCTGATCGATATGGAGTCCGCCCGGAATCCGCTCCGAGTCCTCCACACCAACAGACTGAAACCCCACTTTGCACGAACAGAACTCAGCCTCTTGATGGCCACAGACAACGGGGTTGAGGACGACTCCGAGCCTCTCCCTGACCTCTTGCGGACCCAGGAGCAAGACGGCTCCGTGGAGGGGGTCCGACTCTCGGAGACCCTCTCCCAAGAACAACGCCAAGAGTGCCAAGCCCTCCTATCACGGTTTGCCAGCCTGTTCTCCCTCACCCCAGGTGTCACTTCCTGGTGTGTGCACGATGTGGACACCGGAGACAGCCCTCCTATCCGCCACCGGGCCTACCGCGTACCTGATCGGGTACGGGCCTGCATCCAGGCGGAAGTAACTAAGATGCTCACGCTCGGGGTCATCGAGCCCTCCGACAGTCCATGGGCCAGCCCGGTCGTACTGGTCCCCAAAGCAGCCGCCCCCGGAACCACACCCGAACTCCGGTTCTGTGTCGACTACCGGGGCCTGAATGAAGTCACCAGAACGGACGCACACCCCATCCCCCGGGCAGATGAACTGGTCGACCGAATGGGCGCTGCCCGCTACCTCAGCATCTTCGATCTAACGGCAGGATATTGGCAGATCGGCCTCACACCCCGAGCACAAGAACGTTCTGCCTTCTCCACCCCCGATGGCCACTATCACTTCACGGTCATGCCCTTCGGCATGAAAAATGCCCCAGCGACGTTCCAACGGCTCGTCAATCAGGTCCTGGCGGGGCTCGAAGAGTTCAGCGCCGCCTACCTGGACGACATCGCTGTGTACAGCCACCACTGGACCGAGCACCTCCACCACCTCCAAGCAGTGTTGCAAGCCCTTCAGCGAGCTGGCCTCACGATCAAGGCCAGCAAATGTCAAATTGGACAAGGGTCAGTGACCTACCTCGGACACCAAGTGGGAAGCGGTCTAGTGGCCCCTCTTCAACTGAAAATTGCCGCCATCCAGAACTGGCAACCCCCTAACACTCAAACTGAGGTGCGAGCCTTCCTGGGCCTCACGGGCTACTACCGAAGGTTCGTGAAAGACTATGGTACCATCGTGGGGCCTCTCACCGAACTCACGTCGAAAAATCAGCCCAAGAAGGTGAACTGGACCCCAGAGTGTCAAGCGGCCTTCGAACAGCTAAAGGCCGCCATGTGTTCCGCTCCTGTACTCCAGGCCCCAGACTACAGCCGGGAGTTCGTCGTCCAGACGGATGCCTCCGACCAGGGCATTGGGGCGGTCCTGTCCCAGGTGAACACCGAAGGCCTTGATCAACCGGTGGCCTTCATCAGCCGGAGACTCCTACCACGGGAGCAACGCTGGAGCACCATAGAGAGGGAAGCCTTCGCTGTGGTATGGGCCCTCAAGAAGCTCCGACCCTACCTTTTTGGCACCCACTTCCGGGTGCAGACTGACCACCGACCCCTGCAGTGGCTGATGCATATGCGGGGGGAAAACCCAAAACTGCTACGCTGGTCCATCTCCTTGCAAGGTATGGACTTTACCGTTGAACACCGGCCTGGGTCTGACCACGCCAACGCGGATGGCCTGTCCCGGTTTTTCCGCCTCGACGAAGAGAGTCCCCAAGAGGATGGGTAACTCTCCCCGCCTTCAGCTGGGGGGGACGCATGTTGGACAGGCCACATGACGGGCCGCTCTCCCCCGGCTCGACCAAGCCCGAGCCAGTCATACAAGCACCACACACCACCATTGCACGTCCTACGTCCCCTCAGGGACACCTGCCCTCGAGCATGATAACCTCGTGGGTCCGATCCACGGCCGACCCACGCGCCCAGCCCGGGCCGCCATCTTGGACACTTCGCCACGAGGCCGCCTGGCCCCCGATCGACCTCAACCCTGGGCCTAGCCCGGCCTCAGACATTCCGGCACCACCCTCCACCCAGGAGGCGAGCGAGCTACTTGGCCAGTCAATGGGAGAAAGAGGTGTCGATGGTTCTCCCCCGGCCAGTGCCGCTCGCCCATCGCCTCCCCGGGCGCTGGCTCCACCCCCCTGCTGGGTGTCTGGACTCCCTCATCCCGGACCTCCCGACCTCCAAGTGCGAGGGTCCGGACATCAAAGCACGCCAGCCCTATAACTGGGGCAGCTCCAGAACAGGAAGGCAGTTGTATCTTGGAGTCGAGAGACGAAAGAAGAACTCATCCTGGACGAACTACTGGCGCTGCCGTAGCTCTGTCCTGTGCACCATCATCCTGCCTGTTGGCGCTGCCACAGCCGTCGTAACCTTCATCCTTCACCGTCGTCCGGATCTGCTGGCAAGGCCGCGGACCGTTGTAACTGTCATCTGCATCGGGACCTGCTTGGCTTCTCCACGGCCCGTCGACCATCCTTCATCCATATCGGGACCTGCTTGGCTTCTCCACGGCCCGCCGACCACCCTTCATCCATCTCGGGACCTGCTTGGCTCCTCCACGGCCCGATCAGCAACCACGCCGAGCTCGAGGATTGAGAGCTATTGAACTCATTGGTAACTAAGACTGTCCCGCTACCCTTTTCCTCAACCAGAGATCAGAACCGAGGGGACCCCTGAGTCCAGACCTCCTTGTATTATATCAACGTAACCTAAGAAGTGCATATAAAGTCTCGTTAACCTTCAATCTTGTGTGGTGTCCGTCTGTGGGGGGGAAGTTACTTATCTGTACAGTCGTTGGAGACGGCTCTCCCTGGAGACCTCTCCCCGTAATCTCGGCCGACCCTCCCGGTCCGTCTAACACCGAGGGATCCTCGAGTGAGTGCTTTGGGGTTCGAGAAGCCCTAACCCTGAGCAGCTCCAGCACCGAAGTCCAGCCCCCCAGCATCCACCAGATCTGCGTGGGGCCCTTCTGCTCTTTGCTGCTCACTGCGTTGTCCGGCTACTTGCCTGCTGGCTTGTGGCCCTCCTGATGACGCACCACGACGACAACACTGCTGGTCTGGTTGCTCCAGACTGGCCCTTGCTCCCCTCCAACAGAGGAGCACCCCGGACCCTCCTGGTCCACTCCAGACGCCATTTTGAATCCACCCTGTGGGCTTGCATTTGCCAAGACTTGTTGCCCCAATCCTGGGTCCAGCGACGTCGACAGCAGATACCTTCGTGGGACAGCTCGCACCTCCATCCTGGTCGCCGACAACGCCTCCTGGTCCGAGAGACTGCAGAGCCCAGCGTCGCCCACTCACCTGGTCGAGGTGACTTCATCCGGTGCCATCCTGGTGCCCATCTAATCACTGGCTAGTGATTCAGAACTTGGTCCCCTCTGCTTACAGGTATCCATCTTCATCGATCCAGGCTTGGGTCGCATCAAACTTCATCACTGGTCGCCTGCCAGCAACTTCTTCTTTCAGGCTCCATAGACTTCAACAAGGATTCCCGACGTCTTTTCAGACCTATGCAGCCGCAGCCCCTGGGCTAGGTAACCTGAGCATTTCGGTGCTCCAGCATAGCTTAACTATCTAAGTGTCCAGATCCTTTTTCGTTTCAGCTCTTCCTGGTCGGATTCGTCCGATAACACTAACTTTACGAAATCTAGCATCCATAGACTTTGTCCCGCATCCCCCGTGAGAGTGCACACTCTGCACCCGATCTCCCTACGCCTCCTGCTAGTAATCTGAAGGTTCAGTAGTCCAGTCCTAGCGATCCTAAAGCCTATTAGAGTAGTACTTACATGCTAGTAATTTCGCATTCCACTTTGAGTATATGGTTTTTCGTGCCCCTCTGGCATTTGTGTAAATTGTGCGACTTTCAGTATTTCTTTAAGAGCTTTGTATTGTGCTTAGCGCCCTGTCCTCATAAAGAGTCCAGGGCTGTTGTGTTCTTAATAAATATACTTTTATTTTCATAACAACTTGTGTGTCCTTTCCCTTGGTGTTCAAGGGGTATATGTGATGGTATAACAGCTGGCTTAACACGCCCTCTAGAGTTTAGCCTAAAGACTGCTCTTGTCCATGCTACTAGGATAGCTGGACTAAAGGTTGACTTACAACCAATCATCAATAAGGGTCATTTGGAATGATACACAGTTATCACTAGAATAGTGAGCACTACATATCAGGCCAACTTCTCACAGGAACTCTCACGCGTAATGTGGGACAAAGTCTATGGATACTAGTAAATGCAAAAGTTAGTGTTCTTGGGCGAACCCGACTAGGTAGGTCAAAAACGAAAGTGGATCTAGACACTTAGAGAGTTGGTCTACGCTGGAGCACCGTGGTACTCGGTTTACCTAGCCCAGGAGCTGCGGCTGCATAGGGTTCAAGTGTCGTCGGGAATCCTCGTTGACGAACCAGGAGCCTGAAGTGGAAGTTGCTGGCAGGCGACCAGTGAAGATGTTCTGGGCTGATCCAAGGACTGGATCAGCTGAAGAAGGGTACCTGTAAGCAGAGGGGACCAAGTTCTGAATCACTAGCCAGTGATTAGGTGGGCACCAGGATGGCACCGGACGAGGTCACTCAGCCAGGCGAAGAGGTGACACTGGATTCTTCTGCTGCACGGACCAGGGGCGCTGATGTCGACCAGGCTGGAGGTCTGCGAGCTGTCCCACGTCGGATGTCTGCTGCTGGCGATGCTGGATCCGGTGAAGGAGGCAACAAGCCTTGGCTACGGCAAGCCCACGTGGCGACACAAAATGGCGTCTTGGATGGACCAGGAGGGTCTCAGGAAGGTCCCCTTCAGGAGGAGACTAGTGCCAGTCTAGAGGAGCTAGACCAGCGGCGAAACAAACGTAGGACGTCGTCAAGAGGGTCACTAGCCAACGGACAAGTGACCGAACAACGTGGCAAGCGACACAGAAGCAAAAGGGCCCCACGCAGATCTGGTGGATGCTGGGGGGCTGGTCTTCGGTGCTCGTGCTGCTTGGGGTTGGGGCTTCTCTTCCCCCAATGCACCCACTTGAGGGTCCCTCGGCGGTCGTGCTGGGTCAGTGTCGTTCTGGCTCTGATGGTCGCCGGGTCCACTGGTCTCGTCACACCCACGGTTCTCAGCTGTGCTGTAGAGGCAGGTAGAGGTCAGAGAGGGCAGGGAGTCCGGGTCTCGTCGTGCTGGTCGGTCTGGCTCCTGGAGGAAGGACGTCTTAGCAAACCGCAAGATACTTAGTTGGTGTCTGCTGCTGCAGGGTGACTACTCCTTAGTCACAAGGGAGAAATCTTAGGAAGAAGTCTTGAGTTCCTTTCGTAGAAAGTAGTTTCAGGATTCAAAGATGATCTAATTTGGAAGGGTCCCGGCTCCCACCTTTATTCTAAAGAAATGGGCTGGTACGGGACAAGGTCCTGCCCATGGGTGGGACCAGGAAGGGGGGTGGTTACACCCCTCTCCCATGCCGGACTTTCCCCAGCTCAGGGGCTGGTGTGCCCCTGGAACTGGTTCAAACTGGCAGATGCACAGTGAGCACCGGGGTGCCACTTGCAGTCACCTTCCTATTCAGCCCTGCCTACCTAGGATACACAAAACCCTGTCTGGGATGGTACTAGCACCGCCCCTGACAGGAAACCCTTTGTCCAAGCTCCCCTCGCTGGAAGGACTCCCAGCTGCAGGGGGTCAGACTTGTGTCTGTGGTGGCAGCATCCATTTTGTGATGCTGAGGCTCGAGTTAACTTTAACCGGGGTTCACAGTTACATACATGTCGTGTCCCTCTAGAAGGGTGGAATGCTAACCCCGTCGCCAGAATTGGCGAGGGGTTAGTATTCCAATTCGTATGACACCTTACTCGACATGTTTTGATAAAGCGATACCAGAGTTGGCAAATAACCGCAAGGATTATAAGGCACTTGAGAGTATATGGTACGCGTTATCATAGAACAGCTATTAGGACTTGGTTCCGCAAGCTGCAGACGGGCTCAGCTCATGCCAGAGCACCATCTCACATAATTCCAAGCACTCTGCCTTCAGGATTGTTAAGGCCTGCCATAGGAGTGACTGATAGGAATACATGTGTCCATTTTAGGGTTAGATATAGGTATACTATATCTACAGCAAAGGGTGATTACACCACTTTGCCCCAGCTGTCGTGCAGCCAGTTGTGTCAAATTTAGATGGCCAGCCAGGGTTGGCATAATACATGCTGCAGCCCCTGGTAGGCCCTGGGTACACCTATGCCCTGAGTTACAGGGTCTGATAAGGTGGCCCAGTACCAATTAGATATGTACCTAAGGTACATGGAATCCATTTTACAGAGAGAGCAGTAGGCCTGGGGTCCTGATTGGCAGGGTCCCAGGCCAACTATGTCAAAAACCAGCTAAAACACAAGGCAAAAAGTTGGGGGCAACCATAGTCAGGATCTACCTTCCTACAACTTGTTAAAAGGACGGCCCTTCATAGACCCTGTTCCACAGACCATACTAACGGCAGACGCATTGCTCATTGGTTGGGGAGCTCGTCTCCACAAACACAATTCAAGGCTTGTGGAGTCCAAAGCAAAAAGCTCCCCACATAAATTATCTAGAGCTGCTAGCAGTGTTTCTAGCGCTGAAAGCCTTTCAAATTCATCTTGTAGGCAAAGCGGTCCTAGTTTGCACCGACTACATGACAGCTATGTATTATATACAAAAAAGGTGGGTGGACACTCTATCCAACTGTCACACCTAGCTCAAGACATTTGAAAATGGGCTATACACCACAAAATCTCTCCCCTAAGAGAACACCTCCCAAGATTAAACGATCAGAATGCCGACCTTCTCAGCAGACAGAAGCAGCAAACCACGAGTGGGAACTTCACTCAAGTTCTCCTCCCGCACTTTCAGAATTGGGGGTTCAACCCCCACTCTCCAAAGGCAATGCAGTATGGAGGTACTGGTCAGGGATATTTGCCTACAATTTTCCGCCTCTCCCACTAATTTCATCAGTGGTTCGGAAACTCGGGCAAACATTCCTCAGACTGAATTTAGTTGCTCCCACATGGGCCCCTCAACCTTGGTTCACAAACCTGCTGGAGCTATCAGTAGTTCCACATCAAAAGCTGCATCTAACATCCAATCTCCTCACACAGAGCCACGGAGAAATCAAACACCCAGATCCCAAAGAACTGAACCTAGTGATCTGGCTCCTGAAGTCATAGTTTGGTTATCTGAATCTTCCACCAGACTGTATGAACATTATTAGAGAGGCCAGAAGACCTACTACAAGAACTAAATTGAAGTGTTTTGTTATATATTGGAATAATAACATCAATCCTCTTGATGCTTCCATACAAAATATCATATGTTATTTGTTACAGAGGTCACAAATAGCTTACACTTATATCCGTTTACATGTCACTGCGATAGCTGCGTATCTGCAAAACAGGCAACACTTATCTCTCTTTAGAGTACCAGTTATCAAAGCTTTTATGGAAGGACTAAAAAGTTATACAACCAAGACTTCCACCTGCCTGAGTGTTGAATCTTATCATAGTCCTCACACAATTAATGGTCCCACCTATTAAACCCAAGCATAAGTGTGAACTGCAATTTCTCTCGTGGAAAATCGCTTTCCTCATTGCAATCACTTCATTGAGGAGAGTGGGTGAGCTACCCGCACTAACAATAGAAGAACGTTTCTTCCAGCTTCACAAAGACAAAGTGATTCTTTATACCAATCCTAAATTTCTACCTAAAGTAGTGTTCGAGGCATATGAGCTGCAGATCGTACACTATGCATTAGATCGCCACCTGGTGTTGGGCTCGGATGATTGCAGGTTGTTGTCTTGACTACTGCAATGGATACAAGCGACCACCGCTAGGGGAGACACTACTGCACAATCGATGCATAGTGTACGATCTGCAGCTCATATGCCTTGAACGGAAAATGCTATTTACCAGTATGCATCTGTTCTTGGCATGTAGAGCTGCAGATTCGTACACGCCCTCCCGCCTCCCCGGACTTGTATCCATTCCAGTTCTCATCTTATTTAGATGCACACGCATGGACATCCCTTTTTTTTCTCTTCACTTCTACTAACTCCATCATTTCCCATCATGGCGAAAAACAATCTAAGGATAGAGCCGATGCCCATGCGCAGTATTGTCCAAGGGAGGAGTCGCCTATATCTATCGTGACTACAAAGACTTCACCAAGAAGACAACAACCTGCAATCATCCGAGCCCAACACCAGGTGGCGATCTAATGCATAGTGTATGAATCTACAGCTCTACATGCCAAGAACAGATGCATACTGGTAAGTAGCATTTTCCTTCTGCCTTTCATATTAACCAATCTGTTAAGTTACCTGTGCTCTTTCCTCAACTGGATTCAATAGCAGAACGAGCTCTACACACTTTAGATGTCAGAAGAGCCCTCTTGTACTTCATAGAAAAAACTGTCATTCCGTAAGACTAAACAACTTTTTGTTGCTTTTGCTCCACCTCACAAGGGCAATCCTATTTACAAATCAGGCATTGCCAGGTGGATTGTTAAATGTATTCAGACTTGTTATGCAAAAGCAAAGAGAATTTTAACAATACCCCCTATAGCGCATTCCCCTCGCTAAACAGGGGCTACTATGGCTTTCTTAGGAAATATTCCCAAAGTTGACCTTTGTAAGACTGCAACATAGTCTACACCACACACATTCACCAATCGCTATTGTGTATATATGTTAGCAAGACAACAAGCTAATGTAGGCTAGGCAGTACTTAGCACACTCTTTCAGACAACTGCAACAGCTACAGTTTAGCCACCACTTTGGGAGAATTCAGCTATATCGTCTATGCAAACCATGTGATCTATAGTTCAAATGCCTCAAATGGATAATGTTACTTACCCAGTAAACATTTTCTCGGCATGTAGAGCTGTAGATTCAATGTGCCCACCCGCATCCTCGTGTACCTATACCTGTTGCAGTTCTCTCTTACTTTAAATACATACGCATGATCATCTCTATTCTACTCTTTTTAACTCCATTCTCACCCTCTGCGGGAAAACAATCTAATAATGGAGTCGATGCCCATGCGCACTATCACCGAAAAGAGGAGTCACCTACCTTGTAACTGTAAAGACGTCTTCTAAGAAAAACAGCTTGCAAACATCCAGACCCAACACTAGATGTCAAGAGTATGCAAAGCATGTGAATCTACAGCTATATATGCCAAGAACAGATGCTTACTGGGTAAGTCACATTATCCGTTTCCAATTGGCTGGTTTTGAACGAATTAATGTGGTGGTGCAACTAACAGAGAACTTTTCAGTGTTAGAAAGGATATGCCTTCTCTATTGGTACGTGAGGGGATTTGATTAAGCCCTGAAGAAGCAGCAGTTCATATTAAGCCACGAAACACACTTTGGCTGTACAAAATGAAATTAGTATTGTATTGGTATATTCAAGAAATAAATGTAATTGTTCTTTGATTTAAAAAGTGTTATGTTTTTCTGTTTTGGACTCTACACCAATTTGTAAGATTTATTGTTAGTGGTTCATGAAATTTTGACATAAAAAATCTGTATGTAGGACCGCAACCCTCACACCCAAACACAGTAATAAAATAATGTAACTCCTTCGCTGTGATGCCCTTTTTTGACTATTTGGAGTAGTTTGCGCTTTGGGCCCCATAACTTTTTGTCCACATAAGGTATCCACGCCAAATGTGAATCCTTTACATCCAACAACCTGGCGCCCGGAGGGTACTGAGACATACAGCTAAATTTGGAATTTTGGGGGAAAAATTGAATAAGTGCTGCAGAAGAAACCGTCTTGTTTCTTCCCTGCAAATGGTATCAAAGAAGGGTTTGCGGTGCTAAAATCACCATCTTCCCAGCTTTAAGAAACAGGCTGACCTTTGTCAGTAAACGTACATTTTCTACACAATTTTGACAATTTGCTGGTACATAGCCTATTTTTCCTATTTTTTGTGCTTTCCACCTCCTCCAGTTGAGGGGTGTTGCAGTGCTGGCTGCAAGATGGCGGCCACCTCGTGAGGCTCTGCAGGCTGGATGGACGATCCAATTCAAATCCAGCATCCGGGGAAGACAGCATAAGCCCTAAACATGGAGGAATGTCACACAACACTTGTGGCATTGAATAATTGAGCCCAGGACCGCGTGCAGCTCACTGATTGAGCTGTGGACAACGGGACGTGGAGCCGAGAGTGAAGGCAAGATGGCGGCTCAGCAGTGATCCGAGCGTACGCAACCGAGCTGGACGATCTGCTCTGACATCGGATCAAGACTGTGCTGGCTTCGCTGCCTCCCCCAGCCCCAACTAGCCTGCCGAAAAAGGAGAGAGAGAGAGAGACGAGCAGCACTGCTTAGTGCCATCAGCACTCCTCTGCCCAGAGTGAGTTGCCCGCGCACAGCACGAAGCGTGAGTCTGGCGTAATGGACATACGTCGACTGCTGGGCGGTACAGACTGCCGGCTCCGTGCAGGATTGAAAGCAGCCGAGGTGATTCTGCACCCTGATCAGACCTGGTGGAGGTGATGCCTTGGACCCCTACCAGGCGGGACCGGAGCAGCTGCGAGACCTCTGCAAAAGCAACAGTTGATGGACAGAATGCTGAACAATGTCATTCATTCACCCCAGTACATAGATCTGGGTCTAAATCCATCGTTTTTTGCACTCCACACCACCCCAGTTCAGACATGGTTATATGCAAATCAGCCTTGACTCTGTGCCTCATGGGAACAGTCCAGCCCGAACTTCCAAGCCATGTCTTTCCTTGACTGGAATTAAGCATCCTAGGACCGGTTTCTGGCTATCAGCCGTCATCAGCTAGGATAGCTTGACTCCAGTGGCATAGTGAGCACCGGACCCACGTCTGGGCATACTATTCCCACATAAGGCGAACAGCAAAACACACAAGATGATGGACGGATTGTTGCAAATTGGCAAAACATTCACCCCCAGTCACAGATCTGGGTTTAATCCCCCCCCCCCCCCCCCCCCCCAGGGGCCCTAGCTGTGAGGCAGAGGAGCGAGGCCGAAGAGAGATCGGCTGGAAGATCGCCCAGCAGAGCGGATCCTGCCACTGCGTGGTGCATCGGCCGAGGGGACTGGGGGGAGCAGGGCACTTCAAAGTACAGGTATAGCCTGCAAGGACTGGGTGTAATGTGGCTCCCCCGGCCCTGCCGGGCTACGGCGCATGCATAACACTGCAAAGGCAGGACCGTGGGCCTTGAGTCGGTGGACCCCAAGCCGGGAAGGCCCAGAAGACAGTCGGACCGGCAGCCCCCGGTGCGGGGTACTAGACGATTAGCACAGACAGAGCAGAAGGGGGCTCCGCGATTCAATGACTCGTGTTGAGTTCTGCAGCGGGAAGGAGACTCGGAAGGTACAACGCACTCCCCCTCCCTGAGTGAACTGAGAATAGACTGTGAGAACCGGAGAAGGGATACCGAAGGGAGAGTGGCCCCTACACCGTCCGAAAACAAACACTGTGTGTGGTGTGAACGCCAGCCTACCAGGGCTGCTCAATCGGACTTGTGCGACCTGTGGTGGAGAGGCCCACCTGCGACACCTTGACAGATGGCCAGCACCAAACCTAGAGCAGACTCCTCGACTCAGTGAAGAGAGGTGGGTGTCCAGGGAAAGTGAGCACTCGCCCCCCACAGCTCCAGGTGCGGTGCATGAACAGCTCACAGGCCCCGCAGAGAGAGTTAAATTACTGCACCCGATTAAACCAGGAGCTACCTTCAGGCTCCATGGAATGTTGCATCTCTGGTGGATTACATGACTGTCTTTCCTCCTCCTCGTTGGGAGTAAGATGAAGCTCAAACATAGCCCTGGCTCATGGGATAAAGCCACAGCCGATTCATAGGGAACACTTCCCACGCTGAAAAGCTCCTGACTGCCCGATGTCCACGGGAAAAATACAACGTAAACAGACTTGGTTAATCTAGCGAAGCACACCCCTTGAGGCACAGGAGTGGATATGCACCATGGGTAAGAGATACAAGGCAACCGAAAATATCCTTTGAACACACAAGACACCCTGTGTGGGCATCCCACCCCCAACCCCCCAAGGATAGGTCACAATGCAACAATCTGCGATAATCGCCTGCCTATTAAACTAGAGAGACCATGTTGTTGACATTAAGTATTCTCTGCTTTACACTGAAAAACTTAGATTTTTTTCACTCCGGCAAAACCCCGTTCTTCACTGATCCTAATCCTGCTGCCAAATTTGCACACTGCTTCAAGCAGCCCAGACAGCCCTCACATGCAGAGAGAAATGCAGAGGAAGACGATCCTCTTAACGCAAATGACTGTGGGACTAGTGGAACAAACTGCTTTCTGTAATGTAATCCCTCCTGTCTGATGGGGCAAGCCCCCCGATTGTGCCTCTCTCAGAATGGCTCTCACCATTACAACAACATTTGATTGATTTAACATGTTTGCCCAGATGCCTGTGGGGATTTCCCTACTGGGCCCATTTTGCCTAGCTATCCAGTATCCACCAGCTGGGATATGCCGAGCCTCTACTGTTTCCCTCCGGGATGAGTCCTACGTTGTTCCCAACAGTTGGCCACTTGACTCCTTTTTGGGGTAGGGGTATCACTTTGCAGCCATGTTGGGAGGCTGTAGTGGAGGGGGGTGGTTTTCTTGGGTGTTGAGCAGCTCAGAATGGCATCGATGTTTCTGTACTCTCTCCCTTCCGTCCCCCTCTTTGGTCTCCCTTTGCCATGTGACCGACACCCTTAATGCAGGTACACAAGGTACAGGGCCATCCTATGTCTGGGTGGGTCTGTTAATGGTGTGACTACTCTAAAAGCAGTGACATGGAATGTTCGTGGCCTGAATGACTGCAGAAAGGCGAGAGCTGGTTGCAGCATATCTAAATTGCCATGGTGCCGACATTTGCTCTTTGCAAGAGTTGCATCAGAGCGGAACCAGCTGCGTGCGAATGCGAGCGGGGTGGATAGGAGAGAAATGTATTGCCGGCTACTCCAACTATGCGAAAGGCACTGAGATTAGTCTCAGAAAAGGACTACCTTGGAGCACGCATACTGCGCTTTGCGACCCACAAGGGAGATAAGTTGTTGTGGAAGGTGTGTTGGGGGGACACCCGGTCAGGCTGATCTTGGTAAATGGCCCTAACATGGATGACCCTAACTTCTTCAGCAAGGTGTGGCGCCTGACTGAGACTCTGGGCCCTGTCGCTGTCCTGTGGGGAGGAGACTTTTATGTAAAACTGAACCCGGACAAGGACAGATCGGGGGATTCTCGTCGACCCCATACACGGGCTGCGGTGCAACTGCAGACTATCATGAAGGGCCATGAGCTGGTAGACATCTGGCGGCGCCGCCACTTGTACAAAATAGAGGGCATGGGCATGTCCGCAGCGGGCCCCACCTGGTTCAGTGTAGACTACTGGTTGACATCGAGGGATGTAGATTCATGGGTGTCCGGTGCTACTCACCCTGCTCTAACCCTCTCCGACCATGCCCCAGCGCTACCCAAGCTCTCGCACCCAGGTGCTCCTAATAGGGCCTTCAGCTGGAGACACCCCCCTGGAGCACTTCAGGACCAGGGCTTCAAAGATGCAGTCTGTTCTGCCATAACAGAGTACTTCACAATAAACACAGGCACAGTAAATGCCTCCTCCACACTGTGGGAAGCATTCAAATCTGTCATTAGAGGTGAGCGCATCGCCACGCAGTCGGGCGTACTGCGCTCACTAAGAGGGGACCAACAATTTATGAAGTGACTGTCTACTTTTCCTCCAGTGCGAGCATATCCGCCAGAATGGAACCTCAATGTGGTCCTTGCACAACTCATGAGAAGACCATCCAAACCCGTCCACAAAGCTGAACTGAAATTCCTAACATGGAAAGTCACCCTTTTGCTGGCCCTTAGCTCAGCCAGAAGAGAATACAAAATCCAAGCTTTCACCATTAGGAAACGCTTTTTAACATTTGAAGACGATCCTGTGATTCTAAGGACTAATCCTACATTTTCACAATTCCACCTCAATGAGCCTTCGTCCCTTCTTTCCGCAACCATCAACGCCTGCAGAACAAACACTATATACTTTGGATGTCAAACGTTGCCTGAAATTCTACCTTCAAAGAACAGCGGACATTCGAAAAACTGATCACTTGTTTTTGCCAATGGCCAAGGCAGAGAAGGGACTGCAATAACAAAGGCCACTATAGCAAGATGGATATCGGCTGCGATACAGTTCTATCACCTCAAAGCTAACCAACCTTTGGAAAGGACCGCAAAGGTTCACTCCACAAGACCCTCTAATCTAGAAGGAGCGTTACTATTTTCAAGAAATGTTCCACAATTAAGTATAAAAGTCCAAAAGAAAATCCTCTAAGTGTCTGCTGTCAAATTCTTTTCTTTATTTTGCATCCAGTCAAATAATCCATGTCCGCCAACTTGAAAAACAGTTAATACTTTTCACAGCCGTTAATGCTTTTCACAACCAACGCGTTTCGTCCCCATCCGGAACATCATCAGGTGATACCATCCGCACCTTTGGATCTATTTACGTGTAATTTATAATGTACATTTTTTTGGGATGCTAAAGGTTGGATTTTTATTTTCTACTCTTTACATTACAGCCCTGATGAGGCCTTCTGGATATCCCTGACTGAATACTGTATTCCTTACAAGCAACTCCTAACCCTTCAATAAGTGCCTCTTTCAAAACCTCATAGTTGTCTGCATCCTCTTCCCTTACTGCCAGGAGTTTATCTCTATCTTTGTCTGCAGAGGAAAGCCACAGGATATCTGTCCACTGCTTCTGGGCGACCATCTAGACTGAACAGGCCCTCCCGTTAGCAGTAATCCACTTGTGGATATCATCCCAAGTTTTGAAAAGGGGCACTATCCTCCGAAGATTCCTAGAGTCAATTTGTTTCTCCCTGAGTGTAGTTTCTTTAGTGCTGCCACCATTGGGGTGAAACCCCCAAATACTTCCTCTCTTTAACCACTTCTAGGGCATCACTTTCAAGGGCCAACCACTCCTTCTTCAGCATGAGTATGGCTTTCTCAAGCTTGAGCAAACTGTACCCTCTAGCTAGGATGGCCTTATCTAAATTAGAATCAGTGGATCCAGCAATGATACTGAGGAAAGGGAGGATGAGGAAGACCTCTTTCTAGGAATCCTGTGAAGCAACCCAGGGGAAGTGAGAGAGGGCCTACTGTCATGAACCCTTCCAGTACCATCAGTACCCCCCTCCACAGGTGTAAAGTCCTCCAGGTTCCTCCTGAACATGTTCATTGATGGGGCCAGTGGCACTGTGTACCTATTGCTCGTCATGTTCACCTCCCTCACCAAGGCCTTCCTCCTTCAGTGACGACTCAGAATTCTGGATGTGATCTTGCAGTTGTAATTCCAACAGAAAAGACCTATTGGGATTTCTACCTGTCTTAAGTGCTCTAGCTTTGCATAGCGTCCGGAGTTGATTGATCCTAAGGGCATTGTACCTACACTCACTCCTTAGTCTGGCTAGATTCCCCAGTAGTGGACTTGATGCTAGTCTAGTGTACTCTACTCCAGCAATCAAAACTTTCATATGTTTGGAGAAAGGGCTATGCTAGACCATTGACACCTACCTAAACGTTTAGCGAAATAAATCGTACCTATAAGTATTGTGTAATTACCAAGGGTAGTAGTGTTTTTTTATTGAAACCTTACTTATGACAAAGTGGTTTAGCAATTAAAGTCTTTATCCCAATCGCTGTACCACCAATGTAGGCTGACTCAGTCAGTATATAGTGTCCACCTATAGTGAGGCACTGAGTTCAGGCAACCCATGGAGATAGTGGTTAAGTCTCCGAAAGCCAAAAATCAATAAATTAAACTATTAACCCCTTGAGCGCTGATGACGGAACCACTCCGTCATCAGCTGCGGTGGCGCTGTGCTGATGACGGAGCGGTTCCGTCATGGCCCGCCCGCCTCTCATGCGCGGTGCGAATTCCGCGCCTGCGCTGAGCGTTCTATTGAGCGGGCGGGGCCATGACGAAACCGCTCCGTCATAAGCACAGCGCAACCGACGCTGGTGACGGAGCGGTTCCGTCACCAGCATGCGCCCGCCGCTCTTCCGCCCCGCCCCCTTAGCACTGCGGCGGAATAGCCGCCGCAGTGAAGGGGTTAAAAAAAAGTCTCTGAAAGCCAAAGCTCTCAAAAGATAGCTATGGAGAGCAACTAAGGCTTATCCAGTGGGGTGTAAAGCAGTTGCATGTACCACTTTGTTGGTCAGTAAGCTTTTCACACAAAGAACCACACCAGGTGAGTAGAAAAATACTTTATATTTATTACTACAGTCCTATCTTGGTATTTCTCCTACCCTGAGATCTCAATTACACACAAAGAATACTTAGAAAACCGGTAAGTAGCTTAGAAAAATACATAGAGCCCAACCAGGGAGGACCAAACCGTATACCAAATTAGTGGGTTGCGAGGTGAGTTGCAAAAACGGGTCTAGTATCCAAGGTTGGAGGACCCCATGGGGAAGCAAGGAACTACTCAAGGTGAGTAGCCAGTAGCCACTTCCTTCCAGTGGTCTTAATGAATAACATGATGTTAATAACCTAGATCAGGCATGTGCGACCCATTTCAAGTTCATGTGTTTAGAGCTAATTTTTAAGCCATTGTTGCTAGAGGATTCACATATTTACATCCTAAAGTTAAGTTGGAGTGCTGCTTAGGGTATAAGTTGCTCATCTGTGTTAAGACCACTAACCAAATGCTTCAATTTTTAGTTTTGTGTATCGTGTTTATTTGAACTGAGACTGATGTGATTTAGTACTGCTCCCCTCTCAAGCGTTTTACCTTTATTAGCCTAAATATATGTGTAAATAGGTGCCCCAATTTTTAAAGGTCTCATTCTGTTTTAGGAGCGCCATATGATCATGCATAAACGAACACACACTGGAGAAAAGCCCTACGCCTGTAGCCATTGTGACAAAACTTTCCGGCAGAAGCAGCTCCTCGATATGCACTTCAAACGCTATCATGACCCTAACTTCGTTCCAGCTGCTTTTGTGTGTTCAAAATGTGGAAAAACATTTACACGGAGGGTAAGTCATTTATTTTCTTCGCTTGTGATCTTGTGTCTGTGCTTTTTCTTTTTAGGTCAAAGCCATATTGTGATATGCAGAAAGCTTACCTAGGAATGCATTACACCCATAGCTTACCACTGGCTTTGTTTGTGCCATTCACATGTGCTTGTTTTCTATTGGCTGACTTTGTTTGTTATAGCCATCCTGAATGTCTTTGCCCATTCGTTGAGTATATCCTCCATGAGTATGCATGTGTTATAGTTGTCTTCCTTGGTGATACTGTCCCTCCTCCCCCTACTTGTTTTGCTGTCTTTTCCCTGCTTATGCCAGGAACAGACCATGGGATGGTCTCAGTCTTTCTGCTCACATGTTGTGCCCTTTACGCTGGAGAGTGATGGGAGGTTGTTTGGATACTACTTCGGTACGGGCATGGGCTGAGATTAAGTATTAATTGTTTTAAGTTGTAATGTGATTGATGGGCACAAACATACATTTAAAAAGATCTTTGAAAAGAATTACAAATGGTCCGCTTTACTCGCTTAAGGTATTTTAGTTCATTTATATGTTTTTTCTTGTACAAATTATCAAGAATTGTGGAAACAGGTTGTTGCCATGGAGAATACTAAGAATAAATCCACCCACCTGAATATATGTAGATTCCAATGATCTACCACATCCCATCCTAAAACAATAGTTTACATCCAGACTGTTTAATTTACTTTTTCAGTTTTCTGTAGGGTATGGTAGCACATTGATTCGTAGCTTTTAACACTAATGCTAGGATTTAAGTCAGTCATTGAGACTATAAAGGGAAAACTGTAAATAGTTGGGTGAGAGAAGGTTTATGATGTGCCCTATCTGTAACTGGAAAATCTGTGAGTTACAGACTGCCCTTTTTTTCGTCAAATCAATTTCCAGTGATCTGTATACAGCAGTTTCTACTTCATATATTTTCATAGAATGGAAGAAATGTATCACAGTGAGGCATCAGTTATATGACAAAATACTCAATCCATTCAGAGTCTCTCTTCAGCATCTGTGGCTCTTGTTAGTATGAAGTTCCGAGCTAAGCTAAAAACTCACCTCTTTTCTAGATAATCCTGATCTGCCAGCACTGTTTTCCCGGTCTTATGTTTTTCTCACTGTCAGCGCGGGGACACGCCGGTGCGCGTAACTCAGCGCTCTACAAATGCCCCTATTATTATTATTGTCAAAGCCCATCAGTCTCTCTTTGCCAGTGTTTCTTGTTTGCCGTTAATGGCTTGTGAATTATTCTTAAATTGAGCTGACCTTGGCATAGTAGAGAACGGCCATCTTGAAAGTTTATGTTCGAGGCATGTGGGCTGCTGAATTCATATCTGTGCATAGATCGCCGCCTAGTGTTGGGTCCGGATGATTGCACATTGTTGTCCTGGAAGAGTCTTCGAAGTATCACGAGATAGGTGGCTCCTCCCCCGGACTACAGTGCGCATGGGCATCCTCTCCATCCTCAGATTGTTTTTTTCTGCCATTGGGTTCGGATGTACCTTCCTTTACTCAAGTTCGGAAACATTCTAAAGGCCAAAAGGCCTTCGGGGCGTCGGTATTGTTTCGATCGGTGCCGAAATCTTGTTCCAGGTATTCTTAAGCAGGAGGTCGAAGAGAGCCGCGTGGCTTTTTCGACAACGGTGACGATCGTCGATGGAACGGAGCCCGTTCAAACGATGCCCCCTTGTAACTCCAAATATCCGCACATCGATGTACACCCGGTGTGCAACAAGTGCTTATCACCGGAGCACGATGAAGACAGCTGTCTAGCTTGTGCTTGATTCAGGTCAAAGAAGATGCTTAGACTCCGACGTGCAGCAAGGCAAACTATGTCGAAGCCAGCGCCCGACCCGGTGAATATCTTCGACGCAGAAGATGATGAGGTCGTCGAAACTGAGGATCCAGAACAAATGTCGGATCCCAGCTCAGAGCATGACTCCACCTATTATGAAGACGACGAGGAGAAAGTCGAGGATGAAAACGTCGTCGAGGTAAGGGCCGACGTATCCCCCCATCGAAGCAGTCGATGACGACTCAAGCGATGAACCAGGCCCAGCAGGGCCCGAAACAGACACTCAGACTTCCAAGGGCTCAGGTCGAGGCATCGCCAGAAGGCCTTAGCCAAGATCTTCAGGAACATTCTATTGCCCCGCGTCAAGGCCCGGCTAAGAATCCATCACATGAGCCATCGGTCCAGTTGCTAAAAACGGAACCGAAAGCCCTCGAGTCAAAATCGAAACCGAAACTACTGAAATCTGTCTTCGGGTCGAAGAGCTCCAGCACATCGGAGTCGACGAACAAAAAAGGTGTTGACGACCCTGCGGGGTCGAAGGTGAAGAGTGTCGAGCCAAAGATCGGTGCGCTAAAGTCCACCATCAAATCCAAGCACGTCGAGCCGACGAAGTCGACGCCGACGGACAGCGACACAAACAAAGGACTCGAGTCTCGGAAGCTTCTCAATCCGAAGCATCTGGTCAACAGACCCCAGCTCGTCAAAGGCCTCGAGTCGAAATCCAAAAGCGCCTCGAAGGAACACGTCGAGCCGAAACAAAAAAGCGTGCCTCCGACGCCACAAGCGCCAAAGTCAACGCCAGGACATAAAGTTACTGGCGACAAGGCTAAATCGGTCGGGGCTCCATCGACGCCGGCCCCAAAAAAGGTCGGTCTGTCTAAAGACAATGTGCCGCCAATAAAATTCAGTCTGCCCCCAACTGCGCATCTTAAGGCGCTCGATCCATAGACTGGGGTCGACACAACAAAGAAGATGTTGTTGGGGAAAAGGACACATCCTATGGAGGAGGTTGTTTTGTATCCGGAGCCCTCGTATGATGACCAGTCAAAGCTTCATATCGACTTAGAATCTGGCAGACTGACTATCTATCAAAGAAAGATAAGGTCAGAACATCCTCTGGAATCATACAAAATCCCACTCAAGAAAAAGAGGGATTCTTCTACGTCACCGGTCCTTTTTGAAACTATAAGGTACCATGGCCAGGACACTTCTTTATACTCTCCAACACACACTGCTGAGGATATGGGGTATGACAATGAGGAACAATATCATTACCCTGTGGACACAAATCAGGATGACCAGACTCAGGCCTGGACAGATCCTACTGACCAAGGGGAGTCACAGACTATTCCGGATACTCCCTCTTATCCTGTTAAAACTTCCCCAACGGAAGATACGGCTGCGTTCAACGCGTTGATTGAAAGGGCAGCGCTAAATCATGATGTGGACATGCACGCTGACCCAGTTGAGGAGGACTTCCTATTCGACACTTTCTCCACCTCGGAGAAATCTGTTAAGACTTTGCCCATGCTAAAAGGTGTCCTTAAACACGCTGGGGACATTTTCAAAGAAACTACTAGAGCAAGGGTTATCGACCCCAGGATTGAACGGAAGTACAGACGGGCGCCTGTGGACCCTACTTATATTAGGGGACAGTTGCCATTGGACTCGCTAGTGGTCTCACTCGTAAGCGGGCCAATTCGCAAACTACGGGTGATGCTCCTCCTCCAGACAAGGAATCGAAAGTATTGGAGGCTTCAGGGAAGAGGGTGGCTGCTCAAGCAGCTAATATCTGGAGAATTTCCAATACACAGGCCCTATTAGCCAAATACGATAGGGCGCATTATGACACTTTAGAGCAACAGCTTCAATATTTGCCTGAGGCCTACAAAAAAAGTGCAGAAATGCTCATCCAAGAAGGGAAGCTCATAACAAACGCATCCATCAAATGCGCCCTAGACGCAGCAGACACTGCAGCCAGGGCCATCAACACAAGCGTCATGCTCAGGAGACATGCTTGGTTGCGAATCTCTGGATTCAAACCTGAAATAAAGACCACATTACTAAATCAGCCTGTGAACCCTGATTTATTATTGGGCCCTGACGTGGACACAATCTTAGAAAAGATTAAAAAAAACACAGACAGCCAAGTCTATGGGTGCCCTGCAGTCCAGGGGTGGTTCCTTTCGTCGCTCCAGTAACAGAGGAGCCACGCGAGGCCAAGCATCACAACAAAGTACATACAATATAGGAATCACGCAGACCACCTATACTAAAAACAATAGAGGTGGTTACCGTGGAAACAGCAGCAAAGGCAGAGGACGAGGGAACAACACCACCAGGTCCTCCGCCAATAATAAACAGTGACGTCTTATCACTGCCCCCGGACCATGTACCACCGGTCAGGGGAGATTACAACAGTTCCTGCCAGTCTGGGAGACCATCACAACAGACCGGTGGGTGAGGCAACTTATTCAGTACGGCTATTGTCTAGAGCTCACTTCCGCTCCACCCAACATACCCCCAAGACACTGTCCTATGTCCGCAGAGCACATAGACTTATTGCAGCAGGAAGTTATCAGCATGCTGCAAAAGGGGGCCATAGAACTCGTCCCCGTACAAGAACAATGCAAAGGGGTATACTCGCTGTACTTCTTAATACCCAAAAAAGACGGGTCTCTCAGGCCAATACTGGACCTCAGGCCCCTGAACCAATACATCTTGTCAGAACATTTTCACATGCTCACCTTACAACAGGTTCTGCCATTGCTCAGTCAGGGAGACTTCCTGGCAACGCTAGACCTAAAGGACGCATACTTCCACATACCGATACATCCTGCACACAGGTAGTATCTCAGGTTTACCTTACAAAAATCAACATTACCAGTTCAAGGTCCTGCCTTTCGGGGTGACAACAGCCCCCAGGGCGTTTACCAAGTGCCTAGCGACAGTAGCTGCGCACCTACGGAGAAACCATATTCACGTCTACCCCTATCTGGACGACTTGCTTATCCAAGCAAAGTCAGACCAGCAATGCGCCAGCCACATGTCTCGCACTATTCACCTCCTCCACAGCCTCGGATTCTCATTAAACTACCCAACCCGCCCACGTACAACAGTACCTGGGGGCAACTATAGACACTCTGGTAGCAAGGGCACAGCCAAACTCAGCAAGAATCAACAGCATTCAATTACTGATTCAAAAATTCAGACCCCAAGACTCTCCCAGCGAGGTTGTTTATGCAGTTGATAGGCATGATGGCCTCCTGCATATTCATAGTCCCTCACGCGAGACTACACATGCGTCCGCTTCAGGAGTGCTTAGCACGGCAGTGGAACCAGGCTCAAGGACAATTAAAAGACCTAGTGTTGGTGACCGGTCGAGCATATCGCTCTCTGCATTGGTGGAACCCACAAAACCTTTGCAGGGGTCGACATTTCCAGGAGCCTGTGCCACAGATAGTACTAACAACGGACGCATCTCTCCTGGGCTGGGGAGTGTGAGAAGTTGGCCTGATATATAGTGCTCACTATTCTAGTGATCACTTTGTATCATACCAAATGACCCTTATTGATGATTGGTTGTAAGTCAACCTTATAGACCAGCTGTCCTAGTAGCATGGACAAGAGCAGTCTTTAGGCTAAACTCTAGAGAGCGTGTTAAGCCAGCTGTTATACCATCACATATACCCCTTGAACACCAAGTGAAAGGACACCACACAAGTTGTTATGAAAATAAAAGGATATTTATTTATAACAAGTCTACCCTGATCTCTTTGAGTCAGGGAGCTACGCACACAACAAAACTCTTAAGAAAATACTTTGTCGCACAATTTACACAAATGCCCGAGGGGCACGAAAAACCATATACACTAAAAGTGGAATGCGAAATACTAGCATGTAAGTAACAAGATCCAGAAGCTTAAGGGTGGCTAGGACTACACTACGGAACCCTAAGGTTAGGAGCAGGAGGCCTAGGGAGATCGGGTGCAGAGTGTGCACTCTCACGCGGGATGCGGGACAAAGTCTATGGAGGCTAGTATTCACAAAGTTACTGTTATCGGACGAATCCGACTAGATAGACTGAAAACGACAAAGGATCTGGACACTTAGATAGTGAACCTACGTTGGAGCACCGAAATGCTCAGGTTACCTAGCCCAGGGGCTGCGGCTGCATAGGGTTCAAAAGACGTCGGGAATCCTCGTTGAAGTCTATGGAGCCTGAAAGAAGAAGTTGCTGGCAGGCGACCAGTGAAGATGTCCGGAGTGATCCAAGCCTGGATCGAAGATGGAGACGACCTGAAAGCAGAGGGGACTCAGTTCTTAATCACTAGCCAGTGATTAGGTGGTCACCAGTATGGCACCGGATGAAGTCACCTCGACCAGGTGAGTGGGCGACGCTGGACTCTGCTGTCCCTCGGACCAAGCGGCGTTGTCGGCGACCAGGCTGGAGGTACGAGCTGTCCCACGAAGGTGTCTGCTGTCGGCGATGCTGGACCCAGGATTGGGGCAACAAACCTTGGCAAAGTAAAGCCCACGCGGTGGAGTCAAGATGGCGTCTGGAGTGGCCCAGGAGGGTCCAGGGTGCTCCTCTCTTGGAAGGGAGCAAGGGCCAGTCTGGAGCAACCAGACCAGCGATGTAATCGTCGTGGTTCGTCGTCAGGAGGGCCACTAGCCAGCAGGCAAGTGACGGACAACGCGGTGAGCAGCAAAGAGCAGAAGAGCCCCACGCAGATCTCGTGGATGCTGGGGGGCTGGACTTCGGTGCTGGAGCTGCTCAGGGTCAGGGCTTCTCAATCCCCAAAGCACTCACTCGAGGATCCCTCGGCGGTCGTGCTGGTTAAGCGTCGTGCAGTTTTGAAGATGGCCGGTCCCTTCAGGTCTCGTCACACCCACGAATCTCAGCTGGGCTGATGATGCAGGTAGAGGTCAGAGATGCCAGGGAATCCGGGTCTGGTCGAGCTGGGCAGCCTTGATCCGGAGGATGGACTTACAGCAAACCGCAATGCTTAGATGGTGCCTACGGATGCAGGGTGGCTACTCCTTAGCCACAAGGGAGAGTCTTTGGAAATAGTCAAGAGTCCTTTTGTGGAAAGTAGTCAAGATTCAGAATTATCTAATTTGGGAAGGGGGCCTGCTCCTACATTTATTCTAAAAAAAAAAGGGGCAGGCACGTGTCTAGGTCCTGCCCATGGGTGGGACCAGGAGGGGGGTAGTTACACACCTCTCCCTTGTCCGGACTTTCCCCAGCTCAGGGGCTGGTGTGCCCCTGGAACTGGTTCAAACCGGCAGATGCATAGTGAGCACCGGGGTGCCACTTGCAGTCACCTTCCTCTCAGCCCTGCCTACCTGGGATACACAAAACCCTGTCTGGGATGGTGCTAGCACCGCCCCTGACAGGAAACCCTTTGTCCAAGCTCTCCTCGCTGGAAGGACTCCCAGCAGCAGGAGGTCAGACTTGTGTCTGTGGTGGCAGCATCCATTTTGTGATGCTGAGGCTCGAGTTAACTTTAACCGGGGTTCGCGGTTACATACATGTCGTGTCCCTCTAGAAGGGTGGAATGCTAACCCCGTCGCCAGAATTGGCGAGGGGTTAGTATTCCAATTCGTATGACACCTTACTCGACATGTTTTGATAAAGCGATACCAAAGATAGCAAATAACCGCGAGGATTATAATGCACTTAAGAGTATATGGTATGTGTTATCATGGAACAGCTATTAGGACTTGGTTCCGCAAGCTGCAGACGGGCTCAGCTCATGCCAGAGCACCATCTCACATAATTCCAAGCACTCTGCCTTCAGGATTGTTAAGGCCTGCCATAGGAGTGACTGATAGGCATACATGTGTCCATTTTAGGGTTAGATATAGGGATACTATATCTAAAGCAAAGGGTGTTTACACCACCTTGCCCCAGCTGTCCTGCAGCCAGTTGTGTCAGATTTGGATGGCCAGCCAGGGGTGGCATAATACATGCTGCAGCCCCTGGTAGGCCCTGGGTACACCTATGCCCTGGATACCTAAGGTATACTGTACATGGACTGATAAGGTGGCCCAGTACCAATTGGTAAGTGCACCTAAGGTACATGTGTGTCAATTTAGAGAGAGAGCAGTAGGCCTGGGGCCCTGAATAGCAGGGTCCCAGGTCAACTAAGTTGAAAAACCAGCAAAACACCAGGCAAAAAGTTGGGGGTAACCATAGTCAGATATCCACCTTCCTACAGGGAGCGCATGTCCTCCATTACACAGTGCAGGGGCTATGGACGACACAGCAAAGAAAGATGCATATCAACCTGTTGGAACTGATGGCAATCTTCATGGCAAGCGTTCAAAGTGCATTTGTGCAACAAAGTCGTGTTGATCCGGACGGACAACATGACTGCCATGTACTACATACAGAAGGAGGGAGGGACACGCTCTCCGCAGCTGTCACACCTAGCGCAAAGCATGTGGAAGTGGGTCATTCAAAGGAACATATTCCTCATGGCGGAACACCTCCCAGGCAAATGCAACCAGATGGCGGATCTGCTCAGCAGACACAGCTACCAGATGCACGAATGGGAGATACATCCCTCAGTTCTGCACCCGTACTTCCAGCAGTGGGGTCACCCAAAGATAGACCTGTTCGCCACAAAGGAAAATGCAAAATGCCAAAACTTTGCCGCCAGGTTTCCACATCCGCAGTCTCAGGGCAATGGGATATGGATGAACTGGTCAGGCAAGTTTGCGTACGCTTTTCCCCCAGCCCCGCTCATACCACTAGTGGCACGCAAACTGCGACAACAATCCATGACACTCATCCTAGTTGCTTCAACGTGGGCGAGGCAACCATGGTATACCACGTTCCTAGAACTTTCCGTGGTGCCTCATCAAAGGCTGCGTCTAACTCCCAGTCTTTTAACGCAGAGCCGTGGAGACATTCAGCACCCAGATCCGCAACAGTTGAACCTTGTGATCTGGCTCCTGAGGTCATAGAGTTTGGTTACCTCAACCTGCCTCCTGACTGTATGGATATTATCAAGGAGGCGAGAAGACCTACAACCAGAGCATGCTATGCGGCAAAGTGGAAGCGGTTTGTCATCTATTGTACCAATAACAACATAAATCCGCTAGATGTATCCACTCAAATCATCAATTGTTACCTGCTACATTTGCATAGATGCAATCTAGCCTACAGCTCCATACGCATACATTTGGCTCCGATGGTAGCTTATCTTCAGAACAGGCAACACCTTTCACTCTTCAGAGTTCCTGCTATCAAAGCTTTTATGGAGGGGCTCAAACGAGTGATTCCTCCAAGACACCCACCTTCACCTGTCTGGAACCTCAATGTGGTTCTAACCAGACTAATGGGCCCACCTTTCGAACCTCTACACTCGTGTGAGATTCAATTCCTAACGTGGAAGGTGGCTTTCTTAGTGGCGATTACATCACTTAGGAGAGTTAGTGAGCTACAGGCCCTAACTATTCAGGAACCATTCATACAAATTCATGCAAATAGGGTGGTGCTGCGTACAAACCCTAAATTTATGCTGAAGGTAGTCTCCCAGTTTATCCAGTATTATGGGTGTCTTTCATAGATTCACATGCCTGAATCATTCCCTGTCGTCAAGACAGGAGTCTCCGGTACATAGAAAAGTAATGTCCTATAGACATACATAGAGAAAAGTAGGCCTAAGGGCCTTCCCTTGGTAGCCTATCTATGTCCTTTTGTAAAAAAGACCTAACTCCAGAAAGTAGCCAATCCGCTACCACCTCCATCTAGAACCTTCTTGTCAGGAGCCTCAGTCTCTCAGATTTTCTACAGCAAGTTGTGCTAGGGAGTCTCCACCTGAGTTCTTCTCAGGTTTCCTAGTTTAATCTCTTTTCTTCTCAGAAATTGGATATTTCCTTCATAAATACACCATGGCTGATCAACAGAAGAAGGGTCTCTTCAGAGCTTGCTCTTCTTGTGGTAAGAAGAGGCTCCACGTCGATGATGAGCATGAAACCTGCTTATACTGTCTTTATCCAGACCATTCTCTTAAAGAGTGTAGAATTTGTAGAACATTCTCTACAAAAACACTAAAAGACAGAGAAGGCTGGCTGCTCCTCTGGTTGAACAGGCTGAAAACCAGAGACGACCTGTAGTCTTCAGAGGACGGTGAGATAGCTTCAGTTTCATCTAAATTATCCTTGAAGAAGCCAAGGGTTGCTTCCCCTAGCCCTACAGACGTTCCTCCTAAAAAGACTGTCAAAAAGTCTTCTGAGGCAAGATCTACAACGTCTGACAAGGAGGTTCCTGTCTTCAGGAAGCCTGCGCCGTCGTCAACGACGATTTCGTCGACGCTTACCTCAGCGCTGAAGAAGACTGTGTCTACAGTCTGTTTCTACATCGACGACGGTGTCGTCAGCATTCTCATCGGCGACGACTACTCCATCGTCGACGGCGGGTTAGCCTGTGTCTTCGATTATCCTCATTGCAAAGCCCTCGACGAAGTCCCGTCGACGACGACATCAACGTCGACGCCATCGACTATGACACCCTCGTCGACCGGCGTGCCGTTGTCGAAGACACCGAGGGTGAAGACATAGTCGACGAGCACACCAGCAACGACTGCCGTCGACGAGGATACCGTCGACGAAAACACCATCGACGACGACGAAGACATCGTCTGCAAGCGCACCATCAACGACGGAACTGTCAACTAACGTACCGTCGACGAAAACATCATCGACGACGATTGACACTCAGTCGACGATGACTCCATCGTCGACGCTATGGAAACAATCGGACTTGATTTCTCCGTTGTCAGCTGCCAGTCAGCCACCTACCAAAAAGAGCACGAAACAACCAATAACCCCTGACTTAACGTCTCCAAGTAGGGTGCAAAAGTTACCCCCGTCACTTCTATTGCAGGACGAGGAATCAGACGAAGACCAGTACGGACAGGCCACCAGTCCTTCAGATCTCATAGTAAAGTGCCAAAGTACCGATGAAGATGGCGATGACGTGGTTTATAAAGAAGAGACTGAACATTCGCATGTCCAGACGGAGGTCACACCTATGGTATGCCTTCCGATGTCTATAGTTTCAGACTTACGGTTCTTGATCCAAGACTACAAACAGCGCTTTCCTGAACCAACCACTGCCCCATCGATGGAAGCAAATCCAGCTACATTTTACAAAAGGACATAGATAGGCTACTAAGGCAAGGCCCTTAGGCCTACTTTTCTCTATGTATGTCTATAGGACATTACTTTTCTATGTACCGGAGACTCCTGTCTCGACGACGGGGCATGATTCAGGCATGTGAATCTATGAAAGACACCAATACTGGATAACTGCAGTTACAGGTAAGTAACACATTTCTTCACATCAATCAGACCATCGAACTGCCAGTGTTCTTCCCAAATCCAGAATCAGTGGCAGAAAGAGCTTTACATACCCTGGATGTTAAAAGAGCTCTCCTGTACTATATAGACAGAACTAAACCTTTCAGAAAGACTAAGCAACTATTTGTTGCCTTTTCACCACAGCACAAAGGCAACCACATTTCCAAATCAGGTATAGCCAGATGGATTGTTAAGTGCATTCAAATGTGTTATCAAAAAGCTAAACGCACGTTAACAGTTCCCCCAAGAGCGCATTCCACACGCAAGTTAGGGGCATCCATGGCTTTCCTAGGAAACATTCCTCTAGAAGACATATGTAAAGCAGCCACATGGACTACCATACATACATTTACCAAACACTACTGCGTAGATGTACACTCCAAACAGCAAGCAGCTGTAGGACAGGCTGTACTCAGGACTTTTTTTCAGGCTGCTGCAGCTGGCACGGGCAACCACCGCTAGGGGGGAGACTGCTATACATTCTATGCACAGATATGAATTCAGCAGCCCACATGCCTCGAACGGAATATGCTACTTACCAGTATGCATCTGTTCTTGGCATGTAGGGCTGCTGACATTCATATCGCCCTCCCTCCTCCCCGGTGCCTGTCGCAGAAGTAGCACCCAGAATTATTCTTAGCATGGACATCACTTACTGTATCATACTCCATCCCTGCCACAATGGCGAAAAACAATCTGAGGATGCCCATGCGCACTGTAGTCCGGGGGAGGAGCCACCTGTCTCGTGATACTTCGAAGACTCTTCCAGGACAACAATGTGCAATCATCCGGACCCAACACTAGGCGGCGATCTAATCACAGATATGAGTGTCAGCAGCCCTACATGCCAAGAACAGATGCATACTGGTAAGTAGCATATTCCTTTTTCATGCTTCTATGATGGCTCTCACATTGTATCCCTCACGTTGTGTCTTCTAATCTGCTGGCTAACTGGAAGGCTTTGTGAAAGCTTGCTGCATCACTCAAAAAGGCAGCTGTCTTGGAAATATAAAAAAGTCAGTGTTTGCACATTTCTAGTGGTGGTGGGGGGGGGGTGACCCTTCTAGCCCTAGAGGAGAGTGACAGGATGAGGGATCCCACCATGAAGGAGGCCGAAATCAGGAAGTTTTGTGTGACCCCAGAGAAATGCAAAAACAAGTCAATGAGATAGTTCCTTTTCTGGGGCTCATTCGACCCCATGTAGTTTGGAATCAGTAGTCTGATCCTCAAGATCACAAGGGATCTGAGTGATCAGATCATGTAGCCCTCACACACCCAGTAGAGTGTCATGCTTCATCATAGGGCGCTCCTCGTCAAGCCGGTGCTGCAATGCCCGACTGGCCTGGGGGCTTTTTGTTGGAGATCTTTTTGATCTATAGACACCGCAAGAAGCATGCCTGTAAAGGTGGTGAAGAAAAGTGTGGTTAAAAGAGTCTAAGGGAGCCTAGGAATTTTTATTAGTGATGGTCCCTTGACACGGTAAAAACATAAGTGCTATATTGGAGTCACTTTGGGCCTTAACTCCTTCGCTGCTAGGCCTTTCCCCCCTTGTGCTAAGCCTTTTTTTGGCTATTTGGGGTAGTTCGTGCTTAGGCCCCTTTAACTTTTTGAGCACATAAGGTATCCACACCAAATTTGCGTCCTTTTTTTTCAACATCATGGGGATTCTAAAGGTACGCAGGGTCTGTGGATTCCCTTGGAGGGAACCCAGAAATGAACCAAAATACAACAAAATTGGTTTATTTTTTGGGGGGAAAATGGGAAAAAAGGTCTCAAGATGAAAGCTTCTGTTTTTTCCCCTGCATCTTTCCGGCTTTCAGGGACAATCATACTTTTGTCCGAAAACCAACATTTTTACACAGTTTTGGAATTTTTCTGGGACATAGCCTATTTTTGTTATTTTTTGTGCTTTTAACCTCCTTCCAGTTAATGGTAGAAATGGGTATGAAAACAATAATGGATCCTGGAAAGCTATACATTTCTGAAAAGTATACAACATTCTGAATTCAGCAAGGGGTCATTTGTATAGATCCTTCAAGTTTTCTTTATAGAAACAAACAGTTGAATATAAGAAAAATTGAAAATTAGTTGAAAAGACACAGCCATTTCTGTCAACGTTTTCACCTGAAACTTCTTCTAATTATGACAGCTATTTGAAAGCAATATACCGTTACATCCTCTGGACCTTTCTAGTTGTGGCAATATATAGGACTTGTAGGTTCACAAAGAACCCGACCAACCCAGAGCCAATAACTGAGCAGCGTCTTGCAATGTTTTTTTTATTATGTACCAGGTATATAGCAATTATTCTGGGAAAATTTTTACATAGAAAAATCAGTATGAAAGACGTCTATGTATTTCTGAAATGGGAATAAAATATAAAGTTTTAAAACAGTAGATCTTTTCGCATTTCCGAAATTGGGAGCACCCATACTAGCATGAGAATTATAGGTAGTTTTTCAAAATGACTTCTTTTTTACACATTGGCTTTCATTTGGAAGGCAGAAATGCATCGAAAGTCAATAGGTAATAACAGTTGCACTACAATTCTGTGTTCCCCTAAGTCTCCTGATAAAAATGGTACCTCACTTGTGTAGATAGGCCTAGTGCCCCCAAAAGGAAACAGCGCAAATCACAATGTGGACACACCACATTTTCATATTGAAAAATTACCCTTTTTTTGCAAAGTGCCTAGCTGTAGTTTTTTAACCCTGGCTCTGCCGGCACCTAGGGAAACCTAGCAAACCTATACATTTTTGAAAACTAGACACCCAGGGGAATCCAGGATGGGGTCACTTTACTGGCTCCCACCAGGTTCTGTTACCCAGAATCCCTTGCAAACCTAAATCATTTGTAAAAAAAAAAAACACGTTTTCATCACATTTCTGTGGTGGAAAGTTCTGGAATCTGCGTGGATCCACAAAGTTCCATCCACCCCGCATTTCCCAAAGTCTTTCGAGAAAAACTGTACCTCACTTGTGTGGGTAGGCCTAGTGTCCGCAAGAGGAAACCGCGCAAAATGCAACAAGGACATACCACATTTTCACAGTGAAAAATTACTCTTTTATTTTTTGCAAAGTGCTTAGCTGTACGTTTTATAACCCTAACTCTGCCGACACCTAGGGAAACCTAGCAAACCTATACATTTTTGAAAACTAGACACCCAGGGGAATGGAGGATGGGGTGACTTGCTGGCTCTCACCAGGTTATGTTACCCAGAATCCCTTGCAAACCTAAAATATTTACAAAAAAACACATTTTCATCACATTTCTGTGATGGAAAGTTCTGGAATCTGCGTGGATCCACAAAATTCCTTCCCCCCGCGGTTTCCAACTAAGTCTTTTGAGAAAAATGGTACCTTACTTGTCTGGGTGGGTCAAGTACCTGCGACAGACAAGGGCCCAAAACCTATAGAGGCAACATCAAAATTACCTATCACAAACCAACCTGTTTTGCAAAGGGGGTCCCATGACCTTTTGGCCCGGGGCTCGGCGGCAACTCAGGGAAACCTGCCAATCCCTCACATTTCTGAAAACTAGACAGGCGAAGAATTCCAAGGAGGAATGGCTTGCGTGGATCCCCCAATGTTTTATTACCCAGAATCCCCTGAAATTAAGCTGAAAAAAATCACCTTTTTCTCACATTTTTGTGTGGGCAAGTTGTGGCATCACGTGGCTGACACAAATGTCCTACCTCCCAGCATTCCCCTAGGTCTCCTGATAAAAATGGTGCCTCACTCGTGTGGGAGGCCCAAGTACCCCCAATAGGCAAGGGCCCAAAACATATTGAGGCGACATCAAAATTGCCTATCACAAAACGACCTGGTTTTGCAAGGGGGGTTCCCATGACTTTTTGGCCCGAGGCTCGGTGGCCACCTGCGGAAACCTACGAAAACTGCACATTTCTGAAAAGTATACACCAGGGGGATTCCAGGGATGTATGGCTTGCTTGGATCCCCCAATGTTTACTTAACCAGAATCCCCTGCAAACCTGAAATTTAGCTGAAAAAAATCACTTTTTTCAAACATTTTTGTGTGAGAAAGTTGTGCCATCGACAGGCAGACACAAATTTCCTACCAGCCAGCGTTCACCCAGGTCTCCCGATAAAAATGGTTCCCTACTCGTGTGGGAGGCCCAAGTACCTGCGACAGGCAAGGCCCCAAAACATATTGAGGTGGCATCAAAATTGTCAATCACTAAACGACCAGGTTTTGCAAGGGGGTCCCAGGGTTTTTTGGCCCGGGGCTCGGAGGACACCTAGGGAAATCTACCAAACCCACACATTTCTTAAAACAAGACACCCGGGGGATTCCAGGAAGGTATGGCTTGCTTGGATCCCCCAATGTTTTCTTACCCAGAATCCCCTGCAAACCTGAAATTTAGCTGAAAAAATGACTTTTTTTCACAAATTTTTGTGTGGGAAAGTTGTGGCATCACTGGGGGGCTGACACAAATTTCCTACCACCCAGCGTTCCCCCAGGTCTCCCAATAGAAATGGTGCCTCACTCGTGTAGGAGGCCCAAGTACCCGCGACAGGCAAGGGCCCAAAACCTTTTGTGATAGGCAATTTTAATGTCGCCTCAATATGCTGGGTGGTAGGAAATTTGTGTCAGCCCTTGCCTGTCGCGGGTCCTTGACCCACCCACGCGAGTGAGGTACCTTTTCTTTTAAGATACTTGGAAAAAGGCAGAGGGGGTAGGAAATATGTTATTACTGTCTGCAGCGTGAACATTTTGGCACAATAATTAAAGAAAAAATGTGACAGACACAATTTGAGCAAGAAAGCAAAAGACACACAATTGATGGACGGAATGCAGAACAAATCAAAACATTCACCATGTCACCCCAGTTTAGGCCTGGCCATCTGCAAATCAGTCTTGACCCTGTGCCTCATGGGAAGTCCAGCCCGAGCTGCCAAGCCATGTCTTTCCTGGACCGGAATCAAGCATCCTAGGACCGGTTTCTGGCTATCAGCCGTCATCAGCCAGGATAGCTTGACTCCAGTGGCATAGTGAGCACGGGACCCACGGCTCGGCATACCCTTCCCACAAAGGGCAAACAGCAAAACACACAAGATGATGGACGGAATGTTGCACTTTGGCAAATCATTCACCCCCAGTCACAGATCTGGGTTTAATCCATCGTTATTGTGCTCACCACGCCACCCCAGTTCAGACATTGCCATATGCAAATGAGTCTAGACCCTGTGCCTCATGGGAACAGCCCAGCCCGAACTGCCAAACCATGTCTTCCCTGGACCGGAACCAAGCATCCTAGGACTGGTTTCAGGCTAGCAGCCGTCATCAGCCTGGATCGCTTGACTCCAGTGGCATAGTGAGCACGGGACCCACGTCTGGGCATACCCGTCCCACATTGGGCAAACAGCAAAACACACAAGATGATGGACGGTCACAGCCAGGGTGATCTTGTGGCAACACCAAAGTATTATCAACCGAATGCAGCATCCGAATCAAGAGTAAATACAGATCACGGCTCATAATCGCAGGAAATATGGCCGTTGCTATCAAGGGACTGTCAGACCAATATGAAGCCATGGATGGCTTCCTTATCAAGCCCATCAAAAAAGTAAAACCCAAAAACTTCTTCTTCTGATGGCTACATCTGCCAGTGGATTACTCACCTTGTGATTCCTCACCTTGTGAATATCCCCTGCGTCAGCAACATTCGGAAAATTCTTTCGTAGCTTGTCACGTGGATGACGTCACAGAAGCACAGCATCGCGCGCGGCTCCGCTGACGTCACTGAATCCATAATAGGACTCCGTCGGCGTGATGACATCCGTTCCCTTTTTTCCCAGTCATCAACGCTAACTGTTTTTCTTGGGATCAACAGTAGCTCGCGTGTTTACTTTGTTACTGTTACTTGTTTCGAGTTAAAACCTGTGGGGCATGCGGGAAGTTGATGTCGATCACGGATCCGCACGAGGACTGCGTTTGGTGCCTTTCATCTGACCACGACATCCAAGGATGCTCCAGCTGTAATAAAATGAATCTGAAGGCTCTGCGAGAGAGAGAGGCGAAGCTGCTCGTGGCGAAAATGAAGGAGAAGAAGGTATGAGACCTTTGAGATCCCGCTCAAGGTCGGCTTAGAGGTCGACTTTGGGACATGCTTCTCGATCTAAGAAGAAGCACAAGAAGAAGCATGGGTCGCGGCGTCACTCTGGAAGAGAGTTGGATCCGAAGTCGAAATCTCCGAGGCATCGGAAGGACTATGTCTCTCCTTCTCCTGCTCCATCGAATCCGGAGTCGCAAGGTGAGCCTTCTCCGAAGGCTTCTCTGGAGCATTCCCCGGCGCCAGCTTAAAATCCTTCTCCGGCGCTGTCGCATTTTCCATCTCGAGATGAGGTTGAAGCTCCATTGCCTGAAGGGTCTTAGATGCCGATTGATCCGCCCTCGGTTCTGTTTGTTCCGACTCCGATTGTTCCACGTCAGGAGCAGCGTATGGGTCCATACCCACCCTTTCCAGGCCCGGTACAAGACCCGACACGTTATTTGAATGCGATGTAGGGCGTCTTCTCAAGAGCCATGTACCCCTCTGGAGCACCATCTGGTCCCATGGGTCCAATGGCCTATAATCTGGGTGTTCTGCAGGCTTATGCACAGGCACCGTTTATGCCTTTTCTGCCAGCGGTGCCTTCCTGGAATTTCCCGGCGCCGAGTTCGACGCCAATACCATCTTCTCCGGCTCCGATTCCGTCTCGGCCTCGTACCTTCTAGACTGTACCTCCGGATCCGAGCACAAAGACTGCGCTGGCTCCATCGGAGTCGGTTGCGACTCCATCGACGCTGATCCAGAGGATGAGGTCTAGGTGGGAGGTTCAAAGACTATTGGAGGAGCAAAGGTATTGAGCAGAGGAGATGGAGGAGGAAGAATTGCAAGAGTCTGAAGACTTGTTTGAAGAGCTTAAAGAGGCAAGTGGCCTGAATTATCTCCGGAGTGGGAGCTTTCTTCGACTCCTGATGTCCCATCAAAGGATATTGTACCGTATCACACGGTCATTAAAAAAGCTGCTGAACTCTTGGACTTGAATTTGCCTACTGCAGAGTTTAAATCTAATATCTTAACAGAGATTCTTCATTCTCCTTCTTCGGTTGTGGAGCCAATGCTGCCTTTTAACGAGGCTATTACTAGGCCGGTTTTGGAGGTGTGGCGTAAGCCCTTTTCTTCTCCTGCGGTATCAAAGACTGTAGCAAGAAGGTATAGGGTGGCTCCTGGGGATCCTGACTTTTTGTCTTCACATCAATCTCCTGAGAGTCTGGTAGTCCAGGCAGCCTGCTCCAAGAAATGTACCGGTGCCTACCCTCGGGTACCAAGTGATAGGGAGTCAAAGAAATTGGACCAATCAGCAAAAAAGGTTTTCTCACCTGCCAGCAAGGCTTTAAAATCTATGACTGCGACATGCCTTCTGGGGCGTTATATTCACGCTCTTATGGACTCCGCGAAGCAGTTGGTTCTAAAGATACCTGTAGAGGATAGGCAGAACTTCAGTGAGTTTCTAGCAGATCTGCAGGCTGCCGCTGTCCAGGTGATCCAGAGCGGTTTGGATACAGTGGACTCTGTGACAAGGGTCTTGGGTTCATCTGTTGCCACTAGGAGGGTTGCTTGGCTGAAATCTTCTGAGTTTTCTCCTGATGTGCAGGCGACTTTGATAGATCTTCCATTTGATGGATCGGGTCTGCTTGGCAAGAAGGCAGACGTGCCCTTGGAAAGGTTCAAAGACAGTAAGGCGACAACTAGGTCTCTAGGCCTACAAACCAGGGGATCTTCAAATAAGAGATTCAGAGGATTTGGAAGGTCTTCCTTTCGCTCTTACAAACAGCCGCAGCAGCAGTAGCAGAATTCCCTGTACAAATCCTACAGGGGCAGAAACCGGACCTGTGGTCGAGGTCGTCATGCCTCCTCTACCTCCTCCTCCTCCTCCTTCCTCTTCCCACCCACCTCCTGCCACCGCAAAGCAGCCCTAGATCCACCATTCTGGATCATGTTGGTCCTGTGGAGGGTCGGCTTACTTATTTTCTGCAAGATTGGGAATCGGTCACATCAGACCTTTGAGTTCTCAATCTTGTAGAAAATGGGCATGCTCTTCACTTTCGGGAATTTCCCCCAAATTATCCTCCTTGCCAAGGATTTTGCACGGAGGACCACCAGCTTCTCCTGCAGGAGGAAGTCCTGGCGTTATGGAGAAGAGGTGGTCCGGAGCAGGAAAGTGGTCAGGGATGCTACCCCCGGTATTTCCTGCTCCCCAAAAAGGATGGCAGACTTCGTCCAATCCTGGACCTCAGGATCTTGAACCTTTTTCTGAAGCAGGAGAAGTTGAAGATGCTCACCCTTGCACAGGTTCTTCAAGCGCTGCAGCAAGAGGACTGGATGGTGCTGATCGACTTGCAGGATGCGTATTTCCACATTCCAATCCTGAAGTCGCACAGGAAGTATCTCCGTTTTACGGTAGGATCGCACCATTACCAGTTTGCGGTTCTTCCGTTTGGTCTTACTACTGCACTTCGAGTCTTCACCAAGGTAGCCCATCTCATGAGGTCGGGGATTCCAGTTTTCCCCTATCTGGACGACTGGCTGATCAAAGTGGAGTCGCCAGAGAAGGTGCTTCATCATCTGCAGATTAAGACTCCGTTGTTGTACAGGTTGGGTTTCTCGATAAACATGCCCTCATCTCACCTGGTGCCCTCTCAGTGCAACCTGTTCATAGGTGCGGTACAGGATACCACTGTGTCGGGCATTTCCTCCTCCTCAAAAGCTTCTCGACATACAGGAAATGATTCCTTTATTTTACAATGGAGCGGTTGTTCCAGTCCTGAAGGTCCTTCGTCTGCTTGGTCTGATGACTTCCTGTATTCTGTTGGTCGATCATGCATGCTGGCACATGAGGGCACTCCAGTGGTGTCTCCGCAGGCAATGGTATCAACACAACGGAGATCTCAGGGAGTCAGTGAGAATCTCCAGAGAAGCTGCGGCGGATCCATCCTGGTGGAGCGTGGAAGGCAATCTGTCTCAAGGAAAGCCCTTTCATCTGCCTCCATCGGTGGCCACAGTGATAACGGATGCATCCTCTCTGGGGTGGGGTGGGGTGCTCATCTGGGGGATCTGGAGATCAAGCGTCTTTGATCTCCAGAGGAAAGGTTGCTTCACATCAACCTTTTAGAGTTGCGGGTGATACGTTTGGCGCTCAAGGCCTTTCTCCCTTCCCTTCGCGGTCAGTCGGTTCAAGTCCTAACGGACAATACTACTGCGATGTGGTATGTCAACAAACAGGGAGGAGTGGGATCGCATTGCCTTTGCCGAGAGGTTCTGCGTCTCTGGTCCTGGGTTCAGGATCATCAGATTTGTCTGATGGCATATCTGGCCGGAGTTCTGAACGTGCGTGCAGACAGTCTGTCGGCAGTCCTCAGCCGACCACAAGTGGAGGCTTCATCCAGAGGTAGTTCGTCACGTCTTTCGGACGTGGGGAATTCCTCAGGTGGACCTGTTTGCTACTCAGGAGAACGCTCACTGCCCGTTATTCTGCAGTCTCCAGTATCCGATGCAGGGAGCTTTGGGGGCCGTGTTTCAGTTGAGTTGGGGTTCACAATTCCTTTATGCATTTCCTCCCATACCCTTGATTCCTCGTGTTCTGAGGAAGATTCGCCAAGACCGGGCCCAAGTCATATTGATAGCCGCGGATTGGCCATGAAGGGTGTGGTACAAAGATCTTTTTCACCTCTCCTCGTGCCCTCTGCTCCGTCTCCCTCTCAGGGCAGACCTCCTCTCGCAGTCGCAGGGGCAGGTTCTACACCCCCACCTCAAGAGCTTACACCTTCATGCCTGGAGATGAAACTGGACAACCTGAATTCTTTTTCTCTCCCGCCTGACGTGGTGGATGTTATTTTATCAGCCAGATGTCACTCCACCAAATCCACCTATTCTTATAGGTGGTCCAAGTTTGTCTCATGGTGTGGAAAGAAGTCCATTGACCCCTTGAAGGCGCGCTTGTCCGACATTCGTCAGTTTGCACTCTCTTTGGCTCAGCAAGGATTTGCTATAGCGACAGTGAAAGGTTACCTTTCGGCCTTGTCGGCATTTCTTTGCCTGTGGGACCAGCCGTCCTTATTTAAGTCACCTATTGTTTTAAGGTTCCTAAAGGGTCTTACAAATAAATTTCCTCCCACTCCTTTTATTGTGCCTCAATGGGACTTGAATCTTGTCCTTGCTTTCTTAATGGGTTCACCTTTCGAGCCTTTGCACAGGTGTCCCTTGAGGTTGTTATCTTTTAAAACGGTCTTTCTGATTGCGATTACCTCGGCAAGGAGGGTAAGTGAGCTTCAAGCTCTAAGTTCAAAACCCCTGTTCTTGACAATTCATGCTGAAAGAATGGTACTCAGGACCAGGGCTGCTTTTCTGCCTAAGGTGGTAACTCCCTTCCATCTGGGGCAGTCCATTACCCTCCCTACCTTCTGTCCTCCCTCTCACCCTTCCAAGGAGGAGAGACTTCACCGTCTGGACCCTAAGAGGGCGGTGAGCTTTTACCTTGACAGAACCAGAGTTTCGAATTGATGACCAACTCTTCGTGGATTTCATTGGCTGCAGGAAAGGCAGAGCGGTGCACAAGCGCACGCTGTCTAGATGGATTGTCTTGTGTATAAAGATATACTACTCCCTGGCCGGTAAGGAACCTCCAGATGGTTTGAGAGCTCATTCTACTAGGGCAAAGTCCTCTAGATCTGCCTTGTCTAGAGGTGTTCCTGTGGAGGACAATTGCAGGGTGGCAACTTGGGCCTCCCTCCACACTTTCACAAAGCATTATTGTTTAGATGCAGAGGTAAGGAGGGACGGACACTTTGCTTGTTCCTTCCTTCAGGACTTCTTGGTATAGAAGGGTGGACACCCTCCTCCGGGAGAGGGACTGCTGTGGGAATCTATTCACAAGGTGAGGAATCCACTGGCAGATGTATCCATCAGAAGAACAAGTTACTTACCTTCGGTAACGCTTTTTCTGGTGTATACAGTATCTGCCTGAGGATTCCTCACTGGCCCACCCACCTCCCCGTTGTCCACCCTTGTATACCTACAATAACAGTAATATTTACAATTGCTTTTGTGCATGTTGTTTTTAACCCCTTAAGCGCTGCCGTCGGCCAATGGCCGACGGCAGCGCTACCTCCCCAGTGCTGCTGTCGGCCATTGGCCGACTGCATTCCACCCGCGATCGAAAACGGCCGCACCGCGGCGGGAATTACCGCTGCGGTAAACAGGTTAAGGCAATGTCTTGTTTCTTTTTCCTCTACTGCATTGTCTTCACACTGTGTGTGTTATCTTGATTATTTTGTACTGTGTACACTGAATATATATACTTTTGTCGGTCCTTCCGTCCGTGTGCCTCGAGGGCACGGAAAAAAGGGCGCGGAACTGATGTCATCACGCCGACGGAGTCCTATTATGGATTAAGTGACGTCAGCGGAGCCGTGCGCGATGCCGTGCTTCTGTGACGTCGTCCACGTCGGCTTGATGAGCTACGAAAGAATTTTCCGAATGTTGCTGACGCAGGGGATATTCACAAGGTGAGGAATCACAAGGTGAGGAATCCACAGGCAGATACTGTATCCACCAGAAAAAGCCTTACCGAAGGTAAGTAACTTGTTCATCTCTTCCAGATTTGTGGGAGCCCAGCGAGTAGCTCTAGAGTGGGGCTTAAGTCTGGCACTGTTGTCCCTCAAAAACTGTTCAGCATACAAATTAGTCTGCTCAACAATCTCAGTCAAAAATACATCATCCATAAAAACCTGAAAAAACTGTATAGGCCAAAAAAAATCACAATCCACTCTACATCCTGCATCCACACTAAAGGCAGGCAACACCGGCTGCACCATGTTTGCATCAAAACAGAGTCCAGCTCTTCCAGTAGGAAGCCTTGCAGCCTCAGTCTGCAATACCGATGTCTCTTGCTGCACCATCGGCACATTAGTGTCCTCCTCTAAAACAGGCACTTCATCCGCACTGAGAGTAGCTTCATCGTCCGATGATTCCATGTGGAGAGAGAACTCACTGCCCTAATCTGCCCCTCTCTCCTCTCCCTCAAACACACTGTCAATCTCATAATCCTGCTCAGAGGAAGATTCAAGAAACATACCAACCACCTGCTGAGCAGTAATTCTACGGCTAGCCAAAATGCTTACTAATAAAGGTAACAAACGCTTTGTAAAAAAAAGAAATGAACAAAATGTAGCTTTATCACAAAGACTTATATACTCCAACACTATACCACTCACTTTCCAGAAGCAGCTAGACTCACCACCACCTACCCTGCACACACACAGTAAGGACCAACAATATCCCACTAAAAAAGAAAAGAAAATTACACATAAGACGACTCAAAACACATCACAAAGAATTTCATGCTATTATGACACCACTTACAAAACATTCATTCATGCATGACATTAATACTCAATTGGAGTAAACTCAACGAAAATGTTTTTCTTACCCCAAAAAAATGCAACTACGCAAAACTGCAGATCAACCGCTGCAGAAACCACAAACACTAGAATAGAAAGCAGAAAAAACACATTACAATCACATATGGAAATAATGCACTAGTCAATACACTATCCACCAGCCAAGCAAAGTTGGTAGGTGGGCCTAAAAGCATAAGGCGATCTGCCCCCGCGGGGAGCAGAAACAGCCAAAACATTCACCATCATAAAGTTGTAGAGACCCTTGCCCAAGGGGTCACTCCCCAACATCAACATTTAAAAAGCCCTGGTGTCTAGTGGCTTCTGCCCCCCAGGGGACAGATGGGCCTGAAAACATATGGCCAATCTGTCCCCAAAGGGGTGAGAAATTGCCACAATATTCACCCGATAAAGGGGAGCGACCCTTGTCCCAACAACACTAAAACAAACCCTGGTGGCCTAGTGGGCATACAATATTAATTGTTTAATTGGGTAGATCTGCATATCCACGGGATCAGAAATGGCCCAAATAAATGTTTCCCAAAGGGGAGCGACCCTTGCCGAAGGGGCCACTCCCCAAAAACCTATTGCTCCCCCATAGGGAGCGACCCTTGGCCAAGGGGCCGCTCCCCAACAACACTAAAACAATGTCTGGCATCTAATGGCTTCTGCCCCCGTTGCCCCTTAGGGGCAGATTGGCCTAGACTCACAAGGCCAATCTGCCCCCAAGGGGGACAGAAACGGACAAAATAAATGATCCCCAAAGGGGAGCTACCCTTGTCCAAGGGGGCGCTCCCTGACACACAAATGACATTTAAAAAAAATAATCCCTAGTGACGCCCAGTGGGCACACACATACTTTTTTTTTTTTAAATTACCAAATCTGCCGAACCAACTACACACATCCGCCCCCCTGACGCACAAAGGGCATGAAAAAAAACATCCCTGGTGGCCCAAGTACTAATTATTATCTAGCACATGGGGGAGAAAGCGACCCTTGGGGGAGAAAACAACCTTGGTAGCCCAGTGGGCACATATATGCAAAAAAGGAGAGAACTCTGGGTAGTTCTCAGTTTAGGTGGAAAGCAGCTCCTGTTGGAGCATTCTCAACACCAGCGACACTCTAGGTCTGCTCACCTCAAAAGCTATACCTCTCTGTAGAGCTCTAATTAGAGCGAAAAACTGTGTCGGGGGTTGATTTTACTCATTTCAGGTTGGCTTGAGTTGGTATTTAACCAATTCAGAGCTGTAATACTGTGCCTGGAGTGATAAATGGCTTTTGTCATTTTACAGCTCGGCAAGGACAGCATTGTGCTAGTCCTATGCTTAAAGACTTTGCTGTAGAAATGGCAAAAGACTTTGTCCTTTTCTATCTCGGCGTGGATGGAACTTTGCTAATCCTGTGCTTAAAAACTTTGATAGAGAAACAGACATTTGAGGTGAGCAGACCTAGAGTGTCACTGGTGTTGAGAGTGCTTTAACAGGAGCTGCTTTCCACCTAAACTGAGACTACCAGAGTTCTCTCCTTCTTTTTTGCATAATGTATGCGTCACTGTATGCCTGAAAGGGTTTTGTTTTTTATATATATATATATATATATATATATATATATATATATATATATATATATATATATATATATATATATATATTTATCCAGTATTGGGGTATCTTTCATAGATCACATGCCTGAATCATTCCCCGTCGTCGAGGCGGGAGTCCCACGGTAAATAAAAAAGCAGTGCCAAAAGCACTTTGTAGTAGTAGGCCCTAGAAAAGGCCTGAGGCCTATATTATAGTAGCCTATCTACGTCATTATGCTAAAAAGACCAAAGTCTTTGCTCCAACCAATCAGCTTACAGCACCCTCTAGAACCTTCCCTGCAGAGCCAGCTCTCCTCAGATTTTCACCGCACGTCGTGGGTGAAGGGAGTCTCCCAGAGCTCTGCTCAGTTTTTTCTTCAGTTTTACTTCTTTTTGGAGTTCAAGATCATACTTCATTTCTCTGACCCTGTTAAGGCAGTAATATGGCAGAATGGCAGTAAACAAGGTGATAGACTATATTTTATGTCTAACCTTTTCCTCAACAACTCTCACGTTCTGAGAGATGAGGCTATTATGGGTCAGAGACTTCAACCTGCCACTTCTGATGAGGATGATGAGAGGTCAAAGGGAGAAGTCGCGCCAGGAGCCTACTGTGGGCGCGCATAAAAGCCATAAGATTCGCCTTGAGTCTTTATAGGCACTTCTCGCAGAGGATTCAACTCCCTTTTCTTCCCTGACACTGCATCAGGGAAGTCCACTTGACCTGACATTAGGAGTATATAACGTAACTCCATGTCTACTATTACTGCCTTGCCTTTATAATCCTCATCTATTATGATCGTCGACGACGGCCTTATCTTCGATGGTCGTCTACGATGACCTCTTCTACGAGATGGCCTCATCTACGATGGTCGTCGACGACGGCCTCATCTACGGTGGTTGTCGACGACGGCCTCGTCTACGACGGTTGTCGACGACGGCCTCGTCTACGACGGTCGTCGACGACGGCTTCGTCTACGAGGGTCGTCGACGACGGGCCTCGTCTACGACGGTCGTCGACGATGACAAAATTCGTCTACGACGGACGGTCGTTGACGACGGCCTCATCTAAGGTGATCGTCTATGCCTGATCTTTGATAGTGTCATCTACAATGGCAATGCCTAGCTACGACGGTCGTCTATGACTGCCTTATCAAGGTAGCCTCATATACATATGACCTCATTTGTGAATGGCCTATACTACACATGGCACCATCTATGAATAGTATCATCTATGGCTGGCCATCATTCTATTGCCTCATCTATGAGTGCCTCATCTACGGATGATATCACTTATGTTAACCTCATCTATGATGGTATTGCTATGACTGTCTTCTATGACAGCATCATTCTCTAGCAATGGCCTACTCTAACAATGGCCTAGTCTACCAATGGCCTAGTCTACCAATGGCCTAGTCTACCAATGGCCTAGTCTACCAATGGCCTAGTCTACCAATGGCCTCGTTTACCAATGGCCTAGTCTACCAATGGCTTCGTCTACCAATGGCCTAGTCTACCAATGGCTTCGTCTATCAATGGCCTAGTCTACCAATGGCTTCGTCTATCAATGGCCTACTCTAACAATGGCATTGTATATCAAGGGCCTTGTCTTTCAATGGCCTCGTCTACCAATGGCCTCATCTGCCAATGGCCTGATCTACCAATGGCCTCATCCACCGATGGCCTGATCTACCAATGGCCTCATCTACCGATGGCCTGTTCTACCAATGGTCTCACATTTGTGTTACCCTCACTTATGATTGCCTCATCCTTGATGGCATTTTATATGGCTGTTGTTTATGACAGCCTCGTCTAGGATGGTTGTTCATGACGGTTTTCTATGACGTCGTTCTAGTCTGCATTAACCTGGCCTACATAACCATGTCTACGACAAAGTCTATGATGCGATTGGCTGCGATGGCTTCAGCGGTAACAGCATTATATATATATTTTTTTAATGTAATGGGCAGCAGCTAGATTTTGACTGCCAGCTACAGGCGAGCAAACAGAATATCTCCTTCGTGGTTTTGAGAAGGTATGCAGGAAGTTTACGAGAGTAGTACCTATAATAGACTAAGTCTATTCCAGTGTTTCTGTGCATAGAACAGAAATGAAGTGTACCTACTAGCAGCCCATCCGGTCTGATAGGCAACTGTTTGACCAAATTCAGTAATTTCACAGCCCGCTCAACAGCAATCTAAAATCCTGCAATGCCTATTACCACACCGCCTGACAAAGAAGGATGTCGTCTGGACCTTATGGGGAAAAAATTCTCTACTTTGGCAGCGGCCTCTAGTAGAGCTGGCAATCCTTTATCCATGATCGGTTGTTATGACCGTCGAATATGGTTGGACATAACGAGTTTCAATGACCTCATTACTGAGGACCGAAGGCGGGATGCAGGAAAGATTCTGTTGGAAGGTGAACATGCCGCATCAAAGCTTTAGATTGCGCCTTGAACATCGAAAACACCAACCTCCGTCATTTGGCAGGG